>NC_026152.1:9575828-9617308 GCF_000512975.1 Sesamum indicum
CATGATGATCAATGATAGATGGATGTCGCGATTCCCGACATCATATTATATGTCTCTCTCCACGCACGTCGGACCATTCTCCAATGGTGCTATGCGGGGATATAAAACAGCAATTTGGAGGTATGTTCCGATTCGATAACTACCTCACCCTATCACCAGATTTTATCCCTGTGCAGAATATATGGCAACACAACATAATTGGGGTACCTATGTATGCGGTGACACAAAAGCTTAAAGCCCTCAAACCTATTTTTCGAGAGCAAAGGAGAAATAAGGGGGACCTGTCACATAAGGTACAACTGGCAAAAGGGTTTCTTGAGTCGGCACAAGTATTTCTTAGTTCTAATAGACGAGATGAACTATTCATACAACTGGAACAATGCTGTCGCCTTGTATTGGCTAAAGTTACCAAGCTTGAATAGAGTATGTTACAACAACGAGCAAAAATAGAATGGATGAAGGGGGGTGACCAATGTTCCCGGGTTTTCTTTTGTAAGATTGCTCAGAGGAGATCGACAAGACGAATCTTACAAATCAATGATGATCAAGGAGCCACCACCCACACTGATCCAGGAGAGGTAATCAATGAGTTTGTTTCATACTACCAAAATCTCCTTGGTGGGGAAAGACGATGAGCAGTTCTGGATATTCAATTCCTAAGACCTTGGGCTAGATATCTACTGGATAAAGAGGAAGCTAGTTCTCTATTATTGCCATTCACCCCAGGTGATGTTAAACAGACTATTTTTGACATAGCGAAGGATAAAGCACTGGGACCTGATGGTTTCTCATCAGGATTCTTCAAAGCTGCATGGACAATAGTGGGACAGGAGATAACACCGGCGGTACTGGATTTCTTTGCTACCGGCCGAATTCTAAAACAAATCAACACTACATTATTGGCGCTTATACCTAAGGTACATTCCCCAATGACAGTTAATAATTTTCGTCCTATTTTATGCTGCAATGTATTATATAAGATTATTGCTAAGCTCATTGTCCAAAAGTTGAGTGTGGTACTGGACAAGTTGATTAGTCCTTGTCAAGCGGCGTTTGTCCCTGGCAGAAGAAGCATAGGAGATAATATTATGTTGGCGCAGGAACTCTTCATGGGGTATAACTAGGCACGATTACCTCCCCGATGTGCTTTGAAAGTGGACATCAGGAAGCCTATGACACAGTAGAGTGGGACTTTCTTCTGGCTATTTTGGAGATATTTGGGTTTCCAACTACGTTCACGAGGTGGATCGAGGTGTGTATCACAACGCCCTCATTCTCTACAGACTATTTTTGACATAGCGAAGGATAAAGCACTGGGACCTGATGGTTTCTCATCAGGATTCTTCAAAGCTGCATGGACAATAGTGGGACAGGAGATAACACCGGCGGTACTGGATTTCTTTGCTACCGGCCGAATTCTAAATTATAATTAAAGAATAAAATTTATAATATTAAATTTAGTTAAGATATTTTTATTTATAAATTTATTTATTATTATATTACAATAATTTTATTGAAATAACACAAATCACGTGCAATGCACGTGCTTCAAACTAGTTATATATATGTATATATCATGTGCTACTTGAGCTAACTCCCCTAAAATTCCTCAAACAATTAACAAAAATTACTATATCAATCGAATGTGCTAAAAAGCAGAAATATCAAATAAGCAAGCAAATAAGTTAGAAGATGCACTAGAAATATAATATCATTTTATTATTTTTATCAGTTTACAATAACAAATACATGCTCATTATTGGAAGTTGGACTTTTCAATGCTCGTTGCAGGAAGAAAGCTCGCCACTCTTCAATATTTAATGTCTTTTCATGATCCTGAAACGACCATTCTTGTCATTCCAAAAGTTCAGGACTTTATCCTGTTTTACCAAGAAGGAGAAAGGCTTCATGCTCACTCTCCTCCCTCTTTTCTATAGCATTTGCATCACATTTTGATGTAGGTCGCGTGAAATTAGAATCAGATTGTAGTGTTGGATCGCAATATTCGGGTCGCTGAATCCTTCTTTCGAACTACCTGTAG
The DNA here is from genome assembly GCF_000512975.1 of Sesamum indicum. NCBI lineage: Eukaryota > Viridiplantae > Streptophyta > Magnoliopsida > Lamiales > Pedaliaceae > Sesamum > Sesamum indicum. Next base: position 9,577,870 of record NC_026152.1, read on the forward strand.
TGGATCCTGAAAACAAAGCAAACGTGAGACTTGTCGAGTAGCCCTCGGCGATGTTAGGAATGACTAATATATCCGTTGGATTAGGATTGGATAACTCCAATTGATTTTATCTACTTAGTTAATTAAGGATTGGATAAGTCCATTTGATTTTATCTACTTAGTTAATTAAGGATTGAATAAGTTCAATTGATCTTATCTACTTAGTCTTGGCTCTATAAATAGGCATGAGTTCTCCTTCATTTACACACCACAAAAAAAACTTGAGAACTCTCCTCTTCTAGCTCATTTCTCTTCTTTCACTTTTGAGTTTTATATTTCGTTCGTTGTTCCAAGCTTTCTTCCATGAGTGCGCGTGTAAGAAAGTAATAGCTGTGTTAACCTTGGGGAGCGTGTAAGAAAGTAATAGCTGTGTTAACCTTGGGGAGCGATCGGTTTATACTATCTGCACCACGGTAGTACCAAAATTTTGCTTTCAAGGCAGTGGTTTTCCACGGCACAGTCATTCAATATTCCAACAAATTGAAAGCGAAATATTGTTATAATGGCTGTTCCAATTGCTAAAACACTGCCTGACCTCTCCAAACTAGAGCCACTTGACGGGACCAACTATAAACGATGGTCACAAAAGTTGCTCATATTTTTTGAACAATTGGACGTGGACTATGTGCTGTTCCAGAATCCATCGGAAACTACAGCTGAAATCTCCACTCTTGCCATTGCTGCAGCGGCAATTCCAGCAGAAGGGACGACTACAAAATCTGAGCACGAGACAAAACTGAAATACGACAGAGATAATAAAACGGTGAGAGGTCATCTGCTGAATCATATGAACAATTCCCTGTTCGATTTATTTGTCAACTATAAGAGTGCCAAAGAAATCTGGACTACAATGGAGGCAAGATACGGAGGTGATGACGCTGGAAGAAAAAAGTACGTCGTCGGCAAATGGCTTCAATTTCAAATGGTTGATGAGAAGCCTATAATGGACCAAATCCATGAGTACGAGAACCTAGTAACTGAAGTGCTAAGCGAGGGCATGAAAATGTGTGAAATTTTACAAGCCAACGTACTATTGGAGAAATTCCCTCCTACTTGGAGTGAATATCGCAACCACTTGAAGCACAAGAAAAAGGATCTAACACTTCAAGAACTAATCAGCCATATGAGAACGGAGGAAGCAAATCGTCTAAAAGATAAGGAAACTTCTCTCTTTTTTGTTTCAGTTAAAGCTAAGCTTGTTGAGTCTGCTGGATTTAAAAACAGGTTTTCCCAGAATAAAATAAAAGGCTTTCAAAAGAACAATCAACACAAGACGTTCAAAGGACCTGACAGCAAGATCCAAAAGCACAAAATATCGTGCTACTGCGGTGGGAAGCTAGGACACAAAGCGTACCGGTGCTACCATAGAAAGGATCAACAAAAGACAAACCAAAATCCAACCACTAAATCAACTCCACAAGTCAACTTGATAGATGTAGAAAATGATGAGATCATCGCTGCGGTAGTTGTAGAAGCCAACTTGATAGAGAACAAAGAAGACTGGATACTAGACACTGGAGCATCCAGACATTTCTACTCCAACACTAGGACACAAAGCGTACCAGTGCTACCATAGAAAGGATCAACAAAAGACAAACCAAAATCCAACCACTAAATCAACTCCACAAGTCAACTTGATAGATATAGAAAATGATGAGATCATCGCTGCGGTAGTTGTAGAAGCCAACTTGATAGAGAACAAAGAAGACTGGATACTAGACACTGGAGCATCCAGACATTTCTACTCCAACAAAGCACTATTCCATGAACTTAGCGACGCAACGAACGGCGAGTGTGTCTTCATGGGAAACTCTACAACCGTCGGAGTCTTGGGTAAAGGAAAGATCTTCCTTAAACTTACTTCTGGCAAAACACTTGCTTTGAATGACGTACTATATGTGCCTTCCTTACGTAGAAATCTAGTTTCTAGTAGTTTATTGAATAAAGCTGACTTGAAAATTGTGTTAGAATCTGATAAGGTTATAATCACTAGGAATAATGACTTTGTAGGAAAGGGATACTTATCTGGTGGTTTATTTGTTCTAAACACTGTTTCGCCTGCTATTAATAAAATTTCTTCCAGTTCTGCTTATTTGATGGAATCTGTTGATATTTGGCATGGTAGATTAGGACATGTAAACTATTCCTCTATTAAAAGGTTGAAAACTATGAATCTTATAAATATTTCTGACACAAATGGATGCTCTAAATGTGGAGTCTGTGTAGAGGCAAAATACGTAAAGAAACCTTTTAATTCCATCACATCTAAAAGTACTGAATTACTAGAATTAATTCACTCAGATCTAGCTGATTTCAGAAATACATTAAGCAAGGGTGGTAAAAAATATTATATCTCCTTCGTTGATGATTTTTCTAGATACACTAGAATTTATTTATTAAAATCAAAAGATGAGGCTGCTGAAATGTTTTTGAAATTTAAGGCTGAAGTCGAAAATCAATTGGATAAGAAGATTAAAAGATTTAGATCTGATAGAGGTGGAGAATATAATACTAAATTCTTAAAAGAATTTTGTGAGCTTAATGGAATAATCCATGAAATGTCTGCTCCATATACACCTCAACAAAATGGCATAGCCGAACGAAAAAATAGAACTCTAAAAGAAATGATGAATGCTATGCTTTTAAGCTCAGGTATGCCTGATAATATGTGGGGGGAAGCAGCTTTATCTGCATGCTATATACTTAATAGAGTCCCACATAAAAAATTGGATAAAACCCCTTATCAATTATGGAAAGGGTTTGCTCCTAACTTTAAACATCTTAAAGTGTGGGGTTGTCTAGCTAAAGTAGCATATCCAGAATTTAAGAAAACAAACATAGGACCTAAAACCTTTGACTGTGTGTTTATTGGATATGCCCAAAATAGTGCCGCATATAGATTCATGTGTTTAAATGATAACTCTCTTTGTGAATCAAGAGATGCTGAATTTTTTGAACTAGTTTTTCCATTAATTAAAACATCTAGAACGGACATAGCTTCGTCAAGTAATAAACCTCTGTTAACTTCCTCTAATTCTATCGTGAATGAACCTAGAAGAAGTAACAGACAAAAAACTGAACATAGTTTTGGACCAGACTTTTTAACTGTTTTCATAACGGAAGACCAAGGAAAAATAAATGAAGACTTTGTTTCAATGTTTTTAGTTGAAGATAATCCTAAGACATATACGGAAGCAATAACCTCCATAGATTCTAGTTTCTGGAAGGAAGCCATTGAAAATGAACTAGATTCTATAAAGTTAAATCATACTTGGGATTTAGTAAATTTGCCTATAGGAAGTAAGCCTATAAAATGCAAATGGATATTTAAGAAAAAATTAAAACCAGATGGATCAATAGATAAATTTAAGGCACGATTAATGGTTGTAGGTTATACGCAAAAGAAAGACATAGACTACTTTGATACATATTCACTTGTGACAAAGATTGCAACCATTAGAACTCTAGTTGCACTATCAGCTATTCTTGGCTTAATAATTCATCAAATGGATGTAAAAACAGCCTTCCTAAATGGAGACTTGGAAGAAGAAATATATATGGAACAACCAGAGGGGTTTATTATACCTAGCCAAGAAAATAAAGTTTGTAAACTTAGAAAATCACTATATGGGTTAAAACAAGCACCCAAACAATGGTATGAAAAGTTTGATCATACTTTAAAAACTAATGGATACAAAACAAATGTATCAGATACATGTGTATACTCAAAATTGTTTGGGACAGAATGTGTTATTATATGTCTATATGTCGATGATATGCTGATTTTTGGTAGTAACATAGAAAGAATTGATGAAACCAAAAGATTCTTATCAGCACAATTTGATATGAAAGATCTAGGAGAAACTGATGTAATCCTAGGCATTAAAATTAGAAAAATGGAAAATGGGTTCTCTCTTTGTCAGTCTCACTACATAAAGAAAATCTTGGATAAGTTCGGTGGTCAAGATGAAATACCAGTCAAAACACCCTATGACGCAAGTATATATCTCAAAAAGAACAAAGGTGATAGTGTGTCACAAGCTGAGTACGCAAAAATCATAGGGAGTGTTATGTTTCTCATGAACTACACCAGACCTGATATAGCTTATGCTGTGAGTAGACTGAGTCGGTATACCGATAATCCCAATAATGAACATTGGAATGCACTACGTCGCTTGTTAAGATATCTAAAGGGGACTATAAACTTGAGTTTGTACTTTAATAAATTCCCTCCAGTGTTAGAAGGATTTTGTGATGCAAATTGGATTACCGATAATGATGAAGTAAGCTCAACTAGTGGATTCATCTTTACTTTGGGTGGGGGAGCTATTTCCTGGAAATCTGCAAAACAAACTTGTATAGCTCGCTCTACTATGGAATCTGAATTTATAGCTCTTGAATTAGCAGGTCAAGAAGCAGAGTGGCTAAGAAACTTATTGGGAGATGTGCCCTTGTGGGGGTCAACTGTGCCAGTGTCTCTGCACTGTGACTCCCAAGTTGCTATTGGAATTGCCAAGAACTATGTTTACAATGGCAAAAGGAGACATATTCGTATCAGACATGAAGCAGTGAAAGAACTTCTAAAGAATGGGATCATCTCCCTGGATTATGTGAGGTTCGAGAGAAACTTGGCAGATCCTCTCACTAAAGGACTAACCAGGAGAATTTCTTTGAGTCTTCAAGAGCAATGGGGTTAAAATCCCTTGATTGATCAATTATGGTATTGACCATATAAATCCATAGCCCTGTGTTTTGGGTGGTCCTAATAAGGACTTGATGGATAACTCTGACTCTGTTCAGAAAGATAGCCTCATAGCTCAGTTGTTGAGTGGTCTATAGACTTGATGAAGCTATCTGTGTTGAGTGTGGAGGTGGGCTGCCTTCTATGAAAGAAAAATGAAAGTTCTTTCTAGAGCACTCATTTGAACCCAAGGTATAAGCGCATGGCCATTAATAGCGCTCGGAACTTTATCGCGGAACAACGAATACTAAGGAATTCATACGTGATCGTGGGGGTCTCAATTTGAGCTATTGAAAGTTCAAGAGTCATATCACTCTCGTTAGCCAAATTGATTGCCTCACTTCACTACGTATTAATTCAATCGAAAGATATTAATGCTTAAGTATATCTATTCCTTCACTCAGAAATCATACTCTTCTTCTATATTAGTCATTTGTGGGGGATTGTTAGGAATGACTAATATATCCGTTGGATTAGGATTGGATAACTCCAATTGATTTTATCTACTTAGTTAATTAAGGATTGGATAAGTCCATTTGATTTTATCTACTTAGTTAATTAAGGATTGGATAAGTTCAATTGATCTTATCTACTTTGGCTTGGCTCTATAAATAGGCATGAGTTCTCCTTCATTTACACACCACAAAAAAAACTTGAGAACTCTCCTCTTCTAGCTCATTTCTCTTCTTTCACTTCTGAGTTTTATATTTCGTTCGTTGTTCCAAGCTTTCTTCCACGAGTGCGCGTGTAAGAAAGTAATAGCTGTGTTAACCTTGGGGAGCGATCAGTTTATACTATCTGCACCACGGTAGTACCAAAATTTCGCTTTCAAGGCAGTGGTTTTCCACGGCACAGTCATTCAATATTCCAACAGGCGATAGCCCTCCGATGCTTAAGTTAGAAAAGTGGGGTCGAAAATATGAAGATGAGATCGAATGAGATCACAAAATGGCAGTAAAATGATAGAGAAAAACGTAATTTGAATAATCATAAATGAGGCTATTTATAGCCGTACGGTACCATCTAGGAGAGCACCACGTATCCCCCTTGAGACGCTGTCACGTCATCATGATTCTGAGGCCCTCATTTGTTCCCTGGTCAAAATAGTCAACTATGGGGGTGTAATTACCTCAAAATTGATAGAGGTATTTAGGTAATTTAATAAACTCCTTCATCACATTTCGTAAATATCACGCTCGCTAAATTTGTGAAATAAGTCGCAAGAATATCTACAATCATCATAGATAATCACTCGAACAATGACTTAGCACTTTCCTCGTTTTCCTCTTGGTAAGATAGCAAAAGAGTTTCAGTCATCGGACACATTGCATTGGCTGCTATAATGTTAGCAGGCCACCTGAGATGATTTTCTATTAGAAATTGTTCGATGTTCTCTTGAACTCCGTAATTGTTCTTCTAGCATTTTTGTAGAGCTCTTATAAGACATTCTTGAAACTTTTGCATCCTCTTGAGATTGATCCCCAGTCGCTTCCTATACAGTGCAACTACATTCCAAGAAACCTATGCAGCATTTTTGATGTTCATGAGTTTGAGTGTGTTTTCTATAAGCTTGACCACAGACAACCCTTTGTAAGTGAAATTGCAATGCTTGTAAGAGTCACAATTGGTAAAGCCCAACAACTTGGAGGTTCTTGATAATGTAGACTTGCAACTTTTGAGTTATTAAATTCTTTTATTCCGCTGAAATTGCCAAATTTATTGGAAAGACGTATGAGATTTTTTTGTTGTTTCTTCTACCTTTTTCAATGTCTATATCTAATAAAATACCTACTAAATTTAGTTAACAAATAATTAATTTTATTATTTTTAATATAATAATTTTATTTTAATAATACGAATCACGTGCAATGCACGTGCTTTTTTACTAGTTTTGTCAAAATAGAAGGATTTGGGTCAAAGGACCCTTAATATTATATATAAAGAACGGATAGATACTTGATATACTTGCATGTGCTCCATGCTATACTAATATTTGATTTAACTATGTCTTAAATTATATTTAAAAAAATAATTATATGAAAATTAGTTAAGAGTTTTTCCTTAGTTAGATCAATATTATAATATTATTTTTTTCTTCAAAGAACAATGCATCAATATCATTCTATTAGAAATTTACTATCATCCAATCATATATAAAGGGAATAAAACTAAAATTTTAATTAACTACTAAGTATTGTTGATTATTTTAATTGCAAAATGTAACATCATTATGTTAATAAAACAATAGTTCTATACTACTACCCATGTACCAAAATTAAATATCGATATTACATCATTTTATTACATAATATTACTGGTAATGATTTTGATTTAGTATTAATCCCATTTGCACAATTTTTAAAAATACAGGGTTTATTTGAACATCATGGCTTCAATTTTGTTTAAATTTCTTTTTTCTCCACTTGATCTGTCAGTGCTTGTTGGAAAATTTTCAATTTCATGTAATAGAAATAACATTTTGAAATATAACAATTAAATTTAAAGTTTGAGTGTGAGAGCTTTATCAAAATGGGTGCGCCATTGCTCAATTTATAATTGTTTGCAGAACAAGCTTTGAGGGTTAGTTGAGGCAAATCCGATGTTGTTAGATAGTTGTGTATGTTAGCTTCGTACCCAAAAAAAGATTTGGACTTATTCAAATAAAGATATGACCATTCGATCAATTATTACTTAATCTGTCTGAATATATAGAGACGCAGTTGTTTGCTGACTAAAAAGTCAATTCCAACTTGGGCTTTTGAAATTATCTGGAGATGTTTCGCTATGACGCTTAACGTATCAGCCACATGTATGACGTGGTCGCTCTAGTATATGATGTTAGACTTGTTGAATTTGACTTTTTTTTAACCTGTCAGATTGGTAGATATATTGTGGGTTTGTGAGATAAAGGGTCTGACTCACGGATCGATCAAGCTATGCGTGCTGAGTTGTTGGGCTAGAGCCCTCCCTCCTTGTTCTTGGGCTTCTAAGATAAAAAATTGAGGCGCATCATCAATATACATTATAATTTAGAAAAGCAAAAATGTTAAGAAAAAGTTTAAATATATAGTAGACCAAAAGTGATTATAACATAAATTAAAAAACATTCTCATACTACAATCAAATTTCAGGATAAAATACTATTTTCATGTGCAGATTATGTGTTGTCTCAGTTAAATATTTAATTAAAAATGTGATTGAAACTAAAATTGTAAGCTTTTTAACTAAATCTGATGAATGCTAAAATAATTGGACTAAAGTCACATACATAGTAAATTATGGGATATATTTTGCAATTTTCCGAATAGTTAATCCCACGATTTCCCTTTTAGTAAATCTTATAGATTTGTTTAACTGAATGAAAAAGAAAAATGATAAACTGAATAATTATCAAAATTAATAAAGTGCTTTAATTTGGAATGTGTGTGAATAATTAATAAATTATTGATAAAATTAGTTAAATAAAAATAACCATATTTATGATAGAAATAAATATGATTAGGGGCATACTATGGCAATTCATAGTTTGTCAATTATGGTATTTAGTATGTGGATCTCCATTCTAATAAATAATATAGAAAATACATAAATAGTATTAATTAATTTTATACACCATCTATTACGTTAAATACAATAAAAGATGCGACATCCACTTAAAATAGATATGAATCGAAATCAATTTTGCAAAATATATGTAAGATCTTTGAGAGTTCATAAGTTTTGAAATTAAGTCACGGGATATTACAAGATTTTCAGACTTCATCCCATTAAGGATAATATTATTTTTTGTCAAAATAAATAAATAAATAAATAAATTGTAGATTGATTCATAAACATTGTAATGTTTTATTAAAGAAAGCTGCAAGACTTTTCAACCATAGTAATTTTTGAAATTATGCATAAAAGCTGCACAACTTTTCAGAAGAAATGTTACCATCATATTTCTCCGAATTTTCCCTCTGAATTATATTTTGAAACTTAAGCAGATATATCTCATTATAAATCATTTTAAATTTATTTATTCTAACAATGTGGAGGGAAGAGATATCTATATTTTTATTTATAAGCTATTTCCATCACAATTATCTTAAAACTCATTTGAAAATACATTGTTCTGTATTTTTTAATAATACACTGTATAAAAAATATGCCAGTAAAAAGGCTTCCTATTTTCAGAAAAGAAAATAGATAAATTAAGGAAATCAATAGTTTTGAAAATCGTATAGAGAATATAGGCTTATATAGTGTATTAGTGGTGAGAGTTTTCTCTATGTTTTAGCCTTTTTTTTTTCTTTTCTATTCATCTAAAATATTGTCATATTAAGACTATTTTATTATGAAAATAATAATTTTAAAGGATAATTACATCTATCCTTCAGTTTAATTATGCAAAAACATCAACTTCATTCACACAAAATGACTTTTGTTTTTGTCAAAATTGCACATACATCCTGATGGGCATGGCCCAAAAGAGATTGGCTCAAAACCGAGTACCAAGCCCAGGAGAAGGTCCATCAGCGCATAAAGAAGGCAACCCATTCGAATCACTATCCCAACTCAAGAAAGGGCCCTCCTATGATCCCACCTAGCTCATCAAGAAGGTCCGTCTAGCTCAACCCAAAAGGCCCCCTCCCTGCTCCAAAGCCCAGTCGACAAAGGAAACCAATTTTGTCATATTTGGTCCAAAGGAGGAGCCCAATTAGGAGGCCCCCAAAGCTAACCGATAGGGAGGAAGGTGCCCTAAAGAGGAGGGACTCTTTGTCCCGAAAGACTCCTCATCTTAAGGCGGTTGAGGCATGTAGTAATCTTGAGGCAGTTGGGGCACGTAATAATCTTGATGTGTATATACTGTAGAAGGACCAGCTATATCCACCCCAACATCATGACATTCATTTGAACCAATAGACATTCGACTAGAATTTCTTCTTTGTCTGTGTGATGTTGTGGGAGCATCATCGGATGGTGAAATAATTTGTTGTGGCTGATGGGTTATGGCTTCCTTGATAATAATATGTATAACTCGTGTTCGAATCTATCCACCAATTGACTATACTCTTTAATATTTAGTGGTCTAGATTGACAGAAAGCTTCAAGGGCATTCACCTTTTCTGTCTGAATATTGCAGAAAAATAATGAATGTTGTATTGTAAAAAAGGTATTTAAAATAAAGTATGTGATATTATATAACAACGTTCCACAACTTGCAACATAGTTGCATCTCCAGGTTGGTACCCGCTTTCTATACTCTATCAGTAGATGAAGACACGAAATTTCGTGTTATGTTGTAGTACCATTCCCATTAACCTCGTTCTGTTTATCTTTTATTGAAAATGACTGGCCTTTGTATAATCATGTCATATCGTCTTTATCTTCTAATGATGTTATATGTGTTGCAGGTGTCGATTTGTGCCCGTATGATTTTTTATAGAGATCTGATGGAGATTCATATCTAGAGTATTCATCGCTTATGAAGGCGAAGAACCCATTCGGGACGATGCATTTCCACTATTGCATAAAATACTAATGGACATGACGATCTCTACAGCTAGGAACATCTAACTTGATATAGCAAAATAGCCTTCAAACAAATAGGTGGCTGGGTTAGGCGTGGGCACACCTAACTATAGGATCAATTTATATTCACTTTGACCGTCAAAAATCAATGTTGGTGATATCATAACACTCACTCAAAGCTAGACGAGAAACTTTGCATAGCGAGGTATTTGTTTAATTGCATCGAGTAAGGAAATATTTACCTCAACTTTGAGTATAGTTTCAAGGATCTTTTTCTCCTCTTTGGACTTGACGAATATTTTCGGGAAGGGAAGTTTGGGCACAAACACCTTCGGACTGTTCTAACTGACTTGGTTAGGTTTTTTAGCTTATTTTGGAGGAATTTCGAGTGCATGCTCTGTTTTGCCCTGTTTTGCGTGCCTACGCACAACTGAATTTTCATCCTTTATTTTGCCCTGTTGTGCGTGCCCACGCCTAGTACTATTTTCGAGTTGTAACTCTTTTCCACTGCACAAGGTAATAGCACTAACGTTTTACTTAGGATCAACGATAGTTTGGGAGGGCAACATACCTTGAGACTCCAAACGGCTAATGGAGATTTGAGATTCCAAATTTTGTATGCTCAAGTGGGTTTCTTTTCAGAATTGTTGGGTGCTCAAGGTGAGTATTTTCACGATATCCTCTAAAGGTATACCACTATTGGGATTAGTTTGAGGTGATGGTTGTGGTTGTTGGTGCGGTACCTTTTGAAAGATTTGAGATTGATTGTCATACCTCAAATTTGGGTCATCTCTCCATTCGGGGTTATAGGTATTGAAAACGGGGTCATATCTCCTTTGTTATTACCCGAAAATTCCACCGATGGCATCAACATATTCCATTGATTCTTAGTGAAGTGTAGAACAAGCGTCGATGCAATGTCCCGAAAATGTACATATCCCACAAGCCTTGACTTGTTGAATGCTTCCCCCTATAAACTCTCCATTCGGAGCTATAGGTATTACACAAGGGGTCATATCTCCTTTGTTATTGCCCAAAAATTCCACCGATGGCATCAACATATTCCATTGATTCTTAGTGAAGTGTAGAACAAGCGTCGAGACAATGTCCAGAAGATGTACATATCCCACAAGCCTTGACTTGTTGGATGCTTCCCCCTATAAACTTTCAACAAGAGAGGGAAGGTTAACTAAATGTTCATCAATAGAAACACTTACCTCGTTTACCCTTCATGGTGGGTCGTCATTTCTACTACCAAATTGCTGAGTATTAGCCGCCATAGTTGTGATTAGTTTATGTGCTTCGCTAGGAGTTTTGTCATACAAAGCATATTCACTAGCCGCATAAACCAAGCTTCTATTTGCCTCAAACAATTTTTCATAAATATATAGAATTAGAAGATGGTCGAGAATTTGGTGATGGGGGCAACTCTCAACCAATTGCTTGAATCTCCCCTAATACTCATAGAAACTTTCACCGGGGAATTGGCGTATTCCACTTATTTACTTTCGGATATTTGTAGTCTTTGAAGCGGGTAAGTAGTTCTCAAGAAATTATATTCTTGAGCTCGTTCCAACTAACAATAGATCGCAAAGGTAAGGAGTAGAGCCAATCTTTTGCTTTATCGCCCAATAAGAATGGAGCATTTTGATTATAAAATAGATCAAAATATCACAAGAAATTATCATAAATTGTACATAGAAGAGAAGCATTTCATCACCTATTCTTATATTTATATCCATGTCACCCCTTCCAACAATTTTCGAGGTTCATTATCTGCCAAATGCACTTTCTCAAAATTTTCTGTAGTTTAATTAATTACTCATATACTCTTTCTGCATCGAACCGAAAGATGCCCCGAATTCCAGAATCCAAGACTTAATGGGACTATTTATGCTCCAAACTAAGAGCGTCCTTGATCTCTTTTTTGTGGCAATTTTTCTTTATGTGGCCCTTTTACACCGTGAATTGAATTCATCTTAGTATGACCCTTTCATAGTGACTGGGTTCACCCTAATCATAGCCCTAAGCTCACAACTCTTGTGATTTAATGTGTCTAATTCTTAAAGCCCATTAATCATAATCAACCCTTAGCAACATACCATGAAAATCTATCTCTAAGTAAATTTGGGAAACAAGTTGATAATGAGTACCATATAGATAAGATCCGTCCATCAATTATCTTCCAATAGCATCTAATGCATAGGTAGTGGGTCGAGACTTTGTTCACTCAATCATTATACATCGACTCCTTTATTTTCTTTACTGGTCGATCTAAAGCCCCATATCCAGTGACCATTCTACCTTAAACCAAAAGAATTGATCAAGAATTACATAAAGGCTAATTGGGGTAGATCTATAAAGGCTGAATTACATAAATCCTCATGTGTTTTAAAAATTAAGCTAATCTCTCCTATATTTAAAACTAAGTCAAAAAAACCATCTGTTTTCTTAAATTTAGCACATGCACTCCTATGGTTTTTTTACTATATTTAGACCACAGGGGGTAAAATGTAATTTGGTCATCTATAAATCCTTTGAGCACAACTCATTAGCTTGCATAGCCTTCTATCCAAAATATCCACTTTATGATCACTTCAATGGCATAAAAGTAAATCAAAGCACAAATAACCTAACACAAAATGATTATAGTTTCTTAAATCAAATGACTAATCAATGGAATCACATCAATGAATTCTTGAACTCGATGTTGTCATTCCAATAGAAAATTTCTTAAAAAAGTTGTTCAATTTGCTTATCCAACAAGCACTGCCTGACATACAAAATAGTATCTTATGATTATCCTTGACTTTGAACCTAAGGTCAGAATCATAGACGCTATCTTATGATTACCCTCATATATGCATAAACATCATAAGAACTTCCTCATATTTTATATCATATGAGAAATTCCAAAACCAGACAATTTCTTCGTGAAATATTGGACCAAGCTTGTTACTCATCAGAATATGCCTATATTATAGAAGAGCACACCACCTATTACAAGAAAACATAAAGAAAAATATACAGTTGCCACGACAACCGTTGGCTTCCATGAAAGAGTTCACTTCAATTATTTTCTCACATTCTGCATGTGTATATGATGTGTGAAATGTGGAATCCTTAGAAGTCAAGGACTCAAAATTTTCAGGGGCACTGAAATGCAAAAGCACTAACTTATAAAAATACATTGCTCCAGATTGGCAAGAACAATCTATAGGGGATGCAAGCAATTCAGTCAAGTCAAGCATGCCACCATGAATGCTATCATGGTCAAGAAAAATTAGCCCAGGAGAAGGTCCATCAGCCCATAAAGAAGGCAACCCATTTGAATCACTATCCCAACTCAAGAAAGGACCCTCCTATGATCCCACCTAGCTCATCGAGAAGGTCCGTCTAGCTCAACCCAAAGGGCCCCCTCCCTGCTCCAAAGCCTAGTCGAAAAAGCAAGCAAACTTTATCAAATTTGTCCCAAATGAGGAGCCCAATTAGGAGGCTCCGAAAAGCTAACCGATAGGGAGGAAGGTGAACTCAAGAGGAGGGACTCTTTGTCCCGAAAGACTCCTCATCTTAAGGTGGTTGAGGCATGTAGTAATTTTGAGGCGGTTGGGGCACGTAATAATCTTGAGGTGTATATACTGTAGAAAGACCAGCTATATCCACCCCAACATCATGACATTCAATTGAACCAATAGACATTCGACTAGAATTTCTTCTTTGCCTGTGTGATGTTGTGGGAGCATCATTGGATGGCGAAATAATTTATTATGGCTGATGGATTATGGCTTCTTTGATAATATGTAACTCGTATTCGAATTTATCCACCAATTGACTATACCCTTCAATATTTAGTAGTCTAGATTGACATAAAGCTTCAAGGGCATTCACCTTTTCTGTCTGAATATTGCAGAAAAATAATGAATTTTGTATTGTAAAAGAGATATTTAAAATAAAGTATGTGATATTATATAATAACGTACCACAACTTGTAATATAGTTGCATCTCCAGGTTGGTACCCACTTTCCACACTCTATCAGTAGATGACGATACGAAATTTCGTGTTATGTTGTAGTATCATTCTCATTAACCTCGTTTTGTTTATCTTCTATTAAAAATGGGTAGCCTTTGTATAATCATGCCATATCGTCTTTGTCTTCTAATGATGTATTATATATGTTGCAGGTGCTGATCTGTGACCATATGATTTTTTATAGAGATCTGATGGAGGTTCATATCCAGAGTATCCGTCGCTTCTGAAATATTTTGCCTCATCCTGAATTGGCGAAGAACCCATTCGGGACGATGCATTTCCACTATTGCATATAGACGAGAAGCTTTGCATAGCGAGGTATTTGTTTAATTGAATCGAGCAAGGGAATATTACCTCAACTTTGAATATAGTTTCAAGGATCTCCTTCTCCTCTTCCTCCTCTTTGGATTTGGCAAATATTTTCGGGAAGGGAGGTTTTGGGCACAAACACCTTCCGACTGTTCTTGCTGACTTTGTTAGGTTTTTTAGCTTGTTTTGGAGTAATTTCGAGTGCATGCTCTGTTTTGCCCTGTTTTGCATGCCTATGCACAACTGAATTTTCGTCCTTTATTTTGCCCTGTTGTGCGTGCCCACGCCTAGTACTATTTTTGAGTTGTAGCTCTTTTTCACTGCACAAGGTAATAGCACTAACGTTTTACTTAGGATTAATGATAGTATGGGAGGGCAACATACCTTGAGACTCCAAACGGCTAATGGAGGAGGCCGGTTGGCTCATTTGAGATTCCAAATTTTGTATGCTCAAGTGGGTTTCTTGTTGGAATTGTTGGGTGCTCAAGGTGAGTATTTTCACAATATCCTCTAAAGGTATACCACTATTGGGATTAGTTTGAGGTGATGGTGGTGGTTGTTGGTGTGGTACCTTTTGAAAGTTTTGAGATTGATTATCATACCTCAAATTTGGGTCATCTCTCCATTCGGGGTTATAGGTATTGAAAAAGGGGTCATATCTCCTTTGTTATTACCCAAAAATTCCACTGGCATCAACATATTCCATTGATTCTTAGTGAAGTGTAGAACAAGCGTCGATGCAATGTCCCAAAAATATATATATCCCACAAGCTTTGACTTGTTGAATGCTTCCCCTATAAACTCTCCATTCAGGGTTATAGGTATTGAAAAAGGGGCCATATCTCCTTTGTTATTGCCCGAAAATTCCACCGATGGCATCAACATATTCCATTGATTCTTAGTTAAGTGTAGAATAAGCGTCGATGCAATGTCCTGAAGATGTACATATCCCACAAGCCTTGACTTGTTGAATGCTTCCCCCTATAAACTTTTCAACAAGAGAGGGAAGGTTAACTAAACATTCATCAATAGAAATATTTACCTCGTTTACCCTTCATGGTGGGTTGTATTTTCTACTACCAAATTGTTGAGTATTAGCCGCCATAATTGTGATTAGTTTATGTGCTTCACTAGGAGTTTTGTCATACAAAGCACATCCACTAGCTGTATCAACCAAGCTTCTATTTGCCTCAAATAATCTTTCATAAATATATAGAATTAGAAGATGGTCGAGAATTTGGTGACGGGGACAACTCTCAATCAATTGTTTGAATCTCCCCCAATACTCATAGAAACTTTCACCGGAGAATTGGCGTATTCCACTTATTTCCTTCCGTATATTTGTAGTCCTTGAAGCGGGTAAGTAGTTCTCAAGAAATTATATTCTTGAGCTCGTTCCAACTAATAATAGATCCCAAAGGTAAGGAGTGGAGCCAATCTTTTGCTTTATCGCCCAATAAGAATGGAGCATTTTGATTATAAAATAGATCAAAATATCACCAGAAATAATCATAAATAGTACATAGAAGAGAAGCATTTCATCACCTATTCTAATATTTATATCCATGTCACCCTTTCCAACAATTTTCGAGGTTGAACATCTGCCAAATGCACTTTCTCAAAATTTTCTGTAGTTTAATTAATTACTCATATACTCTTTCTGCGACAAGACTTAATGGGACTATTTATGCTCCAAACGAGAGCGTCCTTGATCTCTTTTTTGTGGCATTTTTCTTTATGTGGGCTTTTTACACCGTGAATTAAATTCATCTTAGTATGACCCTTTCATAGTGACTAGGTTCACCCTAATCATAGCCCCAAGCTCACAACTCTTGTGATTTAATGTGTCTAATTCTAAAAGCCCATTAATCATAATCAACCCTTAGCAACATACCATGAAAATCTATCTCTAAGTAAATTTGGGAAACAAGTTGATAATGATCCGTCCATCAATTATCTTCCAATAACATCTAATGCATAGGTAGTGGATCGAGACTTTGTTCACTCAGTGATTATACATCGACTCCTTTATTTTCTTCACTGGTCGATCTAAAGTCCCATATCCAGTGACCATTCTACCTTAAACCAAAAAAATTGATCAAGAATTACATAAAGGCTAATTGGGGTAGATCCATAAAGGCTAAATTACATAAACCCTCATGTGTTTTAAAAATTAAGCTAAACTCTTCTATGTTTAAAAACTAAGCCAAAAAAAACATTTGTTTTCTTAAATTTAGCACATGTACTCCTATGGTTTTTTTACTATATTTAAACCATAGGGGGTAAAATGTAATTTGGTCATCTATAAATCCTTTGAGCACAACTCATTAGGTTGCATAGTCTTCTATCCAAAATATCCACTTTATGATCACTTCAATGACATAAAAATAAATCAAAGCACAAATAACCTAACACAAAATGATTATAGTTTCTTAAATCAAATGACTAATCAATGGAATCACATCAATAAATTCTTGAACTCGATGTTGTCATTCCAATAGAAAATTTCTTAAAAAAGTTGTTCAATTTGCTTATCCAACAAGCACCGCCTGACATACAAAATAGTATCTTATGATTATCCTTGACTTTGGACCTAAGGTCAGAATCATAGACGCTATCTTATGATTACCCTCATATGCATAAACATCACAAGAACTTCCTCATATTTTATGTCATATGAGAAATTTCACAACATTGGATATTATACGATTGGCCTAGTATCCAAACAACGAAAGATGCGTTCAATCAGAAATATAGCTCATCCTACATTCATAAATCAAACCAGTAAAAGGATACGTACAGAATAAACCACAATCCTCTTCTGTGATAATTGCAGGCAGCTTTTGGGAGAAGAACTTTCTGGATTGAGCATCAAAGACCTCAAAAATCTGGAAAACGACTAGAAATGAGCATAAGACTTGAGCTAATCCAGCCACAAAACCAGAAAATGCAATAAAGTTGAGGTAGCACTATTTCAATTCATCCCTATTTGATCGATATAATAGTGAATAAGAAGGCTTTCATACTGTGAAATGACCATCAAATTGACTTTGTAACAGGCTTCAACTGCATTAGAGAGTTGTCAGAAGCACAAAAAACATATTTACCAATTCTGATCAACTTGTCCCGCAGTTGGACTACTGGTTCCAACAGATGGCAACACTTACAGCAGAGTCACAAGATGAATGTGCATAGAGCATCAGGGCCATCTGTTTGATGAAAGCATACAGTAAACTATAAACTGTCATGAATTGTTCCAAAAACAACTGTGTAAAGTCATGTAATAAATGCTGAAAACTAAAACACAAATGTCTAAGGTTTACCCTATTTAAATATTGTGACAATTGATGTTTGCAGTATTGAATTGACTTAAGCTTGTTCGATAAAGAATAGCATTCATTGACCAGAGACAAGACCAAAGTTGCAAGTTGCTGGTAAACTCATCTTTCTACAGGGGAAATAACTAGTTTACCAAATTATTTTGTCGGCTAATATTGTCTTTGCAGTTGGTAGTGTTGTACGAACTTAAGCTACAAAACATCAAACTGTAGCAGCATCACCAAGACAAGCTCATCTTAATATTATGTTCTGAATGCATGTAAAAAATCACTGGTGGATCACTAGTAATGAAGAGGTCCAAAACCAGACAATTTCTTCGTGAAATATTGGACCAAGCTTGTTACTCATCAGAATATGCCTATATTAAAAAGAAGAGCACACCACCTATTACAAGCAAACATAAAGAAAACTATCAGCATGTTCAACAGGTAAATTGGCAGTCTACACAGATAGAATATGAGCTCTACAGTTGCCACGACAACCGTTGGCTTCCAGGAAAGAATTCACTTCAATTATTTTCTCACATTCTGCATGTATATATGATGTGTGAAATGTGGAATCCTTAGAAGTCAAGGACTCAAAATTTTCAGGGGCTCTGAAATGCAAAAGCACTAACTTATAAAAATACATTGCTCCAGATTGGCAAGAACAATCTATAGGGGATGCAAGCAATTCAGTCAAGTCAAGCATGCCACCATGAATGCTATCATGGTCAAGAAAAATTAGCAATGAAAAGAAATAGTTAGGCAAGTTGGCCTACCTAGTAAGCTTTCGGAGCCGGTTTCAATTTTGAAGACTTCTGGTTCAGGAAAGGCACATAAGTGAATGTTGTCTTCAGTGTGCGGTTGAACCTACACTACGTAGGTACCTTTGCAGGTGAGGCGTCGGTCAGTTCTAGAATTGATGGCAGCGATAGGTTCCAGCAATTCCGGAGACGAGTTAAGTCTACTGAAAAGGGTTTAGCACTTCAGTGTGGATAATACTTCAGGAACAACTTAACATCAGTTAGGATAGTGAAAACTTTCTATCACCTTCGAAGGAGATGCCTAAAACATGCAAACACAACGCAACTTGGCGTTAAGATATAGACCCAATTTATATCTAAAAGCCTTATTCATCACAGATTGTACCGAAATACTAATTTCACCAGCAGACCATCATACATGAAAAGATGTATGCAAAATCAGAAAATGCATTTGTTTTGTTGGTGGCCTGTATGCCACGATCAAATAAATGATGATAATGGGAGGTAGAACTCAATTGACAGAGACATACGCAATTGCAAGGAATAAGTTCGTGGCGATTGAAAACAATGAGTAATGATAACAGATTGATAATGAATTCATGATGAGAACTTTCAAGTGAAGATTAACATGAATCAAACCAAGAATTCCAATCAAAAAGTCCAGTTTTGTAGTTTCCCACCTGATTCATAGTGCGAACAGCGAAGCATGAATATCTTCAAGAATTTCAAATTCCTTCGTTATCCTGTCAGGATTGGCAATAAAAGAGGACGCAGATTAAAACCCTAAAACGCATATACAAATTTCAAAAAACAAAACTAAGATCGCGGTAATAATTCTTTCATCACATAAACAATAATAAGGCTTTCCAAGAAAATGCAAGAAACCATATTGTTCTTGCCTTTCCAAGAACTAGTACAGAGAAGGGGATTGCAGTGCGCCTACGTAAAAACACATACTCCAAGAAACATCAACATATATAATAACCAACAACATACGTAAAAACAATTTCACCGAAACAAGATCATAAAACCCCAATTGAGGCTATCAAAACAGTAAAAGAAAAGGACAATGCGATAATGAAGTAGCCGATGAAAACATCACTAGCATCTCTACCGTCAAAGTCGTAAAGAAGAAGGACCCAAACAGAAAAGATGAAGAAGTAAACAAGAATCGACCCCTCTTCTTCAGGATTGTAGAACTACCCGCCTCATCAAGAAAGATATATAGAAATTACCACAAAATTCTTCAACTTATATACGCACACTTTTTGAATTTTGGTTACCGTTGGCATCACAACGACTACCAATTACGCACGTGTCTTTTTGTTTGTACTGGTCCTTCCAAACTGTACTTGAGTGAATATAACAAATATTTCTTTTAATGTTTAATATATTATAAATAAAATAAAAAATATGTAAATTAAATAAATCATTTTTCAAAAATAAAAACAATAAAAAATATAATAAATTATTTTAATTTATTCTCCACACAATTAAAGAATTATTGTTGTGATGTTAAAATGACATGAGATCACTTTTGTAAAATAAAAATATAATTACAATTTATTTTTAAAATTATCTAATTAAGGGTATGATTTCATATTAAAAAATTGTATCGCGGTGTCATTAGTCTTCATTCAGTGAGAGCAGATGATCTTTCTTTTTTATATTAGTCGTCATGGCATGTTGTCCCTGCATTCGTATAATAAATATTTTTTTATATTTTAAAATATATCTATAAATAAGAAAAAATATATACAAACCAACAAATCACTATTTTTTTTTAAAAAAAAAGAAGAAAAAATCAAAAGAAAACCAACTAAAAGTATTATTGAAACAATAAAAGAATTGACATAGTGGTGTTAAAATGATATGGAGTTATTTTGTTATTAAAAAAAAAAGAGTAAATGCAATTAATTTTTAAAATGATCTAATTAGGGTTATATTTGTCTTTTCAAATATTAGTGCGACTATGCCCTTTGCTGCCATTATATTTTTTAATGTATTAACTAAATTAATTCCATCTAAAAGGAAAAAATTCAATAATTTTTTTTCATTTTCTTTTTTTTAATTTCAGAAACCGAATTTAACCTTTATAGAAGCAATCTTGATTTCTTCATAATTTATTTCCTCCACCACCTCCACAACTAGTTTAATGATATTTTAATAACTTTCTAAATAATTTAACCACATTTTTATTTTTTTTTACCAAGTAATATTTTTTTTTATGATTTCTCAAGTTAAAGGGATATTTGCAAAAACTTGTTGTAAGCACTTATCAGCTTTTTATTTAAAAAAAAAAAAAAATCAGCATCAGTATCTGTGATCTGCATTTTTTATTTTAAATTATTTAAATTAAATTTATTTAAGTCAACAGTTATAAAATTTTCCCCCATAAACACTCCCATCTTTCATTACAATTACATCAAAAATAATTCTATAACTTTTGTCCATAGTAAAACATAAGTTTTTCCAAACATCCCTCAAATTTCAAACATCTTCGAATCCTCACTTAAGTAGTCATGTTTTTTATAATATAACAATTTACCTCTCAACATTTTTTTTAAAACAGATCAATTTACCTCTTGTCTAAGGAAGATTTGCTTCACTTTTAAAAGCAACGGAGGTTAAATTGCTCTTTTTTTTATATATTAAAAAATAATTTGATCTCTTACAATATCACATAATGATAAATTGTTATTTACCTATATTTTTCCAACAAAAGAAAAAGGCAACGCCAGAATATTCCCTTTTAGCATGTCATAAAGTAAACATAAATATTGTATGATCAATGAACAAATATTACCCAACAAGATCTTAACTTAACCATTAAGATTTAAAGGGTGTTTGGTTAAATTTATTTAAAATATTTTATAAAATATTTTAGAAGTTTATGAGTCGTGTAATTTTATTTTAGAAATAAGTATTCAATTTATATAATATTATGGTATTAGGCATAATAACCTCATTTTATTGGTAAAATGTAAAAAAAAAAAAATGACATAATATCATTAAGGTCAAATGAATACTTATTTATTGACTTATTTTGTATATAATCTTTTTAAAGTACTTTCATAACTATTACATTAATTGAACTCCAAATAAAAATTTAATATATAATCTTTCTTTCCAAAAATGAAAATTTTGACATGAGGATTTATATAAATATAATATAATTTGGATGTTTATACAAAGTTAGACGTCATAATATTAGAGAGAACCCCTCATCATTCAAAAATAATGTCAAATATTGCCAAAATAATGAGAATATTTTTATTTTATAAAATATTAATCGTATAAAGTTTATAAGATGTGTTCAAAAAAAATAGGTATTTGCTTGATGGAGTCAATGGGTGCTCAAGAAAGTAGATGGCCTAGGTTGGCGATCTCCCTTGCACTTAGAAGGGCCGCCCACCTAAGATCGGACCGAGTGGTCAAGCCTATGTCATAATTTGAAATGAGAGGCATGTGTTCGCTCGGCCTCAATTTAAAAAAAAATAGGTAAAATTAAAGATTGTATAAATTCAAAACATCTTTTTTTTTCTTATTAGAATTTTATGATCTCTTTATAAAAGAAATTCCAAACAATTTTAAAAATTTTATAAGCTCAAACGTCTTAATAAAATATTTTATGGAACTTATAAACTTAGCTAAACACCCTCTAAAATCCAAAACTCTTTTTTTCAATTAAAGGTTTTAGGCTCGATTTTCTTGTATCTGAGTATTTTTCTATTTCGATAATAATTTATATATCTCATAGTGTATTTTTTGTCATTTTTAGATTTTTATTGTATTTCGGTTTATTGATGTACGCACTTAAATATTTTTTATTATCTTGATGTGTTAGCTGATAATTTCCTAATCGAGTGTCCATCGCAATGAGTGTCACATGGCGTAAGATATTAACTGTTTTGACTATAATTACACGAGTTTGTCCTTCAAACGCATATTTTTAAAAGAACATGAAGTCAAGTAAAAGAACATGCTTGACTAGAATTTGGTCTGAAAATTCAAATTGCAATTTTCCACTTGTCTTTCATTGTTGGCAAATTTTGATTTTATAACATGCCATTCATTACATTATTTAATATATTTAAATTTAAAAATTAATTCAACACATCAATAATCCAAACCAACAAATACATTCAAACAAAAGTAAAATAATAATAATAATAATAATAATAATAATAAGATAGAAGTAAACATATACCCGAATTTGTGGGACTTACACTCACAATCTCTTTTATAATATCTCAATCTTTCTAATCGAACAAGATCTCATTGATAATTACTGGCAAATTAAACTCTAGAACATTGCAAAAATGAAATATCCAACTTATGAAATGATTGATTAAAGTGAGAATATATGAAAAATTTCTTATAAAAACATTTTTTAGTAATACAAAACCAAAGATGATGAGAATTATGTTCTTGAATTGTTGAAAAAAACCTATAAAGCCTTAATGCAATTATTATGTTACAGCCGTTGTTGCTAATTAGAATGCCAATTCCACCCACTGGCTAATGTGTTAGTACCCACAATATTTTCTTGTACAATGCTTAATGCACATACAAATTAATCATATGGTATAGACTTTATTGAAATTAACATGTTTTAAGTTTTATTTTCTTCCTATGTCCATATTTTTAGTGAACATTCAGTCCAAATTCTATGTTCTTATTAGTAGATATTCAACTAATTATGATATAATGTGTCCATGCAATGCTAAAGTATGCTAAGTAAATTCTTTTACTCTAAAGGTTGCACCAGCTTATTTATTTTAAAATAGGTGAATTACAATCACTTTTTTTAAAATTTGACGTAATTATAAATACCTCTCGTTGTTTGAAAAATCATAAATACCCCTGATATTTGATGAAATTATGTAATCCTTAAATGAAAGTTTAAAATTGTCAACTTTGCCCTTATTGTAATTCTTTTGTTTTTCTTTACATAATATAAAAAAAAAATGTAAAAAAATCGGACAAAATGGACGGAGAAATTTTAAAAATTATATATAAAAAAAATGTTCACTTAGTCCAAAAAAAATATTAGAAAATTTCAAAAATTAAAATAAAATTATAATTCTTAATCTATAAGGACATTTTGATCAGTTTACCACGTAAGATGAATGAAAATCAAACAGAGTGGACTAATTATTAGACAACCATTAAAATCAAAGAGGTATTGATAATTTTCCAAACAACAAAGGACATTCGTAATTATGCCAAAGAAGATCATTGTAATTTACACTTTAAAATAATTGATGGGCGCAAAACGATTGATGAGCTAATTAAATTTATAATATAAGCTCGTGCAACCTTTGGCCCAGAGAGACAAATCGATTATTTTTATGTTTTAAAGAAAAAACATAAAAATATTAAACAACAACAATGATGAAGTTTATAATACTTACAAGAAGTTATTAGCACTCATCCTTCTTACAACCTCTTTATAAGCATCATTTGCTGCTCTATTCAATGCGATTTCCTTCTTCTCACGACACATACCTTTTCCTCTAAGTTTGTTGTTAATGAAAACTTTGTAGGTTCCTTCTTGCGACCATAGGTCGACAAGTTTTAGTTTGAGCTTGTGTTTTTGGCATATCTCAAACAGCTTCTTCACAGGATTCTTTTGTAGCATTTCAGGAGTGATAATAGGCTTTAATAGATCACTGGCTACCTGCATAAAACCAGACAATACTCTAAGGTGTCATACAGAATGGCGACAATCAAACGAGCAACTAAATGAACTAAGAAACATGGAAGCTCGTTAGGCCAAATTCGTCATTTGTTTATTAGTTTGGTTCCCAATTGCTTCAGTACCCTAAGCTCCTCTGACTTTACAGTGAAAAATGTCAAATGAAATTCAATCTATATAATTAAAGGCGAACTGCTTTTTCCATAAGGATAGCACCGATTATAGATCTTAGACAAGGGGTGAGTTCTTGTTGTCAAGTGGCAAGAAGGTGGCATGTATTTATCAAATAATACGCATGCTCCAAATTCATGAAAGTTTTTAGAAAGAAATTTTGCATTTCCACTTAAGTAAAGTAGCTCCGGCATGTACATAAGTTGGAGAAAAGAAAAATAAGAAGATAAAATAGTAAAGAAGTCACCTCCCATGTTGTATCAATTGAATAATTGCTGTCAACGAACACAGCACCGACAGTGGATTCAACAACATCAGCAAGCACTTTTGGAGCATTAATCAGACCAGGCGAATGCAAAGGATGTTTAGGAAGAGCTTCAATAAATGCCTGAATCTGCAAAAGTACCAAGACAATTAAGTCGAAATTGTAGGAAAACAAGTTTAAACATCAGTAATTGCATGCAAACTAAAGCCAAAGGCAAACATTAGTAGATAATCAAACTAGAAAGCCTAATTTGTAGCCGAAACTCATAGCATGCTTATGCACGTAAAAGACCTTTGATATGCCAAATGGAAGTTGGTAATCCTCAGTAAGAAGTTTCCGAATGTTCCTTGTTTCTGATTTAGATTGTAGATTGGATTACATTGTCTTACATGTACGAAAACCTATTATGTACACAACTCTAAAACTAAGATCACCATCAGATGGTTGTATTGATCAACAAACTCTTCAAAAAACCGTGATTTTCTTTAAGGATGTAATTTCTTCCATGAGTATGGTGTGGACAAAATTCCCCGACTCATTCCAATCATGTTTCAGCTCTTTTCTGAATTTGTGGTACGCCTAAGACCTCCAAAAGAAATGATTTAACTATACTTGTGTCATATTAAATATGTCAGCGACATGTACTTTCAATCAAATTTGAATGACATGAGGCTCTTTCGATAAAAGTTGAACTAAGAAGCTACTCATTTGTCAAAAATACCAATATATGAATCTTCAAATCCAAAAGCAAAAATCTTCCTCTAGACGTATAACACTAAGAGAATCCTATAGGAAACTTACTTCTTTCCATAGTAGATTACATCTGATCTACTAGTTTACGTCACAGATGGTTTTGCTGAGGCAGCAAGTCAGTAAATATTTGATGAATACAATACCAAATAATTTACTGAATTAACAATCGAAACTCTTGTTTTAATAAACAACTACTTACTTGTTTTATAAGAACTGGATTGCCAAGACGAATGTATCTATGAAAATTATGCTGCATAGCAACGCGGGCAAGCTTCTCCGTGTCAACATTAGCAGCACGAAGTGGTGTTAACAACCCTGGTGGAAGCTCTGAGTACATTGAGAACTGGTCCTTTGTGATTAAAAGATTAAGCACTGAGTCACCTATATACTCAAGTCGTTCGTATGACACACAATCCCTCTGATATGATGGATGTGTAAAGGCTTGACGTAGTAAGCTACAGTCATTGAAACTGTACCCTATGATCTTCTCAACTTCTTCAAGATTTTGTACTGACTTAGTTTCAACTCTCATCTGTGATAAGTCTTTAATTGCCTTCTCATTGGGTTTGATGCTCTTCAGGTAATTACTTAAAATATTTCCTAGCATAAATGCAAATAAGACACTTAGGAGGACTCCACCATGAATAATTTTAGATATTTCAAATATAACATGTATACGTACAAAAACTGATAAAACACTGGGATAACATCAACATTGAACTCAAAAGCAGAGTTACCTTCATACCAAGACTAGCTAGTGGGTCAATCACCAATGTGGTATACATATTGATTTACACAAAAGCAAGTAACTAAAATGTAAGCTTGATCATATAAAACGGTATTCTTTTTCACTTTAATTACTGGTTTAGGAATTAAAAACTGAAAATAAGCACAAATAAACAAACCCTAAGCATCCCACTACTTCCAATAGCAACATAACGCTCCAAGATCAGCACATTAACATTTTCACCCTTCAGAGTCATAAATGTATCCAAAGGAATAATTGACATCTTAGAAGAGCATACCCAAAACCATTTCTCACATGCTTACTCCAAAATAAAAGAAAAGAGAAGATAGAAATCACAGATCACATACCGTATCTACGGAGGCGCCAATGGCCAACCCAATTCTTCGTTGGACTGAGCAAGGTTTCCCACCAAGAACCCATCTCAATTTGGATGAATAACTAGCATAGCACACTTAGTTACTCTCAAAATGCCATCATTTGAATAGCAGCTCAAAGTTAAGCCCCAAAGTTTCTGCCATTTTGGTTGAGCGTCTGAACGGAGAATTTGAGCCGAGGCAATGGCAGCGGCGCCGCGAGAGCACGGCGGTATGTGAACGGATTCGCGCGAGAACGGGGGTTGAACCAGGCGGCGAACAGTGGTGGTAATCTGGGTAGGCGACTCACGGCCGCGTCGGGGGCTTTACGACGGTGGCACAAAAGTCGGAACAGGCAATCGACCAGTTGGGAGTGCGGTCGAGGCGGCGGCGGCCTTCGAACGACGCCGAGATCTGCGGCGGATGGTGGTGCAGCGGCTGGGTTCTTGTGCCGAAGGAAAGAGAAGACTAACGTGTTTAAAAGAGTGTGAGAGAGTATGACTAATGTTTTACATGTGTGCCCATTTTCAGATTTTTGTCTTTGGGATTTGTGATTTTTGTTTTCTTTTTTATTGTTTTGTATTTTTTTCCTGAGTTTTATAAATATGATAAAAAATAAAATAGAAAAATCAGCTAAATTGAAACTCATCTTGTTTAATTAAGCCGCGGGCACACGGATTAAGTCGACGTTTGAAAAAAACTTAATTTAAGCACTAGAAAGGTATTTGTAGTTGAAGCTTCCACTTTTATCTACTAATTGTTATGGTACGTTGTTTGTGTGTGCATATAATAAAAAATGGGCCAAATTCATTTTAATTCTTTGTGACCAAGGATGTCTTATCTTGGTTTTCCTTCACCATAAAAATTTGATAGTACTCTTGGAAGGCGTCCATCATACTTAGCACATCCTATTGTAGAATCAACTAATCGATTTCTTCTAGGCAATAGGTATAGATCTTTCGAGCATGCCTTGTTTAAGTTCATAAAATTCGTGCACATCCTCCACTTCCTCCTCCTTTGGGCACCATTTCCATATTTGACAGCCAATTTGTGTATTGGACTTCCGCCATGTATCCTACTGCCAAGAGTTTTGACATTTCTTGTTCTATGAACTTGTTCCTCTCGCTTTGAAACTCTTCTCTATGTACTTGATAAATCTGGAGGTCAGATCCCACATTTAACCGGTGGACGACTACATCGGGGCTAATCCTTTCGAAGTCCAATGGGCTCCAAGCGAATATGTCCGCATCCTTTCTTAAGAACGTCACCAATTCCTTCTTCGCTTCCTCAGTCAACTTTGTTCCAACTCTAGTTATGTTACTTAGGTCCCCATCAATAAGTTGTATTTCCTTGTGGTCACTCAGTTCTATTCTTAGTTCTTCTTCTCCTCCTTCGTGCCTTGCATCAATGCTACTATTTTCCTCCCTCGGAGTTGCCATTTTTGCATTCACAGTTATGTTATAACATTCTCTTACTAACCTTTGATCTCCCATTACTACTCCAACCCCTCCTATAGCTACAAACTTCAGCTTCTAATGGAAAGTAGAGACCGCTGTTTGGAATTTATTAAGACCCTTCCTTCTGAGGATCATGTTATATGCAAAGAGCTCATATACTACTAGGTACTTCAACATGACAGTTTTTTTGTAAAGATCTTCTACCAAAGACATTGGTAGATCGATCATTCTTAAGGGACAATCTCTGATCCTCCAAAGCCTCTCAATGGAGTGGGCACCGATCTCAAGGATACCGTGTCTATCATCTCAATACATCTAGCAAGATGATATCAACAGAGCTCCCATTATCCTTTTTAATTTGAAAATTAGCCACATCAATGAATATAACAAGTGGATCGTCTTATGGGCTTTCAAAACCCTTTGTAGGTCGTTCTCATCAAAGGTTATCGGATTTGTTTGTTGCATTTGGTGTATCACAAGGATGGGTTGTTTGTGTTGTAAGTCTAGGAGTATCTTTTCCTCGCATTCCTAGAATCTCCCAATGTAGGCCCTCCGGCAAAGGTATTTATGATCCCCCTTCTTGGCCAGTTGTCATCAGCTCTTTCTCGCACATCATTGGTCCCCTGGCGACTCTCCAGCAGGTTTATGAGGTTGGGTTTGCCTTCTCTTGACCTACTTCTCTACCTCTGCTGGATTCGGGTGTTATTTATATACCAAGATGGTATGCTTTGTGTCGACCCTCCTATGAATTGTTTTAGATATCCTTGTTAGATCAGTCTTTCGATCTCGTCTTTCAGCTGTAAATACTCTTCCGTGTCATGCCCCACATCTTTATGGAAATGGAAGTACTTGTGCATGTTTCAACGAACCTGATTTTTCATAGTTGTTGGCCATCTCACCGCTTGTGATTTTGCTATGATGATCAATGTTTTACCCCTTGGTACGTTCAAAGGCGTGCGATTTGAAAATTTCCCCACAGAGAGCAGTCTTTTATCGCCTGCATAACCCCCCATCGGTAAGTCCATAGTGTGATATCGTAGTTTGTCTATTCGTCTTTTATCGACTCCTTCATCCTCTTTCATTTCCAACATCTCTTCTTCCCGGATATATTCTTCAGCCACTTGACTAAGTTCCTTTATTGAGTGAGGGATTGAACCGAAAAATTACCTCGACACAATAATAACACTAGGTCTTGCTCTTTTTTCTTAATGAGAGAATCTTTGCGGTTTATGATATGTCAAATCAATGAATAGTGACCTGCAACAAAAAAAATTATTCTGAGTATTGATAAAGGATATGAAATTTTATGGTGTTGTGGGGTGTAGGTCCTTATGGTGTATCACAGGTGTGAAAGTTACAAATGTACCCTCAATAATCATTTAATATTACCAACATATTCATCATATACCCCCCCACTCTCGGAAAAGTTATGCCCTCATAGAGAAATCAGATTGAGAGTAAGCAAAAAACATCGGCAAAAAAATGCAATTAATGTTAAGTAGGGTGAGTGGGTGGAGCTTCCATAAGTGTTACCTTCTCCCCACCCTCTAACATTCAATTTCCCACATCAAGTAAGTAAGGCATGGCTTCCAAAGGTGAGTTCCTTTCATCCTTCCTTCCTTATATTTGTTGTCATTTGCTTGAAAATGTGGGACAGTAGTGAAGGGTGTGGTGATAAAGGTAATGAGAGTTGGCAAGATGATTGTGGGCGAGGGCTGGGTGAACCCACGCACGCTCGAGCCCTCCGCTAGCTCAAGGCGAAGCCGCCAACTTGGGGGGGAGGGGGTAGCACCCCAGCTTGAGGCGAGGCCTTGAGCTGGTTTGGGCGTGCCCCTCCGCCAACTCAAGGTAAGTTGGTAGTGAGAGTGAAGAGGCAGTGTGTGAGGATGACCAGGAAGAAACAGATGTTTCTAATGTGAGCCAATGACCAAGCATAGTTGTGGCATTAAGGGTGGGGGAGGAATTCGTCGGGGAGAAGGCACCTGCCAGCCCGTGTTGTGGACATATGATCGCGCGACAACACTCTTAGTTGCGAGGAACTCCCACTTATACGGAGGAGGATTAGATTTCCCTCGACTCATAAGTTTGTTCTTCCTTCTCCGAGGCAATGGATTAGGCAAACTCTAGAGGGATACATCACCGTTTATGTCACTTATTTCAGTAGAGAGTTTTCTCTTCCTCCCCAACCCTTACTAGTAAAGATCATTCAAAGCTACAATATGCATTAGTCAGTTCACACTGAATTCATTGTGTTTTAAGGGATTCTGACGTAGACTTCAAGAGAAAGGTCTCCTCGTTACTTTGTCTAGCTTCCATGCACTATGGCAATTACGTCGAGTATTCGTGACCTCCTCCTCAACTAATGATAGGAGATATTTTTATTTCTACCCTCACATGGCTTGTACAGTTTTGGAGGGACTCACTTCGTCGCGGGGGCCATGGAAAGAGAAGTTCTTTTATGTTAGAGATTATGGTTGGGGTTTAGCCTTGGAATGGAGCAGTTTGCCTATTATAATCCATCACACCAAGGAGTTTGGTAGTTTTTGTCAATTATTTTTGTCGAGAGAATTGTTTAGCCAATACAAATGATATTACTCGATATTTCCCATCTAGTATTGGTTGTTCTCCCCTATTTTTATATTTACATATTGTTTCTGTTTGGTTTCCTCATATATAAGCTCTAATTTTTTCTTTCATTATTAGGTGAGAAGGTGAACATTGAAGCAGTGCGTGCGAAGAAAGCCACCGTGAAGGAACAAAAACGTTGCGAACAAGTGTTGGCTCATTAGGGGGTAGGGGAAAGATAGGTTCCCGTGCGGCCTGTAGTTCAGCTGGGGGTGGTTGCTCCTCTTCCTCCATTGATTTCCTCGAGGCTGGACCTCCCGGGGCTGTGTAGGTGCTCTTCCGCAAAAGAGGGCGCGAGACGTCCCTTCTGTGTTGGGTTTGGCCACCGTTCCCCGTGGTGGTGTTTTAGCCATTAATCAAGCAGAGGGCATACAGTCGTATTGT
This sequence comes from Sesamum indicum, assembly GCF_000512975.1. Classification (NCBI taxonomy): domain Eukaryota; kingdom Viridiplantae; phylum Streptophyta; class Magnoliopsida; order Lamiales; family Pedaliaceae; genus Sesamum; species Sesamum indicum. Next base: position 9,609,045 of record NC_026152.1, read on the forward strand.
GATACAACCGACACTTCCTTGGACTAGAACCACACAAGGAGTGTTGTAAGTGAAGATAATTACGATGGTTTTCTACTCTTAGTGAGGAGCATATGGATGAGTTAGGTCGGGGATATAGCTCGAGTATGCTATTCAAGATTTCATTCTCTTATTTGCCTTACCCTCTCATCCGTTTGGTTGATTCGGTTATTTTCTTGTAGGCTTTTACCTTATCTACACTAGTGCGAAATCGACGAGTAGCCGAACAGGAAGAGATTGGCCGCCTGGAAGCTACTTTAAAATGCTGCAATGAGGAATTATCCCAATTGGAGAGGGAAAGGAATAAAGCTCTAGAGAATGCCACTGCTTGGGAGCGTCAATTCGAGACAGAGGCGACCACAGGCAAAAAAATTTTGGCCTCTGCATCGAGGGTCGCTTCCCGGCTCGACTTTGAGCTCGACTCGAGCTTAGTTAAGGCTATTCACCAGCTGGCTCGAGAGCTGGTGAACATTTTTTTAATATATATATATATTTATTTTTGAATTTTTAATATATTTAATTTTATATTTAATATTTGATCAATTTTATAATCAAAATTGACCATATATTATAATTATTAACCAATATCATATATTTTATATTTAATATTTGATCAATTTTATAATCAAAATTGACCATATATTATAATTATTAATCAATATCTACATTTTATTTTGGATAATAATAAATTATGGTACTTTTATTTATACATTTAATCTTTATACAAAAATAAATTTAATCAACAACTTAGTAAATTATAATATTTTTTATAATTAAAATTATTATTTAACATGATATATATAAACTTTATGCTATATTTTAATATATATTTGTATTACGTTATATTTTTCTCAAATTGACAAGTAATTCACTTATGATTTTTTATTATTTATAAATTTATTTCGAAATTGAATAATTTCTATGAATTAATCTAATAATAATAATAATAATAATAATAATAATAACAACGATGATGATGATGATGATGGTTGAACAATTCTAATTATTATTTTATTATATATATAATCATATTAAAAAATTTAATCAATAATTGCGATATCTTAAAATTCGGACACACGATTCATACGAAATTTAAATATATACAAGACTGTGTCCATTAGATCATATCAGACGGTATGATTTAGAATCACATGGTCTGATTCAACGATACACCGTCCTGAATGATTACTCTTATGTTTCGAGTACGATATCTCGACATCCGTATATCCAATAAGTCTAATACTTTATCAAATATATTTTTCTGTAAGTTTGATCATATCTAACGGTTTGATCTAAATTTTGATAGCTCGACTAACCCATATTATTCAACAATGTAAGATGATAGTTACATCAATATTGTACTAACATTTATAGATATATAAATTTTGCATATTATGAACATATATTAATTTCAATTGTATCTATGTAAAAATTGATGATTCGATCTCATGATTTATAATAATAATCATAATAATAATAATAATAAATAATAATAATAATAATAATAATAATAGTAGTAGCAGCAGTAGTAGTAATAATAATAATCATAATATAATAATAATGATAATAACAATATTATTATTATAATAATAATAATAATAATAATTATAATAATAATAATAATACAAAAAGTCAAACCATCTCTTTCTCTCTCTTTTTCTCGTTTCTTCTTCCTTTATCTTTCTCTCTTTCTCTCTTTCTCTTTCTATCTCCATTCTTTCCCCTCTCTTATTTCTTCCCCAAACCCATCTCTTAGAACCCTAGGCCCCAAATTCACGGCAACAAGAAAGGCAAGTCGACAACGAGGACAGCGACGAGTGCGGTTTCTAGGTAATACCTTCTTCTCTGTTGACACACGATTGCTTCTATTTTTTCTATTGCTGGTTATGTCACTTCTATTTTTTCTTCGACTGTTAGTTGAAGTGGTGTAATCAGATTCTTTATTGTGCTTAGGCTGGCAGAGCAAATCATTGTAGTGATGCACTCCTTCATTGTTACGGGCACATACTATTGATATTCTCCAAGATAAGGAGGAACCTGTTTATGAGTTGGTCGTAGAACTTTATATTCATTGGTGCTAGAATGTAGATCTAACAATGGAAGAGCCCAGGAAAATGAAAACTCACAAAAACACCCAGGAAAAAAGAGAAAGTTCTTGTGGAGAAAAAACTCACAAAATTCATCTCATTCTTTTTCTTTTTCTGAAAATTTTATGTTAGAGAAGATGCCTCTCTCTCTCATCTCTCTCTCTCTCTAGTTTAATAAGTAAGATGCATACAAGTTCACAGAAAAGCTCAGTAAATTATTAATTGCAACTGGTAATATTTTTTTGAGAACTGTGATAGCCAGTGCCATACAACGGGAAGATAAGTACTCTCTGATGATTCATGTACTCTGGAGCAGCAGACTTTTTTTTATGTCATCTAAGATAGTGTAGGAATGAAGGGCTGTGGAAAAGGGATAGTCGAATCCCTTTATGAAGACTGATTGCTTTACTTGAATGCTGATAAGCTCCATCTTCATAGTTCTCCTCCAGGAAATAGGATTATATGATTTTACATTGCTTACACTTCTTACCTTCATCCTTGTTCTAGTATGGTTTATGTTTTCTGAAGTAGTTAATTTTGTCCGGATACAATTTGCAATACCAGACTGATCTTTTGTAGGTGGCTGTTTTTTTATGTTCTCCCATCCGTCTAGTATCCAGATTGTTTGGTTTTGGTGAACTGAAGTAGAGAATCAGCGGATATGGCTAGTGCTATCATTAGTCCGATGCTAACCACCTCTTTCGCCAACAAAAGCAGTGGAACGTATAAAAGTTCTGTTGCTATTCATGGGAAGCATCTGCGTATACGTGCAGTGCACATAGATAAGCCGATGGAGGAGCTCTACAATGTGAAGGTGGAAAGAAAAGTGTCAAAAGAGAGGTTGTCAGAGCTTGGTGTCTCAAGATGGTCTGTTTGGAAGACGGGCAAGTGCAAACTGCCATGGGACTGGCAAGTGGACCAGCTCGTTTATATTGAAGAAGGGGAAGTGAGAGTTGTGCCTGAAGGAAGCAAGCGCCATATGCAATTCATGGCCGGTGATCTTGTTCGTTACCCCAAATGGTTTGAAGCTGATCTCTTCTTCAATGATTTCTACCAAGAACGGTACAGCTTTCGAGCATATGGTGATGACTAAGGGGTGTGTTCTTTGATCTTGATTAGAGTTCCTTGGGGAGGTTGTATTTTTACATGCTGTGTTGCAAGATATCCACTGATGTTGATTAGCAGTTGCATGTAAAAAGGGTATACTTTTGTATGCGTCTTGCTAGAGTATAAGGTTTCTTTTCTGGATTCAACGTTTGATTGTTCTTTAGCCCTGATGAACTTCATCTCTAGTATATTAGCCAATAATGCTGAGCACAAGTGGTAAAAGTTGGGTCTCAGAGCTCCGAAATCTTGGTTTCCAATTCATTGATTGACTGATGATTGTTGATCAACATGAATGTTTAAAAAAAATTCTCAAAAAGATCTCATGATGAGAGTTTCCAAAACCGATAAAGAAAGCACTGGTATAACAAAAAACACAACAAAGTTAGAAAGAGGGGGGAAAAAAGTCAAAACAATAAAGTTGTTCGCTTATCCTCAAAATGTACATATTACTTTCAGAAAATTTTATCCAGTTCCAAAACTGTTCAACATACAACTACAATAGTTCTTAAAGGAAATATTGAAATTTCGATGGAACAAAATGTTAGCTGCGTGAGATGTGGTAATCCTTTCATAATTATATTATCCATTCAAATTCTTGCAAATCTATGGAAATCAAAACACTGCATATGCTTTTTCAAACGTGAATTCAAAGTTCATCACTTTTCATGTGTAACAACTGACTTTCCAAACACAAATCAGATATATCAAGATTTTATCAACTATAACATACGCCCGGCTGCACCTGATATTTATAGAACCCTTGCAGTATACCTCAACTAACCCAGTTCCAACTCACCACAAGCATCAAAGTATAGAATGGCGCCACAAAACAGAAGAATTAGAATCAGAATACTTCAAAATACATTTACGATCTCTCAGAAATAGGGTTAATGGTTTACGAAAACAGTTTGCATGTTTAGGGGGAGTCACATTAATTGCACTTGTGCAGAAGACAAAGATGAGCAGTATTTTAATCACTTAGTTTTTGCACAGACAGGATTACTAGATAACAAAGTTACCATAAATTAGGAAAAGCCTCTGGCATTTTTCAAGCTCAGTATCTTCTCTGCACTGTACAATTCCACAATACAACAAATAGTGGTGCTACTATGCAAGGAAAGGGGTACAACCTCATGATGCATCAAGAGCACTCTGTCACCTCTTTCTGCGCTTTGGTTCCACCTAGAGATAAATCAAACACAAATCATTGTGAATTACAAGCTCAACTTTTTCCAGAGAAAAAGATCTATATAATAGCAAATTTTGTATTCAATATTTTTCAGAACCTTCTAACATCTAACAAGTTTGCACTTCAAAAACTTTAATCTTTCATATACAATGCAATGCATAAGTTGATTGTCGAGAGCAAGCTGGACAAGAAGGAGCACTCTTGTAGTACAAGATATAGGAGAAGAACAATCCACATGAACTAGTGTTGCATATGAAACAAGAAGAAAAAGATTCCTATGCCTGTTGCTGCCTATCAGATGGAGTAGGAGTGGAAGTGAAAGAGAATTCTATATTCAGAGAAGATTAAGGCCAATATCACCTTATAGATTTGCTAAGTCCAACTATTATCTATAGATGCATTACACAGACAGAAGGACATGTATTATAAGTAAGCTTAACCTACATATACTATTGACAAATAAATGCAATTATCCTATTCCCCAGACTGAATATCAAATAAGGATCATTTTTTTTTTCTCCATTTATCCATTCAAGTATCATTATTGACAAATATGACTCAATTTTTCATAACTAAGTAACACCAGGAAAAGCTCAATGCCCCTGAATATATTATTTGCCATTTTACACGACCTTCTTTTTTTCCTTCTTCTAGGTCAACAATTGGGCCGACCCTTGAGACATCTTCTGCCGCTTCTTAGAAGTTAGAAGGTTATAGAGTTGCAGCGCATGACTGACATATATTGCGATATAAACTTCATTACTGAAAATGAAAGAAACTCACTAAGTTATGACATATATTTGTATGCGTGATACCATATACTGTAACAAGGCCTGAAACCCCATGACACAAATTAATTCATTACTAGTGTACATCAAAAAAGGAGACACACAGTTTACCTTTGCTTCAGCAGCTGGTGACACAGGAAATGAGTTCAAGGACCTTTTGGCATCATCATCAGATGAACAATCAGAACACAAGAACTGATCCAGTTTCTTTGCTTCTTCAATGGTCATACCCATACAAGAAGGATGAAACCTTCAACCAAAAAATGCATTAGAAATACCCTCTCAAAAAGTGATCCAAGGAAACTTCATGAAACTGTACTTAAGTCAAGATAACTAAAGATAATGTTCACAATATAGTGATATGGATCCAGAAACATGAGAAACTACTATTCTATCAGCAAGCATGCAAGAGCATAGACAGGCACAATTACACCATTACAAAACGGCAACCTGATTCAAACCATGAAAGCTGAATACTTCACATCATAACCTCCCATGAAGGGATGATACTGGTCTACCCTCCCCAAATCCCTCCCAAATGGTGCGGGTTCGGGCTAGGGGATGGGTTTTAATTTATGGAGCCGACTAGGTTCAGGCAGATCTCCAGTTTTGTCCAAAACCCCTGAGTAATATTTGCAGATATATTTAATTTATTTAGAATGTTTTACTATTATTTATACATTTATTTTCAAAATAAATTGTTGTGTTTTAACATAATAGCATATTATTTAGATATTTATAAACAATAATCTTCACTTTTTAAAGGGATATTAATTAATTGAAGAAAAAGAAAATTCTTCTGGGCATACGGGTTGGACCTACGGGAGTCGAAAATCTGGTAGGGATGGGGTGGGTTTTGGTCCAACTAGAGCCAAAGCACGACATGTCTCTAGGTTTTACTAAGATTAAAGAGGAGCATGACCCAAGTCTAGCCAAACCTACTTCATTGCCATTCCCACTCGCATCCTTGAGATTGCAGCAAGTAAGAAGCTAACTAAACAACTTAACCTTCATACTATAACCCTCTACATGGATCATTTTCTCCTGATCCAACCAAAAAGGTGATGCTAACCAGGATGGTGTATTGCCAAGTAGCAACCTTTGCTAGCCAGCTCTCTAATTTCTTACAAATAGGAAACGGAACAACTTTGATTGATCAATATATCGAGGGACAATTCATGTTTCTCAACAAGTTTTTATTCATATAATTTTTCATTTGACCCTGTGTTCTAAGTTCATCTTGTTTATTTGATATAGAAAAGTCACAGGAACATTCTTCCCCTTATATTTCATATTTGAATTCTCACTTTCAAATAAATTAATGCAATCTTTCTCTTATTGAAAACAGAGAGAAAACCACTAGATGCCCAAAACGTTGAGGAAACATAAACTATTGAAAAGACAAAAATTCTGAGAGACTTAAATGGGCAATTTTACATACAATAGGAATCTATCTAGGTGGCAGCAACATAAATCACTACCAGGCAACCCTCGTAATTTGAATTGTGAAAATAGGTCAAAACAACCAAGCTTAAGGGAATATATCACTTTTACAGCATTTCTTATTATTTCTGGAAGAAATTTGATCTAATAGTAAAGAATGCCTAATCAGAATGCACTTGCTTTCTGCTTGGCATCTTTCTCTTTGCTCTGTAACTTTAGCATTTTGTCCACATTCCTGTTATTAATCATTAAAATGGTAAAGGAAACTCCAATATGCTGCACACAATCACTTCCTCAGTCTCAGGAATTTGGGCTGATTGACAGGTTTTTGATTGATTTACAAGGGACTATTTGGAATTAACTTCTCTTGCACAGACTAAGGGTGTTTATCATGAGGAAGATGCACCTCAAAATCAGGTACAAGCACAGGATAAGGTAATGGAAGTGGTTGATCCTGATGGTACAATACTCTATTATTTTCTGAAATCGCACTATAAATGTGAGATCAGCTATTAACCAGCTGGCCAGACTGGAGGACATGGAAACCACTGTTTGACTGCGTTAGAGTTGGTCTGCCTTTAAGATGGAGAGAGGGTTTAGAAATCTAAACATATAAAATAGAATCACAGGTATTTTCAACTATGTCTGGTATACCTCCAGCAACTAAAGAAATTTAAAGAAAAAGTGATTGTTGAAGATATGGAATTTAGACATCTTCTTCCTGCTTCACTAAACAAATTGATTAAAGTGTTCGACATTCAAATTCCAAATTATACTGTGTACTTAACATACTTATAAAACAAAGTTAGCATACCAGTCTTTGCATCCTTCACATTGCACCATGAGATCATCTGGGTTATAAGGCATCTCACACTTGCAATAGCTTCAGAAACCAAAAAGCAGAAGAAAAGGATATTAACATTAGATAACAGAGATGCATTCTCTGCATTTTCAATATCTAAAATCCATCACCAAAATCCTAAAAACTAAGACTCACACAGCAACACGGTCAGGAGTGAAGCTTCCAGTAGCAGCCTTGTACTCGAACCTACAAAAGTAATCCTCCGTTCCCACATTCTCAAGCTTGGTGTAGTTCTTAAAGCTGTGAACAATGCACTTTCCTTCAATGGTGTGAGCGCTCTGTACATCATAGTGGTCAGACAAGAAAAGCTCCTTGGCACCATGGAACTGCCTGCGGCCCCCAATTGATTCCTCAGGGCGGTAATACCACCGCACCCGCACTTTCACATTATTCCTATGGTCGGCCTCAATTTTCTCAACTCTTGCCACATATGGTGGCTTGTCTGAGTCAGATGGTCTCATCAACACACAATCGCCAGCTACAGAAACACCCACAAGGCTTAGTCCAGCATGTTCCTGAAAGTTTATCTTAACTAAACTATCACAAATACAGAAATTCTAGGTGCTAGCATAAATATCGGCACACAACGGTGCATATAGGAGAAATAAAAATCACCAAAATCATACGAGTTGAAGTATCTCCAAAATTCGCACATTTAGAATGTTGCATACAGATACGAGCATGCATATATAAGGTATGGCCATGGCATAGTTCAAGCATAGCACAGAAAAAAAACTTTTACAATACAATCTTTTCGGCCAACTATACAG
>NC_026152.1:9617323-9623340 GCF_000512975.1 Sesamum indicum
CTAGTTACTAACAACTCCAGCAGGCTACCTCCACACAAGTTGAGTCCATACACCAATGCGCACATTGAGATACAACCTAACAAGCTCAAGAGAAACTTAATCAAAACTCACACTGCCAACAAGCAAGAAACTATCAATAAAAATTACACAAACAAGGGGTATAACTACGGAAGTTAAAATAGAGTCCATGGACAGCTAATAGCAAAATATCAAGCCATTCCAGGTTCTAATCAACACCAACGTCACTTCCCACTTCCTAAAAAATGGGAGCACGTTTGTGCGCCACAAAGCATGAACCACGGATGTCAAACAACCAAAAGAAGGAAGAAAAAAAAACATTTCAAAACTGACTTTTAATAATTCAGCTTACAAAAACACAAGTAAACCACTCAGGTCATAAAGCATCGAAGGCGATAAATTACAACAAGGAGGGAAAAAAAAAACAAAAAGGAGCAGAGAACACGGAGAGGGAAATGTAAATACGTCTGACAACTTTGTTGGTCCCTTTGATAGTGTAAGAATCAAGGTCCTTTTTCCCCGGCTTCGTCTTCGCCATCTCTTTGTGTTTTCTTTATTCAGCAAAGATCGAAGGAAGTAGAGCTGATTTCAATTCAATTTTGATGCTTAATTTCAGGAGTGGAAAGAGAGAAGCAGAAACCCTTATTTCGGGGTTGAAGGGAGAAATTTGGGGGGTGGAAGAGTGCTGTCGGAAGACTGGGGTTCAGTTTGCCCGCGGGCAGCTCTCCTAAGATAATACATACCTTTCATTTTTATCATTATTGTCAACGCAATCGTAATTATAATAAATTTATTTACAATAAAACCTTTATAAATTAATAAATATTTTAAAATAATACAATTTTTCAGTCCCGACTTGAATTTTTATAAAAAAATTATCAAATTCGATAAGATAATAAAATAATAATTTTTTTGAAAAATTCCTTTACAAATATTAAATCCTATTAAAACTTTAAATTAATAATTCATAAATATTAATTATAAATAGAGGCCTCATTACATATCTACTAGAAAAAGACACTATGATTGTCACTTATTCAAAAAAGTATCAATAATTATGATAATTTTTGTGCAAAATATAAGAGATAATTTAATGAAATAGACGTATCAATTGTTGCAATGATGGACGTAAAAGCCAAATTCATCTTGTGAGCTATTTGTTATGTTGTTGGCTTGAGAAATTAGTGGAAATAATCTTTACTTAACAAGAAGAAGATTTGGATGAATGGGGTGATTCTGAAAAATAAAAAACGATGTATTGAAACAGGACTCCAGCCTGCAGTCCCGATTAAGAAGAAGATTTGGATGAATGGACTCCAGCCTGCAGACCCGATTAAGAAGAAGATTTAGATGAATGGGGTGATCCTGAAAAACAAAAAACGATGCACCAAAACAGGACTTCAGCCTGCAGTCCCGATTAAGAAGGATAGTTAGAAAGATAAAAATAAATTCTAAACATTCCAATGAAAAAAAACTCTCAACACATAGAACCCCACTAATATTAATCATCACATTTCCTACATCTCTTGTTTTTGTTTGTTTTGTCAAACGTTATTGCTTGCTTTGATGGGCTTGTGTTAGGTTGTTTCAAAAATGTTGTCCTGCCAATTAATGCCATACTAAGTGGACAAGTAGTGAACATTGCTTTTGAAATATATAGGAAAGAAAGATGTCATCTTCCATAAGACAATACTTTACGCATTTGATCATTCATGGATGATATTGTTGACCTTTTAGATGAGAAGACATGGTTGGGTGTTATGAATTATTTTATTTTCAAATTGAGATTTATATAGTATATGTTCCATTCATTTATTTTCAATACATATGTAGTAAATTTGCTGAATTTAAAAAATCTCTCTCTAAATTAATAAAATTTCATGGTCCTAAGGTTATTAATTTATAGAGGTTTTACTGTAATTGTATAAAAGTTAGAAAAAATTACATTCACACCCCTAAACTTAGATCTAAATACACAAGCATTCTGTACTTTTTATAAAATTATAAATATACCCATTAATACTGTAATTTTAATTACAAGTACACTCCCTCTTCAGTGACAAAACTTTGAGCAACTAGCATTTGAGGTACATTACTCTAATACCCCTTCATAGGCATACCTGAAATTTGCAACAAATAAAAGGGTATTCGTGTATTTAAATCTAACATGAAGAGATGTTAATATAATTTATTTTAAAAATTAATCGAACAATATCAAGATCAATTTGTCCCGATAATTGCATAATTAATTATAAAAGAATAACATCAAAATAATTAATTTTAAAAAAGTAATTACAACATTTGAATGTATAATTTTACTAGTTTATTTGTTGTGCAATATGTGACATGCTTAATATCTCGTTATACGGTATATAATTTGATTTGATTTCATATAAGTCTTATAATTTTCTTACGAAAAGTCGTATGAGTTTATCTTAAATTTTACTGAACGGGAGTAAGCTTTGGGAGATTTGTCACGTTTGACAGAGATCAGACGAGCTTTTAAGGATGGAGTTCGAATGTAAGATTTAAATATTGAATATATTTTTATTTTTAATAAAAAATTAGCAAAATTCTCATCTACTCATGAGTGTTCTCTGGTTCATGAGAGGTGTCCAATTACTCTATTGCCCCTAATTGTTTTGTGGTGTACCTACACCTTTATGTAGGGTACTATTGCCCAGCTAGTTACCGTTACGAGCCTTTTGTAGCTGTCCGCTGTCGGCCCCCTCTTTGAACACAGATAAGGAAAGCACACTCGCACCAAAAACACACAGCTCCACGCACACACACACCAAAAACACACACTACACACAGTGAAAGGATGAGCAGCGGCGGTGGCGCTGAGGTTGTTCTTCCCTTGACGTCATCTGGTTCTTCCTACTCTCTCACCACACATGTATCTTACAGGTTTTGTTCCCACCCGACGTCCCCTTTCTTGTTTCTGTGTGTGATTCAGTGCGTGTTTGTGTGTGTGTGTGTATGAAGGACTTAATACATGCATTTTGAGCTGGGTAATTTAATTATTATCAAAATATTTTGTGGGTTTTCCTGTTAGTTAATCGCACAGGGCTTTTCTTTTCGTGTTTTTGTTTCAGGGATTGTCTGAAACCTAGTGGGAGTTTTGGCTAAACTTATTCGAAACATTGTCCTACATGTTGTAAGAGTTTAACGATGTTGAAGTTTATTTTAAAAATAAACTCTGGAGGTGTTAAAATAATAAAGTGTAAGAGCTTATAAGATGCTGGAGCGTAAAATAAGCTTATCGTATTGTAATAATGATAAAAAAAATCATTAAATTATTCAAATTTAAATAATATAATTAGATGTTTTTTGCTTTCGTGCGAAGACATTATGCAGGCCTAATTGTACTGGATTTTTGCTAAATTCTTGAGACAGAATTTCGAGTGTTCTGCTATATTGGTTGTAACATTGTTTTGGCGAATCTCTCATAGCATTGGGCTTCATGAACACAGTCGAGTTGTTGATGATAATAACGGTTGGTCTTGTTTCAGACCGGCGATAGTGTATTGGAATATTATTGAATTTATGAAAAGAGTGTTGAACACAGTCAAGTTATTGCCTTTTACTTGAAGAAATTCATCATTCCCCCTAATCGGACTTTAGAGTTGAAACATACATCCAGTTGGGAGAAAATGTCCGTATTCGGTGTCGTTGAATTTCTTCCGCTGTTGTCATGGAACAATGTATAATGAGTGCAATTCAACAACATATAATGTTCTTGCCGGTAGGTGCTCTAAGATATTCAGCAGGCAGGCCACTGGAGGCGGCACTGTGAACATGTGGTGAGGGTAGTGGGATCTAGTTGTTTCCTCTTCATTTACAAGCTCCAAGGGAATTTGATTTTACTATACTTGTGACATTCAAAGTTCCGTTTAGTCGCGGTATACTATATGTCAATGTTGACGTGGAGGATCACAGAAGACCCTGATTAAGTTAATTTATCTAAGCATAAAGTTCATAGGCTCTAAACCACAAGGCCACTATTTTTTCTCTAGGCAGGAGAAGAGATTTGCAGGGTTGCATTTGGATGGATGTAGTTGGATTACGTCTGACTTCATTTTGGAGTTTAGGATTTCAAATGAGTTCAGTATTGGTTGGAATTAATATCCACTGTGACAAAATGTAATAAGCACAGAGGGGTAAAGAATGTGCACTCCATTCTAACCATAAGCTCCACACACTAGTTATAATGAATTTGAAATCCTTATCTCAAATTCTTGAATCCAAACACAACCGCTCATTTGAATTCTATCAAAATCTTATGCTGTTGGCTTGGAATAGTTTCTGTATTATCTGTTCTCTGTCGCACTAATTCCATAAAGGAGTATGTGGATTGATGGATTTGGATTTGGAGAAAGGATTTTAAATGACCCCATGTAAAAAGAATTTGAAATCAATCCATATTCATCATAGTATAGTTCAAAACTAGAAAGGAAGGATTTGAAATCCTTTAAATTTAAAATTATCAAAACATATTCAAAGGATTTGTTATTAATCGTTCAATCCAAATGGAATCTAAGTTCTTCTTCCCTTTGTTTGTGTGTCATAATGCCGATTTCTTAAAGAACCTTATGCATGTGGTTTTATTGCAAGGAAGTTAAAGAATACTTTTCTATCTTGACAATCTTTCTGATGCTCATTGCTTTGGCAGCTGTGGCTCCTGCAGCTATGAACTCAACCTCAACTCCTGCAACCGCAACATATCAGTCATCGACGCAAACTATGAAAAGTCAATGAAACGAGGGGTCATTTCGTTCTTTTCAATCGATGAGAGCAGGTTTACACAGATAAGCAAGGTCCGGTGGTTACCCTACTTGGCATCCAAGAACTCGTGGAGACTGTTCCAACGACGAACCAAACTGCTGTGTAGAAATTGCGGGAACCACATTGGCACGGCCAGGAATGTGGATGATACTTGTTCGTCTCCATTTCAAGTGGTCAAGCAGAGGTCAGTGACTTGGGACGGGATCTCTGCACGTAGAACGTATGAGATGAGAATACGGTCATTGAGGCCATTGTCCTTTGAGGGGTCTGCTCTCTTGATCTGAACTTCAAGGAGGATGGTAGAGACAAAGTCATTTTTTGTTGGATGTATGGTAGAGACAAAGTCATTTTTCAGTTTGTTCATTGCAAATGAGTGTAGTCAAAGGTGAAGGAAATAAGAGTTGGTCATGTCATGAATGTATTATAATCTGTGAAATGGTTCTGTAATTTAAGCTCTTTGTTGTAATGTATTGGATTGCTTAAACGTTTTAGGTCTGAAATTCTGCAATTAGGTATAAAAACCATTGCCGGCAGAATTGCACTTTTGATCTCGCTAGATAGGCTTTCACTTTTTATCTCAAACTTTACAGATCGAAATTTATAGTTTCAAAACACTAATATTATGTTTGGTTTCGTTTTTTGCCCATTTCAAAAATAGGGTGGATGCTTGGATAGGTTTATCTTGGGTCATTTTTGGGTGTTTGAAGGTGTTTTTGCACAGTAAAAGTAATGTCTTAGAAATATTTCCCTTTGTTTCGGCAGATTGTCTGCCAAAGGCCTAGAGAGCTCATCTCCCCTCAATTTTCTTCTTTCCCACCACAGCACAACGACCACCTCTCCCAATTTTGTAAAGGCCGCCACCTACACCGTTCGACTCCCCTCACCAAGGCGAATATTGCTTCCTATTGGATTGTGATCCGGCTCGAAAACTCTCAGCTCCTTCCCAATCTAGTTAGCAGCCTTGCGTGCGTACTCAACAGTACTCTGCAAACAAGAAACGAACATTACTTAGCCGGGATGTGTCCCGGCGAAGATGCTCCGACGCTCAAGTCAGTTCTCATATCAAAGTGATAACCCTCTTTTCAGGATAGCATTCAATGTTAAAAACCAACTCAAAGCTTACCTCTCCCTTCAGATTTTTCCCTTTTATTTCCCTGCTATCCCGCCATATTGGCAGGGGTATTCTCCTCCCCATCCTCCCTCTCTCCCCC
>NC_026152.1:9623404-9647162 GCF_000512975.1 Sesamum indicum
CTTTTACCCTCGCCCGGAGGATATATTGGTCTTTTCCAGAATTACCATCATCATTACTCCCCCACTTTTCGGGTGACATCACCCTAGAAGTCGAAAAGTCTCGTCCGACTGTTGAGCTGATGATCTCGGAGTGTTTTCGAGCTTACACGTGTCGCTCATCGGCCTCTTCTGCAATTTATACCTTTTTTACAATACAGATGTCGCTTGTTGGTTGGACAACGGTCGAATTTGAAACCGCATTCCTTGCAATATATATACAAATTCATTTCAAATTGCTCCTTCCTTCTCCCATACTCCCAAACGTTGCTGTTCTGAAGAATTCAATCTCCAGTTGCTTTCTTCCAGTGCCTTCTTCGTCGACTTTCCTCATCAGCTTTCGATCTTCATCTCCATTGACAGGTACTATGTCTTCTCCTAACACTTCTGACATAGGATCTAATTCTGCTGCTGTCTCTTCCTCTACTCCCTCCAATATACTCCTTAGAGACTTAGTGCCTTCTAGACGTAGATCTCGCCCCCCTACTCCTCTAACTAGGTCTAATTCTAACGAAGCTCCTGCACCCGAGTATTCCCCCTCTACATTGCAGCGGAACCCCTGGATGGAGATATCTAGTACTGTGAGGTTACAGGTCCAAAATATAAGGGAGAAATTTTTTATCCCTTCTAACTATGAAATAATTATCCCCCGACCTACTGACCGTATGCACCAGCCTCCTCCTGGCTTTTGTTCTTTTTCCTTACAGCATTTTAAAGCTGGGTTGCGTTTTCCTTTAGCTCCTTGTGTAGCCCATATTTTACGTCGTCTGAATATATGCCCTATGCAATTGTCCCCCAATTCGATTCGGCATATTATCATTTTCGTCATCGTCATGCGAGTACATAGGTTTGAGCCAAGTTTTGAAAATTTTGGGTCATTGTACTCCTTTACGACTTCCGCACGGTCTGGGGATGCTGGTTTTTTCTACCTAACCTCTCGCAAAGAGTGTAGGTTCCTTGATCCCCTTGCTTCCAATGTTGGCCCTTGGAAGACTAAATTCATTTTTGTCAAAACTCCTAGCGGTCGCGAGTGGCCCTTTTCCCTTGATTGGAAGGTAGATACACCGACCCCTGTGATCGAAGGTGAGGGCTTAGATGGGGATCAAATAAGCAGCATTACCACCTATCGGTATAATCCGAAGAAGCTTTTAGTAGAAGAAATCCTCTGGCTTGCTCACTTAACACCTGCTCCCCTCCAGGTAGAGGGTTCCTTAGGTGATACAATTTCCCAGATTTTATTCTGTCTGGTATACCAATCTTTTTTATCTCTAACCGATCCCTTTTTCTATTTGCAGTGAGTATGGTGAGTCAAGCTCGCCTTAATCGTCGACTTCGAGCCCAATTCGAAGCTCGTGCTCGTGCTCGAAGTACTGCACCGGAGACCTCTTCTCATCCTACCCCTGTGGGTTCTTCGACCCCCGACGCAGATGTTCCGCCAGCCCCGGGGTCCACTCCTATCGAAGTTGGTAGCGAAGAGACACAATCAAGGGGTTTTCGCCAGCCCGCCTCCGTAATTCCTTCTATCAGTGTAAGGTCGCAAGATCACCTCTTGCCTGTTGAGGACCTTGCTGAAACTTCGAGAAAACGGAAATCCCGTGGTAAGTCTCCCCTTCGTCCCAACTCGATCAGATCACGGTCTGAGTCTGGCGAAGGGGGATTACCCTCTGAAGAGATTAGGCTAGAGGAAGAAAGGGATATGACCATGCTGCGGAGTATCACAGAGTGTTGGAGGACTGCCCGGTTAGACCTACGTGGTCCAGACCATCCCCGAGCTCAATTGGAAGGTGAAAAATGGGTTCCGGATTGGCAGATCTCTCCTCGAAGTTCTGTCTTTAAAACCCGATCAGGTCAAGATTCTTGGGAATTGTATGATGCGAGCTGCCTCCCCATCGACCAAGCTGCTCTTTTACATACCCTCTTCACCAGAATGGAAGAACACTGTGCCCATTCCCTAGTTCAGGTATCTTTCTTTCTGGCTCCCTTCTCTATCCTCTACCGTTTCTTTAACTCTTGTGTTTTATTGCTAGACGGCGAACTTTATTCGAGGCTTAACTCTGAAATGTGCTGGTTTTCGTCAAAACCATCTCCGAGCTGACCGCGCTAATCGAGAATTGAGAGCTCAAATTTCAACCTTCCACTCCAAAGAAGAAGAATGGCTGCGGTCGAGGTCGTTGATGGAAGCCCGCATTAAAGAGTTAGAGACTCAAATGGCTTCCGAAGCAGAGAAAGCAGCTGCCATCGGGGAAAAGAGAGGTTTTGAAGCTGGCCATGCGGCGGGAAAGATTGCGGGAGCCATTGAAGGTCGTGAGTCCTTCCTCAAATCCGAAGAATTCACGCAACAAATTCGTGAGGCTCGCCTTAGCGGTGTCCGGGATTTTCTGAAAACATCCACCTTTGACACTGCCATGGAAATTAAAGCAGCCGACTATTTGATGCAAGGATTTGATCGATGTAAGTCTCAAGCGACTCTTCTCCACGGCTTTGCTCCGGGCTTTGATGTTTCTCGCCTCAATCCTTGCCTCGATGCCAACCTTCAACCTCTACCAGATGAAGATGACTCCCCCATTACTGAGAATGATGAATTTTCTGTTCTGTTAAGCGAGATAGAAAATATGTAATTCGACCCTTGGAATCTTCTGTTATTTTATATAACATCCCTTCCTTTGATCGTGATAATTTGATCTTTCACAGATTCAATCTACCTTTTTAATTTGTTTTACTCGTATAGATCATAGAAGAACTATTTCTTGCATTTCACAAACAAAGAAAAGAACTTTATTTAGCCTTTTCCAGGCCATATTCTAACCTTTCACAGGTTACAAGATATATCGGTCTTTTACAAAGTATATGTTCATAATCTTTCACAGATTATTCTAACTCAGAGCTAACATCCTTTAGTTAAATAGCCTTTCTCAGGCATCCATTTCAGGATATTCTAAACATAGAATCTTTTAAGATTCTGTATGTTCCACGGTCGAGGTACTTCATTACCTTGAACATCTTGCAACTTGTATGTCCCTTTCCCGATGATCTCAACAACTTTGAAAGGCCCTTCCCAGTTGGGATCGAGCTTCCCCACATGCTTCGAAACCTCCACCTTTCTTAATACCAGGTCCCCAACCTGCAACGATCTGGGTTTTAAATTTTTATTGTGACCCCTCAGCATCAGACTTTTATGGTGCAACATCCTTACTCGCGCCGCATCTCTTTTCTCTTCCACTATGTCCAGGTCGAATGCTCGTTGTCTTCCATTCCTCTCTGGGTTGAAGCTTACAATCCTTTGCGATTCTTCTCCTATTTCTGCAGGAATTACAGCTTCAGAACCATAAACTAAAGAAAAGGGAGTTTCACCTGTTGAAGTTCGAGGAGTCGTTCTATAAGCCCATAATACTCATGGGAGTTCATCACTCCACTCTGTCTTCGAACTCAACCTGGCCTTCAAGTGCTGCAATATAGTTCTGTTCGTGACCTCCGTTTGACCGTTCGATTGGGGGTGCCGTACTGCCGTAAAGTTTTGCTGTATCTTCAGCTCTTGTAACCACGCAGTTATCTTTCTTCCTTGGAATTGTGTCCCATTATCAGATATCAACACCCTAGGTATTCCAAACCTGCAGACTATATTTTTCCATATAAAATTTATTGTTTCTCTTTCCGTGATTTTTGAGACAGCTTCTGCCTCCACCCATTTAGAAAAATATTCCACCGCTACTATGACAAACTTCTTTTGAGCTCGAGCTGGAGGGAAAGGTCCCATTATGTCTATACCCCACTGGTCGAATGGACATGTAATTGAAACAGGGGTCATTGGCACTGCATGCGTGTGAATCTGTGAGGCAAATTTCTGGCATTTCTCACACCTTCGTACAAACTCCTTGCAATCCTTCATCAACGTAGACCAAAAATACCCCTGTCGGGTTACCTTCTGAGCTAAGGATCTAGCCCCCGAATGATTTTCACAGCTTCCTTCATGAATTTCTTGTAGAACATACCTGGCTTGTGAGTCATCTAAGCATTTGAGGAGAGGTATGAATTTCTTGTAGAACATACCTGGCTTGTGAGTCATCTAAGCATTTGAGGAGAGGTCCTTCTACCGTTCTTTTATACAATTGAGTCCCTACTAACGCAAACCTTGGAGCTTTAAACTTGATGCGTCTAGCATGCCCAGCATCAGCAGGTAAAATCCCCTCTCTAAGGTATGTTGCAATATCTTCTATCCACAGACACCTTGAAGTTACCACATTGGTTTCTATCCCTTCTGAGATCGCTGATCGTTCCTTTACCATCACTGTGATTTTTCTGTCCTTTATACCTACTAATGTAGCCCCTAACTTTGATAAGGCATCGGCTCTTTCATTCTCACTCCTTGGAATTTGTTGGACAGTGCATTTGGAGAATTTCTGCATCCATTCCTTTGCTCTCTTCAAATACTCTGTCATAGACTTCTCTTTGGTTTCATATATTCCCTCGATCTGCATAGCGACTAACTACGAATCTGTGTAAACCTCAAGGATCTGCGCTCCAGCTTCCAATGCTAGTTCCAGACCCAAGAGTAAGGCTTCGTACTCGGCTTCATTATTTGTAATAGAAAAAGATAGTCGAACAGCGACCTCAATCTCCATACCTCCTGGTCCCTCGATCAGTATCCCTGCTCCTCCATTGTTCGCATTGGAGGATCCATCCACGTGTAACATCCATATTTCTAGATCCTTTGGAACACTAGATATCTCTACCATGAAGTCGGCCAAAATCTGAGTTTTCTCTGCTGTTCGACTCTGATAAGTGATGTCGAACTCCCCCAATTCAACTGCCCACTTTATCATTCTACCTGAAGCCTCTGGCCGGGTAAGAATGTTTTTGAGGGGATGATTCGTCCTTACCACTATTCGGTGCGATTGAAAATATGGCCTTGGCTTCCTAGCTGTCACCACCACAGCCAACGCCAATTTTTCGATCTCAGCATATCTGGTTTCCGCTCCTTGCAACATCTTACTCACATAGTACACTGGGTTCTGAATCTTTCCCTTTTCTTTTATCAATACCGAGCTAACAGCATCATCAGAAATAGCTAGATAAAGATATAATATATCCCCTTCTCTGGGATTTGCCAAAAGAGGCGGCGACCTCAAATAAGTTTTTAACTCCTGAAAAGCTTGCTCGCATTCCTCGGTCCAATCAAATCCTTTCACTTTTCTTAATATTTTAAAGAAATGTAAATTGCGATCTGCAGATCTAGAAATAAAGCGATTAAGAGAGGCAATTCTACCTGTTAACTTCTGAACCTCTTTGATGGATGTGGGTGACTTCAGATTCAATATGGCCTCTATCTTCTCTGGGTTTGCTTCTATTCCTCTTTCGCTGACCATATAGCCTAAAAATTTGCCTCCAGCGACACCGAATGTACATTTGCTGGGATTGAGTTTCATCCCATGTTCTCTCATGATCGCAAAAGCTATCTTCAAATGCTCCAAATGTTCATCCGGTTTATGACTTTTAACCAGCATGTCGTCCACATACACCTCCATGGTTTTCCCGATTTGCTGAGCAAACATCTTGTTCACCAACCTTTGATACGTTGCCCCTGCATTTTTCAATCCAAAAGGCATAACATTATAACAAAAAATACCACGATCAGTCACAAAGGAGGTCTTTATTCGATCTTCCGTTGCCATATAAATTTGATGATACCCCTGATACGCGTCCATCATGGAAAATATCTTATATCCAGCTATTGAGTCCACTAGGACATCGATCCTCGGCAATGAGTACGGGTCCTTTGGGCACGCCTTATTGAGATCTGTAAAATCTGTACACATTCTCCATTTACCACCCGGTTTCGGTACCACCACCACATTAGCTAACCAATCCGTGTATTGAACCTCGGATACATAACCTACTCTAAGCAATTTATTTACCTCTCCCTCAATGATTGCATTCTTCTCTCCTCCGAAGGTTCGCTTCTTCTGTTGGACAGGTCGCATGGAAGGATCCACATTTAGCCTGTGTACTATCACCTCCGGGTTTATACCCCGAAAATCTGACGGATCCCATGCGAACATATCAACATTACTTCTTAAGAAGGTGATCATGATCCCCTCGAACTGCCCTAAACTGGTCCCTATCTTGGTGGTCTTTGTCGGATCTCCTTGTATCGACTCCACCTCTTTATGGCCAACGGGTTCTAACCTCCCGGCTTTCGATGTCTGCCACTCTTCTTTCTTTACGCCATGAAGTTTCCTCTTTTCATTTTTCTCGCTTGTTCCCAGAGATAAGTTATAACACCTTTTAGCTTCAATCTGGTCGCACACGACCTCCCCTACTCCGGATGGAGTAAGGAACTTCATTTTGAGGTGATATGTTGATACTACTGCCCTGAAAGAATTAAGCCCGGGTCTCCCCAGGATAACATTATAAGCAAAAGGCATATCAACAACTAAAAATTTTACCATCAACGTTTTACGCTTCGGCTCTTCTCCCAAGGATGCAGGTAAATCCACTGTCCCGAGTGATGCGACCTCGCCTCCTCCGAACCCAACCAATGGAGTACTCGTTGGTTCCATCCTTATATTATCAAGCCCCATCTTATTCAATACTTCTTTAAAAATTATATCTGTCGAACTCCCGTTATCTACCAAAACCTTATGGACTGTGAAATTTGCTATGTCCATTCTTATCACCATTGGATCATTATCTGTCACGATCCTGGTACCTGCATCTTGATCTCCAAACACGATCTCGGGGTTGCTCGTCATATTCACCCCCTGCTTACGTCGTTCCAATCTAGTCTCTCTCTCAAATCTCCTTCTAGCTCTTCTCGACCATCCCTCTGATCCCCCTGCGATAGTATGGATGATGCCTTTCACAGGCACGTTCTCTGCCACTGTCTGGTTCCCTCGTTCAGCTGCCCAATTTGGCCTGCGATCCCTGCTTCTCGACCTGCCTCTTCGATCCCGTCTCCTTTCTTCAAAATTATGGGGGTTCTGTCTCCTGAAATACCCTTGTCGCACCAGTCACTCTATCTCGTCTTTCAATTGGTAGCATTCCTCTGTATCATGTCCTCTTTCTCGGTGGAACCGACAGTATTTGTTCGAATATCTTTTAGCTGGAGTAATCCTTGTGTGCTTCGGCCATATCAACACATTATCTTTTTCCACCAACATGAGAGCTTTAGCCCTGGTCATATTTAAAGGGGTATACTTACTGTATTTCGGCTGGTAAGGTGGTTCCCTTTCTTTCTCCTTTTTAGGTCGCATATCACGATCTCTAATGAATCTTCCATCTCTCGCTCGTTCTGATGTAACTCTCCATTCCTCATCCTTCATTGCGTTCATCTCCTCTTCATCAATGTATTTTTGCGCCATCGCCATCAACTGCTCTGTATCTATTGGCGGATCCCGTGCTAAGGCCGATGCGAAAACTCCTTTCTTCAACTCATGGATAAGGATACTAGTCATCATGTCTATCCTAAGATCCTGCACCTCCAATGTTTCGTTATTAAAACGTCCCATAAAATTTTTCAAACTTTCATTCTCCCCTTGTCGGATAGTAAATAAATGCGTGGCCGATCTCTTTTGCTTTCTTTTGCTTGCAAAATGGAACGCGAATTTCTGCACCAATTGCTCGTATGCCTCTATGCTGCCAGGTGGCAAATTCATAAACCATTCTTGAGCCTTCCCTGTCAATGTAGTGACAAATAACTTAGCAACTATGGAACTTGCCTGCCCGTATAAATTCATTACCATGTCGAAAGCGGCTATATGTTCTTGTGGATCCCGTGTTCCATCGTATCTTGGGAGATCTGGCATCCTAAAACTTGGATTTACTGTTTCGATAAGTATCCGATTGGCGAAAGGTGAGTTCCGATTATGTGCTACTATCTCCCCTCTCTTTTTAAGTTCATCAATTTGCTTTCCCAGCAAAGCTATCTGTTTACTGACGTTATCTACCTCTGCTCAAGATATGGCTGGTCCCCTTGGACGACTTAGAGCTCTGCTACTTGACCCAACCTTAGAGGGAGGATGACCTTTCTTATTCGCCCCTTGTTTACTCATTCCCTCGAGATCGCGTCCTTCATCCCCTTCCTGGAACAACCTTTTTCCCGCTACTTCTTTTTCAAGCGGAGTAGTTGTTCTCCTTTCATACGCTACAAGGGCATTTCTTCCTGCCTCTTCCATCATCTGCTGCAATTCTCGCCGCGTTAAATGTACCGTTAATTCCCGATCATTCACTGGAGTTTCCATGTCTCGTCGTGACAAATGCACAATTGGTTCTCGATCCTCTGCCGGAGTCTCCATTTCCGGCATATGCTCCTTGGAACGTCTTTCCGTCAATTAACGTTCCCACAGACGGCGCCAAAATGATCCGGCTCGAAAACTCTCAGCTCCTTCCCAATCTAGTTAGCAGCCTTGCGTGCATACTCAACAGTACTCTGCAAACAAGAAACGAACATTACTTAGCCGGGATGTGTCCCGGCGAAGATGCTCCGACGCTCAAGTCAGTTCTCATATCAAAGTGATAACCCTCTTTTCAGGATAGCATTCAATGTTAAAAACCAACTCAAAACTTACCTCTTACCTTTCCCTTCAGATTTTTCCCTTTTATCTCTCCCCCGCCATATTGGCAGGTTTATTCACGTCCCCATGTTCACTGTCCACCCCCGTAAATGGTGCTGAGTGCCCCCGTTTATAGGCATCAAGTATGCTCTAAATATGTAACCCTCAAGGGATTGACTCTTGGTCAAATACCTTCAGAGTATGTAGACACTTTTACCCTCGCCCGGAGGATATATTGGTCTTTTCCAGAATTACCATCATCATTACTCCCCCACTTTTCGGGTGACATCACCCTAGAAGTCGAAAAGTCTCGTCCGACTGTTGAGCTGATGATCTCGGAGTGTTTTCGAGCTTGCCGCCTAACCACCACCATTGTGGTGAGTCCAACGGACCCTCACCCATTGATTTTCAGCAAGTCCACGGCCCCGCGTTGTTTTGCGATTATGCCCCTTTGCACCCCCGTTTTTTCGCTGTCAATCCTCCTTCAAGCAGCGGACCACCACCAATGTGAGTGCCTCCTCATGGAAAACACAACCATCCTTATCTTTTGGCAACTTTTTTATTTTTGTGGGATTTTGTATTTTGTTCTTCAGATTTTCACAGTTTTCTTGCAATTTATTAGGACAATTATTTCATGGCATTTGGTATCAAATAACTGTTACGGGAAATTGAAACCACTTTGGATCAAATTTCAGTGATATTTTAACAAACTCGAATAAAAATTCTTTTTATGTGAACTAACTTAAAAATTCTCTTCTTTATTGTGATAGTTTGATTTGCGTGTTAAATTATTGTGTGTTTGATGTGTTAAGATATTAAATTTTAATTGCACAACTCTCTATCAATTTAGTGCTATTTATAAGACACATCGTATTATATAATTATATTTTTTAATTAATTAATACTGGATTTTGAAAATTAATAAAAATGGAGGACATATTGGAGGGCTTCATTTACATATCAAATTTTTCATTTGTTTTGTATTTAACTTTTAAATCGAACTATTTAAATATTTCGTACTCAAAAATTTTCTACTTGAGTGAAATAATTGAGAAATTCTAAAAGTACATAAGAATACACCAATACTACATAATTAAGTAAAATATTTTATTATTTGAATTATCGGATAAAATTTATCACTCCGAATATAACGTCTAATAAAAGTATTTTTAGTACATTACTATGGTGTATTTAATTATTTAATAATTTTAAAATTATTATTTAAATTAAAAAATAAGAAAACAAAATTAATTAACATAAATACTATGTAATATATTCCACTCACAAATAAAATACTAAACATATACAAACACTTAATATAAATATATATAAAAGAGACATGATTTGATAACGAACAGTGACTTTTGTTCCCAAATCCTAACATCAAACCTACATCACTTATTTTAAACTTTTTTAAATTATCTTTAGAAACAAATCCAAACATATTCTCTACCTCTAACATACACTTATTTATCTCTATATCTCTCTAAAACAAAACAAAACAAAACACTATGTAAAACTTTGACACTTTTGGTCCTTTGTCATTAACTGATAATCGCAAAGATATGTGTTTGGTCACGTGCCGTTAGCCAACGACTGTTGACTTGACCAATAAATAACAAAATTTCATTTTACCCCTCTATATTTTTCTGAAAAGGTTAAAAACCTCATCACTATGTTTGGGGTTTCATTTTTGGACAATCTACGAAACAAGATAAAACACATCTAATGTTTGCCTCTTTGTTTTCACACCCTGCTTGTGTGTGTGTGTTTTTTTTTATTTTTGAACTTTCTATATATAATAGATATATATACACTTATATATATAAATATAATATAGAATAAATATATTTTGACAATAAATAGTAGTTTTTTTTTTTATTCAACTTAACTAAAATACTTTTTTTGATCTTATAGAATCACCCACTTTTATTTCTTTTATTTTGAGTTTATTTTTTGTGGGTTTTTCTTTTAATTTTTCGCCCTCCTAAAAAAATTATTATTTTCTTAAATATATTTATATAAATATCAGAATACAAAATCAGAATACAAAAAAAAAATATTAGATTTTTTTATTTTAATTAATTTAAACTGAAAAGTTAAATTAAAAAAATATACTAAAGTTCATTTTCCAAATTAAAATATGTATATGAATATAAATTTTGATAAATTATAACAATTATATATTATTAATCAATTTAAATTATTGTTTAATCTAAATGTATTTCAATAACTTATATCATTTATTGTAAATAATATTTAAAATTAAATTATCATTATAAGTATTTAAAATAAAAATTAACAACTTCTTTTAATTATTTTTAAGTTTCAAAGTTTTAAATTCTTTTCTTAATTTTTAAAAACTTAAAGAAATATAGATTATAGAATATAAAATTATTATTAGAAAAATAATTTTACTAAACTTTATTTAGGAGTTAATTTTAATAAATTAAGTTTTATAACAATAATTGTATACTTATTTTTAATAAAAAACAATAATATTATACTTATTTTTGACAAAAGTGAAAATGATCCTATCTAATTAAACCAAAAATATTATCGCTATGTTTGGTGTTGTGTTTTAAGATAGGCCAAAACACAAACATAATGTTTGGATTTATTTTTTGAGTGTTTTGTTGTGTTTTATGGAGATAGAGAGAGAAAAACAAAGATAAATAAGTGTGTGTTAGAAATAATATGTATGTTTGGATTTATTTGAGATAGAGAGAGAAAAACAAAGATAAATAAGTGTGTGTTAGAAATAATATGTATGTTTGGATTTATTTTTAGAGATTATTTAAAATAAGTATTATATGTTTAATGTTGTGTCTTGGGAGACAAAAATTACTATTTCATTGTCATATCATGCCTTTTTTATATATATGTATATATGTGTGTGTATATATATATGTATGTATTTGTGCTAAAACAGTTTAAAACACCTAAATAAGGTGTTTTTGAATGATGGCAAACATTGGGTATGTTTTGACTTGTCTCGAAAATAAGATATGTGTGTGTATATATATATGTATGTATTTGTGCTAAAACAGTTTAAAACACCTAAATAAGGTGTTTTTGAATGATGGCAAACATTGGGTATGTTTTGACTTGTCTCGAAAATAAGTTGGAAATGAAAACAAACATAGCGAAAACCTTGTTTGTTTTTGTATTTTGCACACCTCCACTAGGTGTGCAATTGTAATTTATTTATTTTTTATTATTTTTTTATTATTATTTTTTATTCTTTTCTTAACATAAATATATTTATATCATATTTCACTAACAAACAAAATACTATAAACATACACATATATATTACTAAATATATATATATATATATTCAAAGACATGATTTGACAATAAACAGTAACTCCTGTCTCCCATATCTCAACATCAAACCTACACCACTTATTTTACACTATTTTATATTATATCAAAATACAAATCCAAACATACTATCTATTTCAAAACACATACTTACTTATCTCTATTTTTCTCTCTCTATCTCCATAACACCAAAACAAAAACATTCAAAACATTAATCCAAACATAATGATAATTTTGCAGTCATTGTCAGATGCTTTTGGCCTGTCATTTGCAGAAAACTGAAGAAAACAAACACATTCTCGACCGAACGCGATAATATGAAAATTTTTGGTGTATAAATTTTTCTATATTTTCAAAGTATGAGCAATACATACAAACTTTTTGGCTAAAATGGTGAGTAATAAATAGCATAAAACTTTGTTATTTAAGTCCATCGCACCTCCTTCTTCAACTTGCTGGGAAAGCAATGAATATAATAATAATGGTTTATCAACACCTCATTCAATTTGCCTAATGGAATTGAAATTGAGGTTCCATCACCTTAAAGATCTACCCTTACAGTAAAAGGTCAATGCATCTTAATCTACCCTTTTCAGTACCATTCACCAGTCTAAAAGAAGCAACACCACAAGCAAAGGGACACAGATTCTGATGCATAAATGGAATCTGAACTCTTCAAATTCTGAACAATAAATAGCAAAGTCCATAGAGATACATGCAATTGTCTTCAATAAATTTAAGACATCAGTGTTGAGACATGGCCACTGCAACCTGATGACTGATAAATTAGCTCTGCTATATTTGTTGCTATAGTTTCTGGATCACAACTGAATTGGCTATTCCAGCTTCGTCTATCGTCTGGTCAAGATCAGTGAGCTGTTTGGGCGGGAACCCCATAGTTTGCAGTTGATACGTTCTTGGTCCATCAGGCCTAGATGCATCGATAAAGCCTCGGATATCTCTGATTGTATGATAGTTGTTGAAGCGTGAAACCATGCGAGTACCATCTGCCAACCTCAGCTGAATTGATGTACAAGGTTTCTTCTGATCAACAACTAGACCCACAGAAGGTGCGGGAGCAGCAGTTAGGACAGTTGGGACAGTATTGGGCTCCACAGGTGTTACATCGCTGGTGCTACCAAGAGTTCTTCCAAGACCTTGAAAGGGACGACGGGATCTCTCTGGTTCCTTCATTTAAAAAGAAAAACAAGGAAACGGAAACAATATTGAGAAGCAGTGGCTGCAGAAGCAATGCAGATACTAAATTGTATGAGAACCGATGGCAAACCTTGTATTCTTCATCCTTTCTCATAAGATTAACATGAACCGCAGTGCTCTTATTTGCTGGTGCAAGTTCCTCTGGGCACTCGGACTTCCTGATACTCTGTGTTGAAGTGTATTTTGGGAATGACGTTTCATTAGGCAAGTTTTTAACCAAAAACCATCAAATAGTAACAGCTAGAGAAATTTCGACCAAAGTCATCCAAGTATGTGTATAAAAGAACTTCTAAGTTTAACTCTGGGAGAATAGGTGGACACTGGACCCTGAGATTAGCATAACCTCTCCACCACACGATATCTCAAATAGGATAGCATGACTCTGCACCTACTGGTATTAAAGATATTTTGATGAATGGGAATCACCGGCAATAAATCAGATTTCAAACATTAAGCTGGATATAGAGGCAATGCTGATGGAAGAAAAATATATATTGAATTTCCTTTGGAGCTGCAAAAGTGTTATCATGTTAATTTCGTTGTACTTGGAGCCTTCATCTCATGCTAAACCAGTGACCCAATTCTCCCTCCACTCTCACATTGATATACTCCACATAAAGCACGCAGAACAATAACCCAATTCTCCATCAGCCTTTCTCTGTTACTTAGTCATCATAAGTTGGCTTACATAGTATCTCTAAATTTCCACGAGAAAAATGAACAGAAAGATGAAAGAAGATACCTCCAGGAAAGATGCATTTTCTGGATCATCCAGCCTCCTTAAAGGTCCATCATCTACCGTAAAGCCATTTCTCCAAAAAGTAATATTGTGATTGACAACTTCAGGCTGCTGAGGGGTAGAGGACACTTCACCAGAAAGTAGCCTTGCAGTGCCAGCAAAGCTTCTTGAGCTTGATGAAGGTAAAAGATGTTCAGCAGATGCTTCTACAGCTCCTGATTGTCTTGCTTGATTAAATATTGCATCCACGTTATTTGGTTTTGATGGATCTCGAACAAGCATCCCACTATAATAACATAGCATAGCATGGGCTAAATACAAGTAATTTACTCACACAATAACTTCAATACATACACTACTAATTAACACAGAATGGACAAGTGTAGCCATAAAAGGTTGGGCTGGGCTTCTATTCTAAATAAAAAACCAAAAGTGAATAGAAAACCCTAACCAGCGCCAGTTCCTCTCTCCTGCAGTGACGACTTCCTCTGTTTTTTCCCTTGAAATATCGGTAAATTTTTGTTACTTTATTATGATGTATTTCATTGTTATTACTAATCTTGTGACTCAATGTTCTTATAATATAAGATAATTTGCTAATAAATAATTTTTTTAGTTTTCATGCTAAACATCCGACTATAATTTGCTTATACTTGAAAATTTTGGCTAAGAAATTAAATCCCCAATGGTGAACCTGCTATTTGGTAAAAATACTAACAGTATAAACATATAAATTATTTCTACAAATCTGTGTCATGCTTCAAAAAGGCACGCACCACGCCCTGCACCATAGCTCCAGAGCACATCTGAGCCATGACGCCCCATGCACTTTAGCAACTATGCAACCCAAAATAAAACAGCTGAAGAGATTGGAAAATTTGTACATTGAGATTTTTCAATCGCCCATTCTAAAGCTTTAGTGGTCACTGAAACATTAGGAATTTCCTCTTGCAGAGTCTGATGCAATTTAAATGTCCCATCTTATATCTGTTTCCACTACAGAAACATGTTTGGTCTCTAAATAAATGTCTCTTTACTTAAATCTATTCAAGCTTTAAAATATAGCTCTTGGAGTCCATCAGAGCCTATACATTCATGAATTTAAATAGATATCTCAAATGGAGTTCCCAGAAAGCTCCAAAGCATTCTCATAATTGCAGGTAGCAATCCATACTACATTTTGATCCTCAAAGGGATATGAAAGTGATTCTTGATTGGCCAGTTCGGTACTTTGCTTAACTCTTCACTTTTTGCGGGTTTCCAGATCACCAAACAGCTCAAGCTGTTTAGATTTTCCCATATAACCAAATTAAATCAAGGTTCAACCAAAACTTCACTCCAGAAAGCTCATTAAGCAAACAGCTACAGAACTACTATGCACGCAGCAAATTATGAACTTCAACAGCCTAGCTACTTCAAATCGCTGAAGTCATTGTCTTCTCTGATCTTTCTCATTATTCATCATAAACAAGCATTCCAACATCATGGGCAAAGTCAAACTCACAGACATAGAATACAACTGAATCCTAATTGGTTCTAAACAGTATCACAAAGCAAAAATTGAAATGAGCTTGCTTCTTCAAGACCGCATCAATCAGATCAATGCGGTACCTAACACTGCCCCTCAAGAACACATTCTCCCCGTAACCACTGCATAATTACACAAAATCTTCTCTCTTGGCACAGATGACACAACTAGGTAATTATTCCATTCACTAAAAAGGAATGTCTAGACAATAAGCTCTAAAACCTTCTTCATGCTTGTACTAGTTCGCCTAAGCGCTATTCTCAAAGCAAACACTTGCTCTCAGAGAAAACTTAGTCTCTTCAAAACCAAACTCAAGGTCAATAAGGGTTCATAGAATATCAAGAAAAAATCAAACTCCTTTGACTGATTTTTAACGATTGCGAATCGTCAAGTTTGATCTTGAACCTAGCAAGACTTTTTCTAAAGAAAAAGAGTAGAAATTTACCTCTTTTCCCCGCCGGTGTAGTACTCCTGAGGATCAAAATCAGGATCACTACCAGAATCCTCATCCTTAGTATTCCTATTCAGATCCGACAAAGTCCTAACACCACCACCTCCACTTCCGCCTTTCCGCCCACCAGAACCGGAGGCCCCTGCGCTAGGTTTAGCAGAGGACCGAAGATTGTAAGAGCGGGAAGCAGGCGGCGGAGAGGGGGATCGGGAGCGAGAAGGAGAAGTAGAAGGAGACAGCGAATCAGAAGGCGAGTAATGAGACTGAGACTGCGCGGCCGGTGACCCCGGATTAGCCGCTGCAACCGGATTGGCATCGTCAAGGAAAGTGGAGACGGCGGCGTCGAGATCGAAATTGTGGGACTCCAAAAAGAAGAGGGCTTCGGATTTGGAAGCGGCGGCGGTGATTTCACAGAAGGTGTTGATGAGCGCAATCTGGGGGTGGCTGTTCAAGCTCGCTTCCTCTGCCAACTCCGACGAAGGGTTCTCCATTTGCTTTGATTCTTTGCTTGGGAATATCAGAGGTTTGTGCCACATATATATGTTCAATATAGCCTATGCCAATTATTCTTGCTCCTATATGTCCTTGAAAATTAGGGATTTAAACTAGGGTTTAAATTATTTGAATTCAGCCAAACATACAATTATTTAAATTGAGGGATAATTACACTCCCCTTATACAATTTATTGTAATTACAATTTTCTATAATTTGAAAAATTACATATAGCACTATTGAGATTTGCTTTCATCTACTAAATAAATCTATCCATTTTGATTAACGGATGAACTTATTTGTTAATATCAACTCAGGATACGAAATTTAGGTAATTACACCAAATTTTAGAGAATGAGAATGTAATTATCCCTTAAATATATATGAATTATTATTATATCATAAAAACTATATTTTAATTCGATTTGTTTATAAATTGAATCAAATTTAAATAAATTTTAGTTGGATCAAATATGAGTCGAGCCCATATAATTTAATATTTTTTAATATATTTTATTGTTTTTACACTAATCAAGAGAAGCTCGAAAGTCTATCCAACAAGAAAAACATTATTCAAGTTTGATTTGAGTAGTCGAGTTCAAACCAACTTTTTATTTATCAATTTTAATAGAAAATCAAATAATTTAATTTATTTTCCAATCTTAAATTTAAACGAGATTACATGTCATTTAAATTTATCGTCAACAGGGTGGTATGTTGAACAACATCATTAACCCACTCAAAAAAAAGCAAAATCATTAACTGATATATATATATATATATCAATTTTACATTATTTATAAAAAAATATTAATTGATGAATAAAATCAAATATTATTATATATTGTAATTGAAGTACTTAACCAGTTTAAATCTTGTCTTGCTAACAAATGAAGCAAATACCAATTATTTGATAATTCTGGATCAATCTTATGATTAAGAAAACAAATGTCGAACAAATTGTGAAGGCCCTAATTAAATCAGACCACATCATTAAGTAAATATGACAAAATCTTCCACCTTACAATTATAAATAGGAGTGTTTATTCATTTGAAGACACCACGCAGGAAACAATTCAAGATGCAAGCGGAAAAACAAGTGAAGACACACAACTCAAGATGCAAAGCAAGACATAATTGTCATGCCAAATAAAAAAACAAGACATAAATATACAAGTGAAGACACGAGAAAAAGAGCATTCAATAAGTGCCAAAAATACTCTCTGTAAATCAAGGAAGATCCATGATGTTAAAGACAAAAATCAAGACGTTCGCTGTGGAAATAATCCAAATCTAATCTTTGATTCCAGAACAAGTCAAAAGACCCCCTAATTAACATTTTCAATGCACAAATCCACCTTGGAGGAAGATCAAAACTTCAATTCCACCAAAAAATACCCGAAATTCAAGTTCAAGTCAACACAATATGCAGCAGGCAACACAATCAATGTTTCATTTCGTAAGGTATTATTAACTCAAACTTCATAATTTTAAATAGGAATGACAATGAGTTCGAGTAAGCTGGGCTTTTATTTCGGACGAGGCTGGTTTGGATCCACCACAGATAAGTTGGGAGCGGGTTCTGGGCCAAATTTTTCTAACCCGATTAGATTCAGGGCAGGGCGGATTCTGGAGTGGACCCGCCACAAATTCGGCCCCTAAATATATATTTTTTGATTTGTTATAATTTTTAGAATACTTATACATAAAAATATAGTATAAGAACTCATTTAATTGTAATAAAATAAATATATTAAAAAGACTTACGTGGAGGGTAAACTAAATACAATGTAGTTAAAAAATTCATATAAATTTTTTTCATCCAATATTTAATGTTTAAATAATCCTATTTATGAAAATTTTAAAAGATTTAAATATGTATCATGATTTTAGAGACTTGGACTGAAATTAAACTTAAATTTACAATACAAAAAATACAAGAAAATAAAATACTAAATTTTCTGGAATCTCTAATTAATTTAAGAATTTTAAGCTCCACTCATATATATAGATCTCTCTTAATCTCTCTTTCCATATATATATATATATATATATTTCACATTTTCTTTATTTATTCTTAAATTTGAATCTATATCAAATTACATTTTAATTGTAAAATTCATTATTAAGAAAGGTATACTGAATAAAATAAAACAATATGAAGAACTTGTAATATTGGAACAACACATTAGGTGAAGTTATTTATTATAGAAATATATGTATATTAAAAAAATAGAATAATAAAATAATTCAGTAAATAATGTATATTTCCATCTAATCATTAAAAATTTTACATTAGGGACATTATAAATTTATATATAAAAAATAAAAATGCATCAGCTATCCAAGTAAGCGTCGTCTATGTAAATATGTGCTCCACCTCTTCGATTTGAAAAATTAAAAAAATATCATATAGAAAGTCGTGAACGGTCCAGAAACTCCAAGATTCGCGCATTCTTATTAGGGTTGAAGTGCGTCAACTTGGTCCGATCCAATCCAATGATGTAACCGTTAATTTTAGTTGTTGGATTGACGGCCTTTAGTTATTCATGTCACTTTTAAAATAATTAGGCCAAGTGAGTCGCTAGAATCTACCAAAGCCTAGTTTACTTATGGAGATTGGGCTGAACATCTCAAGATATCCAGTCCAATTAATTCCTTATTTACTTGTATTTCGGTCGGCCTGAGTGATATCACACGAGCCTGCAGTAGATAATGACAAAAAGACGATTTAAATCCCACCAAATTTGATTGAATTTATTATCCCATCGGGCCCACTTGAGAAGAATTGTATGTGATTTTACATATTTATCCCTAGATATGAAAATATTTAATCCAAAATAACCTCAATTTGAAATGACCTGCTTTCTTAATATATTGATTTATTTTTTATTAAAAAATAATAAAAAAAAAGACCTGATTTTATGACAATTAATCTCATCCCATATTTTATCTATCATTAATCTATTACAACTTAATGTGGGTGTAAATACCTTTCCCCCTACACCTGCGCCGGTGCTTCCTCTCCTCGTTAGTCAGAAATCCCCACCTTCCTTTTACATATTCCAATTCCTTTTTGCAGATTTCTTTTAATAATTATATATAATCTTTATCAAAAAAAAAAAAAAAAAAAAAACTCACGTGTCCTATATATATATATTCTCCAAAAAATTAACGTATAGTATTTCTTTATTCCCATTTGACTATTTTTAGGTAAATTAGAAAATAGGCAATTAAGCCCTACGTGAAAAATAAAATAGCAATTTATCCTCATAAATTTTAAGAAAAGGTGCAAAATACCCCCTTCACGTAGGCAGTGTACGCCACGCGCATGGGGTGCGATTTTATTTCATTTTTAGCTATAAAATGACTATTATACACTTAATTATAAATCGTTAGATCTTGTTATATATATATATATATATATCAATAGTCTAGATCTAATAAACAAATCGATAGTTTATATCTTTTCTGAGTTAGATCAACGGTGTATATTTGATATACAAATCAATAGCTTATATCCATTTGAATTAGATCATTGGCTCAAATTTATTCAAGTTACAAAAATAAATTTTAAAAAATTAAAAAAATAATATACATACACATGTATAGATATATATATATATAACAATATTTAAAAATTAAAAAAAAATATAGTAGGTAGGACTGGGGAGGCTGGGAGATGGAGGTGGAGGAGAAGGCGGGGGCGAGGGAGAGGGAGAGGCAGAGGCGGGGCGCTGGTGGCGGTGGCAGAGGGGAGAGGTGGTGGCTGGCAGAGGCGGGGGTTTGTGTGAGGAAGACATCGATTTTTTATTTGATTTTCTTTTCTTTTTTAATTATTTGTATTTTTTATATTTTATGAATAAATAATATATTAGATCTG
The DNA here is from genome assembly GCF_000512975.1 of Sesamum indicum. Lineage (NCBI taxonomy): Eukaryota > Viridiplantae > Streptophyta > Magnoliopsida > Lamiales > Pedaliaceae > Sesamum > Sesamum indicum. The sequence goes on from NC_026152.1 coordinate 9,643,629, forward strand.
GATTGTTGATTTATATTATATAGATCCAACAATTATAAAATAAAAATAAAATAATTAAAAAAAATCCACGCGTGCGCAACATCACTAGCTTGAAGAGAGGTATTTTGCACCTTTTTTAAACATTGAGGGACGTAAATTACTATTTTATTTTTCACAAGAAGGTTAATTGCCTTTGTATCACAGGTAGATAAATTACAATTTGCCCGACCTTTTTTCTAATCAATTGTTTTTCTTATACAATAATCTTAATAATTATTTTTCTTTGATATGATATTATAGATCAGGATGACTACAGTAATTATCTTCATTAGATATTGATATTTGATGTAAATAATTATAATTAAATTATTTCAATTAATAATAGCTCATCACTTCAAATAAAAAAAATACCATTTTCTTTGTAATTTATTCCAAAAATAGAAGCTGTTGCAAACGCCACATAAATGTCAAGTTTTGAAAATTTTAGTATTGAATAAAATAAGTTAACTCCATGGTGTAGCAAAAGGCAATTATTGAGAGACAGAGGGAGCAATAAATAAAAGAAGAGAAGATAAGTGTATACAGAGTATCAAGCGGAAACAGTTAACATAAAACAAGAACACAAGAAGAAACAATATACAAAGCTATAGCTTGGCAATCACAGGTATTAAGGTGCAATACACAAATGTACATCAATAAACAAGGTTACAAAAAGGAATTACAGAGGTGAAAACCATTGAAAACAGCACTCTGTTTCACTCAAACATATCAAATAAATTAAATATTTTAGAAAAAAAAATTCGAAACAAGGATACTCGCTAAAAATCGCATCCATGCCGCTGTTGAATAGATTAGAAACAACCCTTTTTTTTCCTCGTTTAATCTTCGATTCCCATATAATACAGTATACTACTACCATCAGCTAACTTGTGCAGTATGCCGAGAGTTCAGTCTGTTTGTTTGTGGGAGTGGGCTTCTTGTGGATGGTTAGCCAAGATCCGGTCAATCTTCTGCACAAAAAGGAAAAATGGGGGTCGGGACAGGTGAAGAAATACACTGATGAGAATGTTAGAAGATGGCCATGTAATTATAGAATGAATTATGAGAAAGAAAGTGATGCAAAACACTCTTGGTCCAGTTTGTCTGGCAATGAAACACATTATACCCACCAAGAAGACATCTCCATTATGTTCATTCACAGCAACAATCAGCAAAATCAATTCAAACAGTTGGAAAACGTTGATTGTTACTGGCCCTCGCATGACATAAATATAATGGTTTACCGGTATTATTACTAAAGATCACACTTCTAGGCTGACTGCCGTACAATTACCATGTGAGAAGCATTCGTTGTTGATTAAGACCAACTATTTCTTTTGCTATATGAGTTGACTTATGTCTGCAAATTAAGGTCCATATGACAAACCACCATTTATTTCCAGGAAATGTGAGCAACGATGCAACAAAAAGAACACCGAGTTCTTTTAATGAATTTCAGTTCTAAGTCCTAACTCCACAACGTGGAACATTGGTTCAATAAATGGATAACAGGGGGTGCATCTAATATGAAAACACAAGTCTGGTAGTCAGATTACTTTTGACATGAGAATCAGCTCACGGGCTTGTTTTCTTCATTATGATTTTTTCCAATTCTTGATTTCCTCCAGATCATGATTTTCGAGGTTGGACCACTAAATACTTGGAGAATTGATATCTCATCTACCTATTCTCCAGATGGTTGTTCCACTGTGGTAAATCACCATGTAGCACCCCAAAGGAATGTCAACTGTTCTAATCCAAAGTTACAAATGCTCAAAATATTAGGCTTCTTACCATCAGATTACTTTTACAACTCAACAAAGCAAGCATATTTCAACATTTAAGCATGGAAGTATGAATTAATAGTTTTCACATTTGATTTCACTTTAAGAAGCATTACCTTTCATTGGCGGGAGTGGGTTAGTTTCTTGATTATTCCCGCCACGTCCTGGTCAGTATACTTGCTATCCTATTTGCAGAGAGTCTCTGCAAAGCCTTTTTAGCTCCGGCCACATCTGTTTCTGCCAATCTCTGCAAATGCCCGTAAGCACCTGCCGCCACAAGCTTCTTTCGACAGCCCTGGCTCCCTCCAGCCATGACTGCCGCCACTGCCGCAACTGGGAACTTCTTGGAAACAGCCTCATTTTTAGGATCCAACATTTGCACCAGCCTCATCAAGCTCTTTTCATCCCTCACAAACTCTTTCCTATTCGATTTCACCGACAACAACGACAACAAGGCTTTCGCCGCAACCTCCTGCATTCCGTCTGGCTTCATAGACTCCATTAGCTTCACCAAAGAACTCATACATCCACCAACAGCCCTCTTATTACCATCACTAATCGCTAAATTAGCAATCAATGAAGCAGAAATGTGCTGTAACATCACATTCCCATGCTTTATAAGCTCAGCAATTTGTACTACAAACACAGTCGATCCAGATAAAATCCTGTAGCTCGTGTCTGAGGCAGATAACGAATAAATTGCACGCAATACGTGTTCCAACGTATCAGGAGCCGAGCATTCATGAAACAGATGCAACAATCTCTGCAAGCCCTTTTCCTGTAACAGTAAATCCCGAAGATACTCACTTGTAGAAGCAAGAATTGATACACAATTGGCTGCTTTACCTTGCGCAGATGGAGTCCCGGAAACAAGCAGTTGGATTAGAACAGGAATCGCCCCTTCTTCTGCTAAAACATTTCGAATTTCTCCAACAACAGAAACATTTCTTAGCGCCCCAACGGCGTAGGATTGCGCCGTCAGCGAACCAGATTTACACAATTCCATTAGAATGGGAACACCCCCATAAGCAGAAATAGCCCAAGAATTATCAGGATCATCAGTGATGAACTCCACAGCCATGGCGGCTTTTTCCTTCATCGGCATTGAACCGCATTCGATGATTCTCAATAAAGGGCCCAAAGCCCCCTCCTCAAACACGCATTTCCGCGGGAAATCACCGGCCGAGACGAGCAATGATACTGCTAGAACCGCCAGTTCTCTAATGGAATCATGACCATTCAGATCGAGCAAGGAAATCAAACAGCCGATATTCCCTTGTTTCGCGACAACAGCGGCGGACTTATCATCCTCCGACAGAAGCTGGATTAACGAGTCCAACGCCTTCCGTTTAAACTCCAGCCCGCCGATCTGGAGCCTAGTAAAGAGGTCTTTGATGAAAAACGCGAGTTCCTCCTTCGAGGAACTCGCCGCGGGGCGAGAGAGAACAATGGCGGTTGACTGGTGGAGTACGCCGGAGCGGAGGAGGAGCTCGAGTTCGTTAATCTGCTTCGACAGCCAACCGGCGGCCATGTCGAGGTCGGACTGCATGAGAAGCTTGCCGCGCCTAACGGAAGAAGCGTCGCAGCAGTGGTGGCAGAGAGTTTCGGTGCGGCGGACAGTGGAGAGCAAGGCGGGCAGCAGCGGAAGGAGGAGAGCATTCTCCGACCAGTGGGGTGAGTCGGAGATTTCGGAGAGGATGGATTTCAGGGAAGCAAGCTTGGCGCGGAGCAC
>NC_026152.1:9647184-9667547 GCF_000512975.1 Sesamum indicum
AGAGTGGAGGGTAGGAGGTGGTGGAGGAGTTGGGTTATCTCCTCAAGAGTGTCCGGCGGCGGTGGGTCGGCGGCGGAATGCATATTTTGTCGCTTTATGGGCTTGCTTTTGTGAAATTTACGAGAGTAAAAGGAATTATTGAAGGGAGTGGCGTGAGGGGTTAAGGGTCAGAAGATGCATATGGGAATAATACAGTGGTGGAGGAAAGGGCCCATCGGGAGGTGTGTGAAAAGAAGAGAATGGATGGGGAAATGGCGTAGAGCGGTAAAAAGGAAGGAAGCAGCAGGGTTTGAGGGGGTGGGGGGATGCTGCTGAGTGCTGACAACTGACTCAGGAGACACACACAGCCCAACCTGTCAAATCTATTAGCATTGTCCCACTTGTATGCCTCTATATAGAGGCTGCTCCAACCCTCTGACGCCAATCAACTTCATTTCATTTAGACGCTGTCCAAACCCCTTTTTTTAAAAAACATTATTAAATTTTAATTTTAAAATACTTTAATATATTTTCTTAACCATTTAGTATATTAAAAAGAGGTAAAAATTAAAATTTTAATTTCAATAAATTTTATAAACAATAGATATGAAGTTAACCATAATATATTAAACATAAAAATAAATAAATATTAAACACCAATATTTGGGGGGTTAATTATTTTTTTATTAAAAAATAAATAAATTATATAAATATAATTTAAATAAATTATATAACAAAATATAATGACTCAAATAAAAAAATATTTTTTTAAAAAAAAAGCTCAAGGATTGGATCGGATCCACCACTCCTTTTAATTTCTTTTAAATTTTCATTTAATTAGATTTTATATAAATTAATTTTTAACAATATATTAAAGTTAAAAAATCATAATATTAAAATTATTTTAATTTAAAAAAAATATAATTAAATATACAAATGTAATAGTATATACTTTTTTATACAATTGTAAAAAGTACAATGAACTATATAATTATTGTTGACAACCCCGCACCGGCACATTTGATTGTGTAGAAGAATCTTTTTGTTGGGCTTGTTGCTTTTCATGTGTTTGCCCCCAATCATCTCGTTGTGAATACGTAATGTTTGGTTTCGACTAAGGCGTGTAGAAATACGAATAGTAGTGTCGTGGACCAACTCAAATTTCGAGATATCTCAATAATTTTCGGAATCCACAAGTTCAAATAACTTAGAATATGTATTCCTGTAAGCCATTAAATTATAATAATCCTTCACCATTGATAAAACATTAATCATATATGCAGCCCATATATTTTGAGCGTGACTGCAAGGAATACCAAATTGAGTCCACTTGCCGCAAGAACATTCTCGGTTCGCAATTTTGACAACATGAGTATTGAGTCCATATCCATTCTGACGTCTTGTAAGAACCGAGGCAGATTGTTGGAATTGATGGTATTTGGTGACGGTATGCTCAACAGAATTTTGTTGCCAACGTGTAAACATCTTGTATGCAAAATCTGTCCACAGTTGGTTCTTGGCCAACATTACACTACTTTTCGGTAGCCTCTCACGAAAATAATGGACAATTTGTTGAAGCGTCATCTCAGTTATTGCTATCAACAGTAGGCGACAACCCCTTTCAATACTCCATTAATGCATTCTGACATGTTTGTCGTCAAAATACTGCATCGCCGTCCACCATCATGAGATGCTGTCTATTTTTTTTTTGTTAATTTGGTCTAAGAATTCAAACACTGCTAGTTTTTTGCTCTTTATCTCTTCCATAATTCGATTAAATTTTTTGATTTGATATTCAGAGCCAGCTTTTCAACAAAGATCATTCAACATGACATTTTTTAAACGACTGTTGAAATTAGAACACACATGCCTCAAGCAATACCGGTGTATGCCGTGAGATAGCACAAAATCCGAACTTTCACGTACTGCTTTAATGATACCAGGATGACGGTTAGAAATAAGGCACATCCCACGTCGCCCCCGTATAGCATGTCTGCTCAATTGTCTAGGAAACCACTTCCAAGATGAATATGATTCTTCATCGACAAGTGCAAAAGCAAGAGGGAGTACCTGTTGATTTCCATCCATGGCAGCAACAATCAACATTTTGTGCTTGTACTTTGTGTATAAATGGGTCTCATTTACCCTGATAAATTTGCAACAGTATTGGAACCCTTCGATACACGGTTAGCTTATCCTCAATGTTGATTTATATTTTCGTTGACATTTTCCCAATGTCTGCTCATTTGTGGAGTATCCTTGGGTTGAATTTGTTGTGATTCGACATAAACTTCCATGAGTGGGAATCCACTCGCAGGGTCCATGAAAAATGACAAGGTGTCGTCACCCCCAGGACTTGGTGTGGAACGACTATATATGGGCCAAATCCAAACAGACACCAATAGCTGGCTCCCAGCAGCACTTTATGGTGCTACTTGGGATTGTGAGCACACGTTCATTAGAACAGTACAAGCCAATGTCCGAGTGATAAGAGATATATTGGATGAGATGCGAGCGGATCAAGTAACTTATATTTAATATTATACGTATGTTTATACCGTAAATTAAATGCGCCACATAGACTCAGATGTCATTATGGCATACGCTGCTGATTTGAACCTCCAATTGTGGAGATCATCATGTCCCTTAATATTCTATGCAATAGTTGAAATGCATTGCCCTGAACGAGTTCTTCGCCAATTCGGGATGAGACAAAATATTCCAGAAGTGACGGATACTTGGGACATGAGCCTAGACTCCCGAAAAAATTATAACAGATTGGAACCTGCAATACATACAATACATCACCAGATGGTAAAGACGATATGACACGATTGTGCAAAGTCACTCATTTCCAATAGAAGAAAACATAACGAGGATATTGGGAATGGTACTACAACATAACACGAAATTTCGTGCCGTCATCTACTAATAAACGTGTGGAAAGCGAGTACCAATCTGGAGACGCACCTATGTTGCAAGTTGTGGTACGTTGTTATATAATATCACATACTTTATTTTAAATATTCTTTTTATAACACAACATTCATTATTTTTCTGCAATCTTCAGGCAGAAGAGGTGAATGCCCTTAAAGCTTTATGTCAATCTGACCACTAAATATTGAAAAATATAGTCAATTGGTGGACGGATTCGAACACGAGTTACATATTATCAAGGAAGTCATAACCCATCAGCCACAACAAATTGCTTCGCCATTCGATGATGCTCCCACAATATCACATAGGTAAAGAAGAAGTTCTACCGAATGTCTATTGGTTCAGTTGAACGTCATGATGTTAGGGTGGATATAGCTGGTCCTTCTACAATATATACACCTCAAGATTATTATGTGCCCCAACCTCCTCAAGATTATTACATGCCTCAACCACCTCAAGATGATTGGTTTCAATCGGCTCCATGTATGCCAACCCAAACAGAAGATTATTCTTCACAAGTACATCTTGATCTTGGTTGGCATTAATCAATCATATTCACCAAAATACAATATTTTCACCAATTCCATTTCCATCATTTAGTGCATATCATGATAATGTAGAGTCTAGTTTTGCAACAATATCAAATCGGTTGGACATTAATCCAAAATGAGGCACAAAATGAGCCAATGCAAAATGTGGGCGAGAAAATAAAAAGACCTTGGCGTCAATGCCACAAACACAATTGTGGAACAGATGGACATTTTGACATTTGCAATTATATAGTTTATGATAGTTTTTACAATTTTATAAAAAAATATACACTATTACATTTGTATACTTAATTGTATTTTTTAAAATTACTACAATTTTAATATCATAATTTTTTGGACTTTAATATGTTGTTAAAAATTAATTTTATATAATTAATTTATATAAAATCTAATTAAATAAAAATTAAAAAAATTAAAAAGAGATCCACGACTTGATCATTTAAAAAAAAATTTATACAATGCGCGACTCGTTATATTTTATTATATAATTTATTTATTTTTTAATAATAAAAAATAATTAAACCAATATTTAGATTTATTAAATTTATTTCACTTTCTTTTTATAATATTTTAAGGTTTCTAAAAGTATAAATTCCAGAAACAAGAGAAAAGTAAAATAACATTTAAAAATAATATTTTGCTAAAGAAGAAAAAAAAGAAGAAATATTTGAAGGAAAAAGAAAGTTTTTTCTTTTTTAAAATATCGTGTACCAGATCGAGAGTCCTATCTAAAACCCGACATGACTTTTAGAAGTCGAGTATCAAGTACCCGATACTCGATTATTTTTTAAATTAAAAAAAATTTATCCGAACCCGAGGCGAGGTCATGAACTACCCGATCCGAATGTCCACCTCTACTCCCGCACCCAGATTCGGCCTCCCCCTCTGCCACCTCCTCCTCCCCCTCCCCGTCCACCTCCTCCTCCTCTGGCCCGCACCCAAATCCACCCTGCCCTTGCCCGTCGCCCCCTTTTCCTCCTCCTCCCTCCCGCTCCCGCTCCCGCCTGCATCTCTCTCTCTCTCTCTCTCTCTCTATACATATATATATTATAAAAGTATAAATATATATTATTTAAATTTAATTATATATAATTTTTTTATTTTTATTACTTGAATTTAAACCATTGATTTTGAATTAAATAAAATCTACACGGTTGATTTATTAGTTACATTTAGACCTTGGATTGATCAACATCCAACAGTTATTAAATAGGGATAATTACACTCTCCTCCCCTAAGGTTTGGTAGAATTACACGTAAATTCTCTGTGATTTGAGAAATTACATCTAGCACCCCTGAGGTTTGCTTCCGTCTAACAAATAAGTCCATCCGTTAGTCAAAATTCACTAAATTTATTGATATTAACTGAAAAATTGAATGAAAATTAATATTTACTCTCGATTGGTTTATTACTAATTTATTGTAGGTGAAATATACCTCCTGACATGCATTAATGTCTGAAGACGTATGAGGGTTATTTGGACATAAAAAGATTTTTTTGACTTGTAATAAGCCAATAATAAGTCAATCGTAGGTAAATATAGATTTTTTTTATTTTTTTGTTAACATCAACAAATTCGGTGAATTTTGTCTAACAGAGGAACTTATTTGTTAGATGGAAGCAAACCTCATGGGTGCTAGATGTAATTTCTCAAACCACAGGGTATTACACTAAACCTCAGGGGAGAGGAGTGTAATTATCCCTATTAAATAAGGACATAAATATTATTTTAAAATTTTAAATTAAAAACATAAAAAAAGCACGTGTGATACACAAAGAACGTCAAGTGTATTTTGCTCTATTTCTAATAACATATGAGAGTAAATTGCTGCTTTATTTTTTCACAGAGGGGTAAATTGCTTTTTTTCCCTCGTTCATATGTGGGAAAAAGGTAAAATGCGTAATCTTATAAGACATGTAATTTTAATTTTAAATATAAATTATTAAACTAAAATTGTGAAATTTATAAAATGTCAGTAACGATAATTTTATAATTCATATAATCAAACTTCAAGCAATTTGTTATCATTTTTAAAAGAAGTTGGAAACTAACTCATAATTTTTTTATTTTTAAATGTTATAAGTTCATTTTTTATAAAATCAAACAGTTTTTGATATCTTTCTAGGTCTCAAACATAGAAATGACAAGGGGTTTGAACTATGACGGGTTTGTTGAAACTTGGGACCCAACTTGCCAAGAAATTATTGGATCAAGGATTTGACCCGCCCCGATCCGAGGATCGAACAGGTGGACTTAATAGTCCCAATTTAATATTAAAAAAATATTTTTTAAATAATAATTATATCATGACTTTATAAATATGAGATAATGTACTAGTAAAAGGTTATTTTTTTAAAATTTATACGTGCATATTTTGGGCTTTAAAATATTAAATTTTGTAAAAATGTGTTATTATATATACTTAAAATGGTTATAAACTATTTACATCGTTATTTTAATTTATAAAAATAAAATTTTTTATGTATTATTTTGAAGTATAAATAATATATGCATAAATATATTTTATCTAAGTAAAAAGTATATATAAAATTAAAAGGTTTGACTTCGTGTCGAGTTTGGGTCCAAAACACTAAAAGCCGGAATCCACCAAAGAATCTGGATAAGGCTTTGCTTTGACTTCTTAATATATTTTAATTTTAACTTTTTTTATTAATTTTGAATTTTTTTTAAAAAATTTATGGACAATATTTTTGAGATATATATACATATAATAACATAAAGCAAAATATATATAAATTTTCAATGAATTATATAAAAAAAACAAAATATGAAGACTGTGAGCTTAAAGTCATAAATTTTGCATAAAAATCTATTATTTCAAATAAAAATTTTATAAAACTGAAATTATCTTCTATTAGAATAATTGAAAAAAACATATATTAAGGGGCTAAATAATAAGTGTATTTTCATTCCAAAAATCAGGATCGGTTTAACAGTGTGTGTTTTGTTATCTTTTATATTTTAGGACAGTAAATGTGACCGTAGTCTGTGGGTATAATTCAAGGGTTATTTAACCCTATTAATTATAAATTTTTCATTATCAATATCGCCAAGGATTAATGCTGCATCAAAAGTGAATGATTATTATGATTTAATGAACCCTAGGTATAGTCATCAGGGCCTGATGCTTTATCCTCAACAATATCAAAGACCGCCAATTTGAGCTCCGCAGAGGTGACCGAGGGTGATAATATGTGATGCGCCCACGGCAGTAGGTAACCTAGGTCAATAAATTGCAACCTCCTATTTCCTCCTAGTAGCTGTTGATAATAATTCACAAATTCGTCCCTGACGTCTTGGGGCTTAGTCAGTAAGGTACCTTCAGAGTTCTAATTTGAAGGATTCTTTTGGCAGACCTCTGGGCTGCAACCTTTCGAAAAAATATGTGGGAACATTGATCCCCGCCCTTCATCCATGCCATTTTCGCTCGTTGCTGTTTATAAAATTTTCATTATCAATATCTTGTAAGATCCGTATAATTTTGTCCAAATACTTCACGAAATTATTTTAATACTAAAATCTAAAATTTTATAAGCTTTAATTTTTTTTCTATATAACTATAGAAATTATAAAATATTTTAAATAAATTTTATGTACTTGTGAGTCTACTAACACTCTTATTTCTACGTAGTAATAGCTTCTGTGTGAGAAATATAAAAATATTTCAATCATTATCAGTTGCAACTATAACTACTTAAATTCCCCATTTTCATGCACATGGAGTGATGCGTTGATTGAGATCTAGTATGGATTATATCAAAATTCAATTATGATTATTGGTCACAATATGTATGTCAGAACTTTATTTATAAAGTTCACATATAAAATAAAACGGGATAATTATACTTTCATCTCCTGAAGTTTGGTGACTTTTCGTAGTTCGTAAAATTATATTTAATACCCTTGAAGTTTGTTTCTTTATAACAAATAAGTTCTTTCGTTAATTAAAATTCACCAAACTTGTTATATTAACAAAAAAAATTCAAAAATAATTTATATTTACCTCCAATTGACTTATTATTGATTTACTGCAGGTAAAATAAATTTTTCTACGATCAAATTACCCTCATATGTCTTCACGCGTTAATATATATGGGGTGGTATATATCCACTGTTAAAAGAGTAGTTTAGTCAGAAAAAATAGTTTGACCTGCTATAAGTTAGTAATAAATTAAGGGTAAATATCAATTTTCATCATTTTTTTTTGTTAATATCAGTAAATTCTGTGAATTTGACTAATAGAGGGACTTATTTGTTAGACGGAAGCAAACCTTAGGGGTGTTAAATGTAATTTCTCAAACCACAGGGAGTTTACGTGTAATTACATCAAACCTCAAGAGAGGGAAGTGTAACTATCCCAAATAAAATTGATGGGTCCAATCTCCAAAGTTCGACGTCTGGGCTTGGGTACGGGGAACGAGCTTGGGACTCGCGCAAAGAGACAAATGCCGGACTTGATCCAGCATGAACATTTTGAAGCTCAAGTCAGCTTCTATACAGATAGGTCGTATATCGTGTATCGATATGAACATTGAATAGGGTTATCAACAGTTACCTTAACCATCTTAAATGCTGAGGTATATATACTTGAGACTAGCTGTACGGACGACATCTGTCCGTCAAGACGATGCTATCGCGTGTTCCACATCCCTTGATTTCTGCTGACTTGTGTACTTGACGGGCTTTCTTGGGCCTTTTTTATATGTAGACCCATTACATCCCTGATCAAGCAAGAAATGGAAATGGTAATTTACACGATGCACCACTTTCTTCTCCCAATCTTATGAAGTACCTGTAGAATAGAAAATACGTCAAACTAGTCGGGTCGAGGCCCGACTATAGGACTCTGACGCTCCAGTCAGAAAACAGGGGTCGAATAGATTATTTCGAGTAACAGAATTGTTGTAGATAAATTGATTACCTTCATCAGTGTAAAACTCCTCCTATTTATATAATTTTGACTTTCCATGCGCGACCGCCACGTGTCTCAATCCTAGGCCTTTACTGCCTCCTAATCAGGCGGCTAATAAGGGATAATGCGCCCGAGTCGCTTTATCAGCTATATACCCGCGATCCGGTCCCTTTAATCACGTCACGTGATTTTACCTTACTCCTTATAGAATTAAAAGGACCGTTTGAGGTGTGAAATGTCGTTAATACCCTTCATTAAGGGTCTCCCTGTCTTTTGGTAATTCGGCCCTCATCATTACTCCCCCACTTCTTTTAGTGAAGTTAATCACTAAAGAAGTCGAAAAGTCTACTCTAGCTAACTGATAGACTGTCAGGCTAGATGGGACACATGTAGACCATCGGGGGCGTATCGATCTGCGTGTTGTAGTACCTGTCCACGTGCCTCTTTACTGGAGGTGAATTAGCCCGCCTTCTTCCTATATATATAAACATCTTGGATTTGAAAATTACTCTTTTCCACATCTCTCTACGGTCGCTGTCTTCAAGCATTCGATCAGGGATTTTTTCTTTAGAGCTGTTTTCAAGCTTTATTTCAAGGTACAATGTCTTCTTCCCAAACTTCTAATACAGGTTCCCACTCTGCATCTACTTCCTCTACTCCATTAAATACGCCCATTCGTCCATTAGTTCCTAGGATTAGGTCTGGTAAGGGCCGTCAAATAGAAGAATCCGACCCTGATGAGGTTCATACATATGAAAATTACCAGTCCATGGTAAAGTGTAGCCCTTGGATGGGTATAGTAAGTACCGTGGACAACATCTCCAAGATATTAAAGATAGGTTTTTTATCCCTACTAGTTATGAAGTTATCATATCACGTTCTTTTGATTGTATGCATCAACCCTCTCCTGGTTGTTGTTCGTTCTCACTTCATCACTTTGAGGCCAGTCTACGGTTACCTCTGGCTCCTTCTGTATCCCACATTCTCCGTCGTCTGAAGTTATGTCCATGCAATTATCCCCTAATTCGATTCGTCATATTATCCTTTTCATCATTATCATGCGAGTCCATCGTTTCGAGTCTAGCTTTGATAATTTTTGGTCGCTATATTCATTCACGACCTCCAAAAGATCAGCAAATGCAGGTTTTTTCTATTTGTCTGCTCGTAAGGATTGTAGGTTTCTCGATCCTCTTACTTCAAATGTTGGTCCTTGGAAGAAAAAGTATAGTTTTGTTCGCCCACCTCCAGGTTGTTCTTGGCCTTTTTCTCTCAACTGGGTCGTAGAGAAGCCTAAGCCTATCACTGGGGGGGGGGGGCTGGAAGGAGATCAGATAGGTAGCCTTACTTCCTATCGATATGACCCGAAGAAAATCTTGGTAGAAGAGGTTCTCCGGCTCGAAAATTTAACTCCAGCACCCCTCCAAGTGGAGGGTTCCCTAGGTGATCCTCTTTTTTTTTTCTTTTTTGATCAAGGAATCTGCATTTTTATTGGTGCAGAGGATATGGTGATCCAAGCTCACATTACTCAACGTATCCGAGCGGCCCAGGCTAGAGCAGCCGCCGAGGCTCGAGCTGCTCAAGCTGCCCAATCATCCACTAGTTCCACGTTACCGGAGCCAACTGCTTCTGCGACTCCTGAGGTCGTACCTCCTCGAGCGCTCGAGATGATCGAAGTTGGTAGTGAGGAAATGCGATCTCGTGCTCCTTTACCCTACCCATCAGGCCGAATTGACACAGAGAGATCACAGAGCGGATTTCTCAGGGAGAACCCTACAGACGCTTTGAGAAAACGCAAGGAACGTGGTAAATCTCCTATACGTCCTGATGGAATCGTCCAATCTCGATCGATTGGACCTGACCAGCACTCGGAAGTGGCGAGGATTGAAGAAGAAAAGAACATGGATTTATTAAAAAGAGTCACTGAATGCTGGAGGAAGGCTAGGGAAGATCTTCGTAGCCCTTATCATCTAGTAGCTGAGTTAGAGGGCGACAAGTGGGTGCCTGATTGGAAAATTTCTCCAAGTAGCACTGTCTTTAAGACCCACTCTGGTCAAGACTCATGGGAGTTGTATGATGCGAGCTGTCTCCATCGCGATCAAGCCGCACTGTTGCAGACAACCTTTGCTCGTCTAGAGGAACATTGTGCCCACTCCTTAATCTAAGTAACAATTTATACCTCCTTTCCCCCTTTTTCTCTTTTTTCCTTAGATTTTCCTTGCTACCTGACGCTGGGTTTCTTAGGCTGCCAACTTCATTAGGGGCCTGTCCCTCAAATGTTCGGGCTTTAGGCAGAATCAACTAGCAGCTGAGCGTAGGAGCAGGGATCTGAGGATCCAACTTTTTGAGATAGCGACTCGCGAACGCGAATCGGACAAACAACGATCATCTATGGAGGCTCGCATTAAAGAGTTGGAGAACCAGATGGTTTCCGAGGTTGCCAGGGCGCATGAGGAAGGTGAGAAGGTTGGGTTCGATGCCGGTCATGCCACTAGGAAGATCGCAGGGGTAATTGAAGGTCGAGAAGTCTTCCTTCGCTCGGAGGAGTTTTCGAACCGTGTTCGGGAGACTCGCCTCCAAGCCGCTCGAGATTTTTTGAAAGCTCCTACCTTCGAGTCAGCTTTGGAGATAAAGGCCGCAGAATTCCTAATGCGTGGGTTTGATAGATGCAAAGCTCAGGTATCTACCTTGAATGGGTTTGCATCAGGTTTCGATACCACACGTCTCGATCCTGGTCTTGATGGTGATCTGCAACCTTTTCCTGAAGAGGAAGCCCCTCCCGTTGCTGATGATGAGTTCGCTATTCTTTTAGAAAAACTAGATGAAAATTAATCGTGTATTTATAACTTCCCGTGCACGACTTTTTTGTTGTCTTTGATGATGTCTCGAGACCTTGTGGATCTTTATTTTTAACGTATATATCTTTTTCGAGCTAGAGTTTATTCTTTAACAGAATGAAAATCCAGCCATATGCACGACTTTGCCCTATGATTGATCTTTTACAGATCTGTAATAGACCATAAGTTTTTTCGATCTTCATGGATGAGCCGTTGTCCGAACATCGTTAAGATGTTGTACACTTGTCATGAAGTGATCTTTCATAGAATAATCTTTAACAAAATAATCTTTCACAGAATAATCTTTCAAAAAATAATCTTTAACAAAATAATCTTTCACAGATTTACGAATGAAGTCATACAAATTTATGATAAACCATCTTTCATGGATTTTTGATTATTCAATCTTTCTCAGATAATTTGACCTTTCACAGGCTTTCTACAAAATTAAGGAAACTCAGGAAATCTGGTGGTGATCGCTGGGACAGCCTTTTTCAGGCTCATTCCTAAGCGTAGAATTTTCTAAGATTTTGGATGTTCCACGGTCGAAGCAAGTTTTTGCCCTGCATATCTTGCAACTTGTACGTCCCTCTTCCTACGATCTCGATTATTGTGTAGGGTCCTTCCCAATTGGCATCCAGCTTTCCCACATGCTTGGAAACTTCTACCTTTTTCATAACAAAGATCGCCCACTTGCAACAATCTGGTCTTCAAATTTTTGTTATAGTTTCTCAGCATCAAGATTTTGTGGTGCATCATTCTAGCCTGGGCCCCATCTCTTTTTTCCTCTACCATCTCTAGATCGAAACTTCTTTGGGTCTGGTTGGTCTGCGGATCGAATTTCTGGATCCTTTGTGATTCTTCCCCGATTTCTGCAGGAATCACAGCTTCAGAACCATAAATCAAATAGAAAGGAGTCTCACCTGTGGTAGATCGGGGGGTCGTTCTGTAGGCCCATAAAACTCCTGGTAGCTCTTCGTCCCACCCTTTCTTCGACCCCAGCCTCATTTTCAAATGATGGAGGATCGTCCTGTTTGTAACTTCGATTTGTCCATTTGACTGAGGATGGCCAACCACAGTGAAGTTATGACAGATGTTTAACTCTTTTAGCCATGAAACGACCTTCTTTCCTTGGAACTGCATTCCATTGTCGGATATTAACACTCGAGGTATTTCAAACCTGCAGATTATATTCTTCCAGATGAAGTTGATCGTTTCTCTTTCGGATATTTTTGCAACTGCCTCCGCTTCTACCCATTTGGAAAAATATTCGACTGCCACTATGATGAACTTTTTATGTGCCTTAGAAGGTGGAAGAGGTCCTAATATATCAATGCCCCACTGATCGAATGGGCAGGCTGCCATGATCGGTGTCATAGGTGCTGCCGGTGCATGCATCAGCGATGCGTACTTTTGGCAATTTTCACAGGTATGCACGAATTCCTTTGCGTCTCTCGCTAGTGTAGGCTAGAAACATCCCTGTCTTAGTACTTTTAATGCTAACGATCTAGCTCCCGAATGGTTACCACAGCTCCCTTCGTGGATTTTTCTTAAAACGTAAGCGGCCTGATCTTCATTCAAACATTTTGCCAAGGGCCATTCAATTGTTCTTTTATATAGCTACGAACCGATCAGCGTGAATCTAGGTGCCCTGGATCTTATCTTCCGGGCTTTTAATGGGTCTCCTGGCAATCTCCCATCCTGTAAATAAGATATGATTTCTTCGATCCATGCACATGAAGCTTCGATCGCATGCATTTCTCCATTATTCGAGGTTGCAGGTTGCTTCTTAATCATTACTGTTATCCCTCTATCTCTTATCCCTGACAGAAGGGCTCCAAACTTCGCTAAGGAATCTGCCCTCTCGTTTTCATCTCTTGGGATCTGCTGAAGTGAATATTTATCAAAATGTTGCATGAGTAGTTTCGCTCTCTCCTTGTAAGCTATCATTGATTTCTCTCTAGCCTCATACATCCCTTTGATTTGCATTGTGACTAGCTGTGAGTCAGTGTACGCCTCGAGGCTGCGAGCCCCAGCTTCATATGCCAGTTCTAAGCCTAAAATTAGTGCTTCATATTCGGCTTCATTGTTCGTAACTGTAAATGACAAGCGAATGGCGATCTCCATCTCGATCCCACCGGGCCCTTCTATCAATATCCCTGCGCCTCCATTATTCGCATTGGCAGACCCATCTACATGTAGCATCCAGATGCCCGATTCTTGGGGTGGCTCGCCTGATGTTTCATTCATAAAGTTTGCAAGTACTTGTGCCTTCTCTGTTGTCCGGCTCTGGTAACTAATGTCGAACTCCCCTAGTTCGACTGCCCATTTGATCAATCTACCAGACGCTTCTGGTCGTGAAAGGATGTTCCACAATGGCTGGTTTGTCCTCACGACTATCTTGTGCGATTGGAAGTATGGTCATAGCTTCCGTGCTGTTACCACTAATGCTAATGCCAACTTTTCCATTTGAATGTACCTCTTCTCCGCGCCTTGTAGCATTCGACTAACATAATAGACCGGATTCTGGATCTCATCACTTTCCCTTATCAAAACTGAGCTTATAGCATTATTCGAAACTGCTAGATAGATATATAATGTATCTCCTTCTCTAGGATTTACTAGCAGTAGTGGGGATCTCAAGTACTCTTTCAATTTTTGGAACACTTGCTCGCAATCGTTAGTCCATTCAAAACCTTTGGCCTTTCTCAAAATTTTAAAGAAATGTAAATTGTGATCTACTGATTTAGATATAAAGCGAATGAGTGAAGCAATTCTACCTGTTAAGTTTTGCACTTCCTTCACAGACGTAGGGGATTTTAGGTTCAGGATCGCATCAATTTTTTCCGGGTTCGCTTCAATTCCCCGTTCGCTAATCATGAAACCTAAGAATTTGCCTCCTCCAACCCCGAATGTACATTTATTTGGATACAGCTTCATCCCATACCTTCTCATGGTCACGAAGGCTGCCTCTAAATGTGTTAGATGGTCTTCTGCTTTTCGACTCTAAACGAGCATGTCGTCCACGTAGACCTCCATCGTCTTTCCGATCTGACTCCCGAACATCTTGTTCACCAGCCTTTGGTATGTTGCCCCTGCATTTTTCAATCCAAATGGTATTATATTGTAGCAAAACATACCTTTATCTGTAACGAAAGATGTCTTCTCGCGATCTTCAATTGCCATGAGGATCTGGTGGTATCCTTGATATGCATCCATTATGGAGAATATGTCATATCCTGCCGTAGAGTCCACCAACAAATCGATCCGAGGCAGAGGATAGGGGTCTTTGGGGCAAGCTTTGTTTAGGTCCGTGAAGTCTGTGCACATTCTCCACTTGCCAGCCGTCTTTGGCACCATCACCACGTTAGCTAACCAATCGGTGTACTGCACTTCTGTTACGTACCCAGCCTGCAGTAGCTTGTTAACCTCCTTCTCAATAATGCGATTCTTCTCTACCCCAAAGGCCCTCTTTTTCTGCTGTACTAGTCGAGCAGTGGGGTCGACGTTCAGTCGATGCACTATCACTCCTGGGTCTATCCCTTTGATATCGGTGGGATCCGCGAACATATCCACGTTTTTTCTAAGGAAAGTGATCATGACATTGTTGAATTCGCCCAGCTTCAATCCTATCCTCGTCCTCTTGCTAAGATCTCTCTCCACAAGTTCAATTTCCTTGTGGTCAGCCGGTTATATCCGTTCCATTTGCTTTGGCCACTCCATCTTGCTAGAATCCTCGGGCCTTCTTTTTTCGGTAATTTTGCCCTTTTTCAGGGACAAATTATAGCACCTCTTTGCTTCTATTTGGTTTATTTTCAAGTGGTAAGTTGAGACGACTGCCCTGAAAGAATTGAGACCTGGTCTCCCTAGCATAACATTGTAAGTGAAGGGTGTATCAACAACAAGAAATTTTTCCATCAATGTTTTTCTCTTTGGTTCTTCGCCGATAGACACCGACAGGTATATCGTACTTAGCGATTCGAGCTCCGCTCCTCCGAAATTGACCAGAGGCATTTTCACAGGTTCCAATCTTACACTATCCAAATCCATCTTCTTTAGTACCTCTCTGAAGATAATTTCTTTCGAGCTCCCGTTGTCAACTAATACTTATGGACCGTGAAATTTGCTATGTCTATTTTGATCACCATTGGATCATTATCTGCACCAGCTCTATCTCCCACATTGCGGTCTTCGAACACAATTTCTTGCTCAGTACTTATACTCATTAGCTGAGTTCGTTTATTCGATCTATGTTCTCTTTCGAACCTTTTTCTCATCCTGTTGGAGCATCCTTCTGACCCTCCTGCTATTGTGTGGATGATGCCTTTCACAGGCGCATTGTCTCCCCTACCTTGGTCGTTTCCGCGTTCCGTCCAGGTCCTTTTTCTATCTCGATCGGCTACGACGACCATCTTTCATGTCTAAATGCTGCAACTTACCTCTAAAGTAACCCTGTCGCACCAGACGTTCGATCTCATCTTTGAGCTGATAGCACTCTTCCGTGTCATGCCCCTTCTCCCGATGGAAACGACAATATTTATTTGAGTGTTTCTTCGCTGGTGTGAGCCTTGTGTGCTTGGGCCACTGCAGTACATCGTCTTTCTCCACCATCATTAGCGCTCTTGCTCTGGTCATGCTCAACAGTGTGTATTGGCTGTACTTGGGTTGATATAGGGGTTCTCGAGTTCTCTCGATTCTTGCTCGTGGTTCCTTTTCTCTACCCTTTTGATCCTGATCTCGACCTCGATCCGTGTTATACCTCCACTCTTCATCTTTCATGGCGTTCATTTCTTCTTCATCGATGTACTTTTGTGCCATCGCCATGAGCTGCTCCACGTCTATTGGAGGGTCTCGAGCTAAAGCGGATGCGAAGACTCCTTTTTTCAATCCATGAATAAGAATGCTGATCATCATGTCGATACGGAGGTCTTGTACCTCTAACGTCTCATTGTTGAAGCGCCCCATAAAACTCTTCAATGATTCATTCTCTCTCTGTCGTATAGTGAAGAGATGTGTCGCGGATCGCTTTTGCTTCCTCTTACTCGCGAAATGAAATGTGAAATTCTGCACAAGTTGCTTGTGCGATTCTATACTCCCAGGATGCAAACTCGTGAACCATTCCTGAGCTTTCCCTGTTAAAGTAGTAGCAAACAATTTAGCTATAATCGGACTAGGCTGCCGTAAAGGTTCATTACCATATCAAAAGCAGCCAGGTGTTCCTGTAGGTCTCTGGTTCCGTCATACTTTGGGAGATCGGGCATCCTGAAGCTCGGGTTGACCATCTCCGTAAGTATTTTGTTACAAAAAGGAGAGTTTCGATTATGGGAAACTATTTCCGCTTGCTTCTTGAGTTCATCGATTTGTCTCCATAGCGTGGCTATTTGTTTGCTCACGTTGTCCACTTCAACCCTCGAAATAGCTGGGCCCCTTTGGTGACTTCGATCCCGACTGCTAGACCCGACTTCTGAGGGGGCATGGTACCTGGGGACGGTTTCCTTCTTACTGGTTCCCTCATACACACGTTTTGGGTCTTTAAATAACCTCTTCTTCGTAGTTTCTCTTTCCACCGGGGTAGCAGTCTTCCTCTCGTAGGCGACGATCGCATTTCTGGCACGTCTCTACGGGGGTCTCCAGCACGTTTTCTTTGAGTGTCTCTCCATCTCTTCCCACAGACGGCGCCAAATTGATCAGGCAAGAAATGGAGATGGTGATTTACACGATGCGCCACTTTCTTCTCCCAATCTTATGAAGTACCTGTAGAACAGAAAACGCATCAAACTAGTCGGGTCGAGGCCCGATTATAAGACTCTGATGCTCAAGTCAGAAAACAGGGGTCGAATAGATTATTTCGAGTAACAGAATTGCTGTAGATAAATTGATTACCTTCATCAGTGTAAAACTCCTCCTATTTATATAATTTTGACTTTCCATGCGCGACCGCCACGTGTCTCAATCCTAGGCCTTTACTGCCTCCTAATCATGCGGCTAATAAGGGATAATGCGCCCGGGTCGCTTTATCAGCTATATACCCGCGATCCGGTCCCTTTAATCACGTCACGTGATTTTCCCTTACTCCTTATAGAATTAAAAGGACCGTTTGAGGTGTGAAATGTCGTTAATACCCTTCATTAAGGGTATCCCTGTCTTTTGGTAATTCGGCCCTCATCAATCCCGAAAGTACTTTGGGCCCACTTAATTCTTTTGGGCGCTTATTTTATCCACATTAAAAATAAAATAAGACTTTGATATTTTTTACAGTTTGATAAATCGAGACTAAAGATAAAAAATCGAATTGAACACCAAATGTCCAAGAAAACAAAAATAATACCAGAGCAAATTCCTCAATTCAGTTTCAATTTAGTTTAATTAGTTTAACAAATTGCGAACACCTACTAAGAACTCGTCTCCAAACCCTAACCAACTCGATAATGGTAAAAAAAAATATTTTTTTAATAGAATCTTCAAAACAAAAATTATTTTTCAAAGAACTTTCAAAACAACGTTCATAGGGATTTACAAGAAAAAGCCCTAACTTTTGTCAAGAAGCTAAAAATAGATAAATTTTGCACTGTCTCAAAAAATTATCAATCTCTGCCCAAATATATCCTATCATACTAGACATAATGTGATAAAATATTAGAACCAAACAACAGTGGCTGACTTAATACTCAGATAGTGCCTAAAATAATGAAAATTTCAAGACCAACCATGATTTCTAACAAATACAACAATCATACCCTAATCATCAATATCAGATAAATTTTATCTAAGCAACACCTATTATTACAATAGAAAGACAACATGTACTAAGCAGTAGAATAACATCCAACGCATTGGTGGAAGTTATGGGGCCTCAATTTCGCGAACTGAGTTAGGCTTCACTGGGCCCATTCGGTAGTTTCAGTGTAATATACCTCTACACCTGCACGAGTACTTAAATTCCATCAATACCCTTCAAAAGAAGAATGTGTAATTTTACGAATATATGAAGTGTTTATGTAATTAAATTTAATTTTATGGGTATAAATATAATTTATTCTTTTGAATATTATGAGTCCTAGATGTGTCTATAAATATATAATTTTAAAATTTATATCAACAATCAAGTAGTTGTGACATGATTGACTATCATCATAATGTTATATATATGTAATTTGCCATTTTAATCCATTGACCTTTTTTTTATTTTTTATTTTTTAAAATCTTTCACTTGTTTATACTTAACTTCAACTCTAAGTGTATATATATATATATATATATATATAATTATTTATTTGTCCCATTTACATGTGATTTAAGAGACATATATGCATAAAATATTGACTTGGAGATCTAATATTTCCCAACAGGATTTGTACTAAAATCTTTTGTCATGTCATGCTTTACCATCTAATTATTTTAATATTTAGTCAAAATTCTATTAATGCGCCTGGTGGAATTTTAATATTTAAATTTCTGGTTTTCCTTTTAAACTCTTGGTTGGATTATAAATTCATTATTTAACTCATTTAATCTAATTCTTGGTTGTAAGTCCAATTAATATTATTTTAACATATACCATTTTTCAGGCATATAAATAAGTAATAAATACTAATAAAATTAATATAATTTTAAAATTATTAACAAAAATAATGCATGTCGTGGATGCCCATTTTTTTTTATATATTTTATTAGAAGTTGATGAAGCCATCCATGAGTTCAAATGGATGGCATCCACTTCATTATTATTATTTTTTAAAATTTTTTAAAATTTAAAAATTTACATATCAATTTAAACCTTCCAGCGTTCAAGTGGTGCGTATGTAATTAAATACTTTTTTTGGGCGTTCAAATTCCACATATTAAAGGGTTCGAATTCTTTTGCATTTATACTCAAAGTATAAACACCAACTCAGAACGGACTATGCAAATAAATTGTTCAAACATTAGTCTAAGAAAAGTTTTGAGCATGCAGTAACGAGATACCATTAGTTTGAACAGTCCGCCTCGATCATTATAAAGCACTACCATGGATATGGGTTTAATACCTACTTTATGAAAATTGCCACGTGAGAATGTAATTGTGACAAATGGAGTCAATTTGGGATCCCTTGCTTTCATGCCTCCAACCTTTGATTGCCGAAGATGATAAAATAATTATGTCAGTGCGGAATCATATTCTACTTCAATGCAATCCAATGTGTCAGTGCGGGTTCGTACATGATAAAATAATTTTTATAATAATTAAATAGTTGATTGTATCTTTTTGGTAGGAAAATTTTTAAACTTATTCTAATTTTTAATTTATTTAAATAAATAAGCCCGATTATGGATATATAGAAACTCAATAAATCTTGTATTTATTAAAAAATTTAATAGTGTGTAATTAAAAATAAAATCCTTTATGAAAATAACAATAAATTAATTATTACTTGTATATTTGAAAATTTAAAAATCATTTTCTTCGTATAATGTAATACTAGTTACATAATTAAATGGCTAAAATTCTAAAATATATATTCATAATCTCATGCTACGTACGTACTTTTAATAATTCTTAAACTAAGGTGGCAAATTTACAAATTCGTGTTGATTTAGAAGGCATGGCATCATAACTTAACATGGTCTAATGACAATATTCTTTAAAATCTTGTACGATTGACATGTTAAGGGATATCGAAAAATTATAATTTCAGTCCCGTAGATAATTTTGTTTCTATTGAGATATATTATTTTGGCAATCTAATATTATGTTGTAGGCATGCAAAATTTATTGTCAATTACATATTGACATGTGCATTATATTTTGCCATTAATGTTAATTGTTTTATGAACTAATTATTAATTGAGGAATAAAGCTGAAAAAACGTTTTAATTTTGCTTTATTGGCTAACAAGCTTGAAGGTTGCTTGACAAGCCTGACTCTCTCCGTGTTGAAGGCACGTACGGTACTTCCCTCACTCAGATTTGTTACACGCAACATTGGGCTGTACTGTAACCTTTCATTTTCTTGGTGAAGTATCCTGTCTTACTCAAGGCTGGGGAATGGCTAATGATGAGCTATTCGTGTCTTGGATGGATAAGGGGTGGATTGATGCCTAGGCCTCATTCTTTTCGGCCTCTCTTTCCTCCAACTACCACTGTAAAT
>NC_026152.1:9667566-9671611 GCF_000512975.1 Sesamum indicum
TATGGAACTGTTATCGCCATTGCTAGTGCTATTCTGCTCTCGTGGAAATAGGTAAGCTCATGATGGTATTTGATCCAGCTCAAAATATGCGATCTCTTCTCAGGAAAGCTGGCTCACTATATCTCTCTCTCTCCAGATATTGAAGATGGGTCCTGAGGATCAAACAAGCACGTTAGTCTAGTTGGGTTCGTCCCCGACTAATACCCTTCGACGCTCAAGTTAGTAATGTTCGAGGTCGAAATATGCGATCTGGTGAAATAATTGAGATAGAAAGCATAAAGATGTCTTGCCTTAAATGCTTCAGTTGTGAGTTATTTGTAATGTTTACTTGTACGAAATGGATTAGGCCACGTCGCATCATCCTAAAGCTTCTTATTCACAATCGTGCAGTGGGGATGGAATGGCTTGTCTGGACTCGGGTTGCAGGTCATTGGAGTGGGTATGGTTTGAGAACCCTATCCAAGCTTAGTCACGCAGGTCCCACAGCTTTTTGGGAATTCCCATCTTTAAATGAAGGGTTTTTTTGTCCTTTTTTAGGAGGGTGATGTAGTGCCCTCATCAGTATTGTTTGAAATTTCTTGCTTATAATGAAGAAATCTATAGTGGAAGTCATGAAAGCAACAAGAACAATATCGAGAGAAAAACTTCTGATCTTAATAATCTGGAAAACTGAAAAATTGCAGATACAAAGAAGAAGAAGATCAGCTTAAATAACATTCAGAGCATAAACTACCACCTAACTGTTCTAACTAACTCTCAAGCTGAAAATAATTAAAAAAAAATGTAATTACAAAAGGAAGGAAGAAATCGTTATCCAAAACGCGACTCTAGCTACATTGCTTTTCTTTTGGAAGATCTTTGACTAATCTTGGGTTCCACTCTTCTTCATGCCAACTGGGTTGTTGTGATTGGGAAATACAGAACTTCTTCATCCCCCCTCAAGATGAACTTGGGGAAGGACAATAAACCCATCTTGGACAGAAGTCTGGAGAACTGAAAACCAGACAACGATTTGGTAGTACATCAACAAGTTGTTGGGAACCTGGAATGTGACGAGGGAGCACAAACCAAGCTTTGTACTTATCATGCACAAGGTGACAGTCTATCTTAAGGTGCTTTATGTGTTCATGGAAAATAGGGTTGGCAGCAATGTGAATTGCAGCTTGGTTGTCGCAATACAAAGGAATTGGAGTGGGGATCTGAATGCATAAGTTAAATAATAAATAAGTGATCCATTGCAGCTCACAAACGGTAGAGCCTAAGCTTCAGTATTCTGCTTTTGCTGTGGAACGGGCTACAGTCGTCTGCTTCTTGGTTTTCTAAAAAATCAAGGCTTTGCCCAGAAAAATACAAAACCCAGTAAGAGACCTTCAAGAATCAGCGCAACTCGCCCAGTCAGCATCGTAGTACGCAGAGATGGTGAATGAATTTGAGACTGGAAAGAACAATCCACACTCTGGGCATCCCTTCAAGTAGCAAACCAGATGCAGAGCTGCCTCCATGTGGTGTTTGCAAGGAGCATGAACAAATTGACTAAGTTGTTGAGCTCCAAAGGACATATCAGGGAGTGTGAAGCTGAGATACAAGAGTCTGCCCACTAGAAATCTGTATGGTTCAGGATCAGACAAAGGAACAGAGGAATGAGATGACAACTTTAAACCAACAGGCGAAAGAGAGGAAACAAGCCTAGAGGATAGAAGTCAGCATCTTTTATTATGTCTCGAATAAACTTGTGTTGTGTAATGGATGTCCCTGCACTGGAATTTAGCAATTTCTAAACCAAGAAAATATTTAGCATGACCAAGATATTTAATTGTAAAGGCAGCATCTAAAGAATTTCTTAATCTCAGCAATCTTGTCTTATGAGGAACAAGTAATCAAAACATCATCCACATAAACTAGTAATGTAACCAATCCTACATTTGTTTGTTGAGTGAATAAATAGTGATCATAGGGAGATTGAACAAAGCCAAAAGTCAACAAATGATTTGTCAATTCCAAGTTCCATTGTCTAGATGCTTGTTTCAAACTATATAGGGATCTCTTCAATTTACAAACCTGTCCCGGTTGAACAAGATATCCATCTGGTGCATGCATATAAATGTCCTCATTTAAGAAACCATGGAGGAAGGCATTATTGATGTCTACTTGCTGGACAAGCCATCCATAGCTAGAAGCTACAGCCAACAAAACTCTGACAGTTACTGCTTTGGCAATGGGTGAAAACCTATCTACAGAGTCCACTCCCTCAACTTGATTATAACTCTTTACTTCCAATCTTGCCTTGTATCTACAATCCTACCATCTGCCTTGAGTTTGATTTTGAACACCCATCTGCACCCTATTGCCTTCTTACCCTTGAGTAAGTCAACAACTTCCCAAGTTTTGTTTCTTTCAAGTGCATCAAGTTCTTGTACCATGGCTTCTTCCCACTCCTTTCACCCCTTTGCCTGCAAGTAGGTACTAAGCTCCTGCATGGTAGAAAGTACAGCTAGAAAATCCACATGTGAAGATGCAAGTGAAGGGACAAAAGATAAGAAATGACAATGTAAATCATTTAACTAAGCTGGAGGTTTGCAGCCTCTTTGGGATCTTCTAGGTGGAGGAATGGGAATAGGGGTCAGATCAAGATGTAAAGAGGGATCAGATATATGTTCCGAGAGCAAAGATGAGGTAGATGTATGAGTAGAGGGGATAGAGTGACCAGGTAAAGGAATAGAAATTGTAGGAGCGTCAGTGCTTGGTTGTGCTATAGGAGTATCAAGAATGTTAGTAGGAATAAAGATTGGACTGGATGTAGGAGGAGAATGAGCATGATAAGGAAAAACAGTTTCATGGAAGGTGACATCTCTTGATATGAGGATTGTCTTATTGTCTAAATCATATAACTTGTGAGCATTTTGGCCTTACACATAACCAATGAAGATGCATCTTAAAGGCTCTAGGAGCAAATTTAGATTTGTATGGAGTTATGTTAGAAGCAAGACATAAGCAGCCAAAAGTTTTAAGGTTGGCATAAGATGGTGGTTTGTTATGTAAAAAGTCATAAGGGGACTTCCAATTAAGTGACGTTGAGAGAAGCTTATTTATAAGATGGGTAGCTGTGAGGATGGATTCACCCTAGAAAAAATTAGAAAGATGGGATTCAAACATGATGTCTCTAACAACTTGCAACAAGTGTCTATGTTTTCTCTCTACAACCCAATTTTGTTGTGGTGTGTAGATGCAAGTCCTTTCATGAATCATGTCATTTTTGTAAAGGATGTCTTGACAAGAATGGCCAAGAAACTCAAAGCCATTATTAGTTTTAATGGCCCTAACCTTTTTATCAAACTGTGTCTGGATTTGAGAAAGAAAAGAAGACAGATATGATTGGTTTTTTATTTATGGTGCATGAGGAAAGTCCAAGTGACTCGAGGGCAATCATCCACAATAGTAAAAATATAATTGCATCCTGATAGAGAAGATTGTTTGTAAGGCCCCCAAATATCTACATGTATTAGATAAAAAGATTACTGGCATGAGATACATTGGAGGGAAAAATCTTTCTAGATTTTTTTGCCAAGGGACAAACAAAATAAATAGGATTTTTATTGGGCAAGATACATAAAACCCCCCTGTGTTTTAAAAAGTCTGCAAAAAAAAAACCCCTATTTTCAGAATAGGCTAAAAGCTTTCATGTGTTTTGTAAAACTTAGCTCAATCACCCCCTCTCCGTTAAATCCAACTAACCGTGTTAATTTTTTAGAAAATAACCGTTATACCCTTACTTTATATATATTATTTCTTATTTTAGTGACCGCTGGATCTTTTTTTATCAAATATTGATCGTTAGATCTAATCAAATAATCTCAACCGTTAGATTTAAAAAAAATAAAAGGTCTAGATTCAACACATTATTTAATTTATATTATATATAAATAATTTAACATTTTAATAATATATTATTATTATATATTTTTAAAAAAAACTAACTACCCCACCCACCCCCTTACCCCTTGCTGCCCCCCCCCCCCCCAAAATCTCACCGCCGCGGACGGGTTTG
>NC_026152.1:9671686-9684858 GCF_000512975.1 Sesamum indicum
TCGTTAGAATCGTCTTGAAGAGACGAGTCTGATGGTGGTGGTCTGAGATTGAGATTCGATCGGACGGAGACGAATTGATGGCAAATATGTTCGGCGATCGTTGCTTGAGCCCACTCTCTATGATCGACGAAAACTCAAATTGAAGGTATGAAAATGTTCATGTTGAAGAGAGAATTCTAATGGTACTATTGGCCATTGGAAATTCATCCGGACAGCGTGGAAACTTAGAAACAAGTTTTCAACGAAAAGGGGCGAAATAGCAGATTTTCTTTCTTCTTTTTTTAATTTTTTAATTCATTTTAATTATATTAAAATATATTTTAGTTAATTAAGAATATTTAAATAATTATAATAATTAAATATTTATCTCTAATTTAATAATTATTGTAATTAAATATATATTTTAATTAATTAAAAATAATTTTAGATTTAATAATTAACAATTATAAAATTATTTGAATTTAAATATAATACAATTTAATATTAAATATTAAATACATTACATATAATTTAATATTTTAATTTAAATTTAATATAACAAAATTTAATACTTATTTTTAGGATTTGAAATGACAAAAGAAAGACACAAAACAAGCCAAAAAGCCCTTTGTATGTTATATAGACCCATAGAGGGGTATTTTACTCTAAATTATCATTAAATATGAACCTAAACTGTGAAAAATGACTACCAAACGCAGCAGACGCGCGTCTCTTCCACTTCCTATTAATTGTTAACAGAATGGGGGTTTTTGCTGACTAAAACAAAACAGGATGGGTTTTTTAACCTATTCTTCAAACATGGGGGTGTTTTTTGCGTCCTTTTGAAAACATAGGGCGGTTTCATGCATTTTGTCCCATTTTTATTCACTACAGTGATGTGCTATTCAAGAATGTGTGTTAGTAAAAGAGGATTAGGATTTCCTAAACATTTATGCCACATTATATAGTTGTTAGAGCTGACAGAAATCTCTTCAGCAGAGCAGCAGGATTGCTGAAGAGGAATGGCTGCAGGAAAGTAGTTGTTGTCCAAGTGATAAAGTTTCCCTACTTACTTGACTATGGCTAATGGCTCTTTAGTCATCAGGTCCTCCAAAACACATGCGAGGTGAGGAATGTGCAAGCAATTGGGTGGAATATACTAAGTTGTGAGACAGAGATTAAGTTGTGTTTAAAGCTAGGAATTAAAAGCACATATGTGAGAGTGAATGTGGATGATAAATTGATGTCTCCAAGGTGAGTGGCATAGGAGATACTATTGTTTGGAAAATGGATCTGTTAGGCTTATGTAGTGTTCTTAGTGAATTAAAAATGCTTGCATCACTACACATGTGATTGGGTGCACCACTGTCTACTATCCAGTTACTAGGACTCCCACTTGCAGCACACTCTCTTTGTGTTGATATACCTGTCATTTCAGTGTTTCTTGCAAAGTGAACCTTGACTGGATTTTGTGGTGCTCTAGATTGCATAATTTTCAAAGCCTCTAGTAGTTCAGACACAACGTCATCTCTTTGTGCATTCATCCTGTCCCCAGAACTCTATGCTTTAGTTGCAACAACGTAGGCCCTATTATTATTCATTCCTTATTTCTTTTGCTCATTGAGCTCTTTATACCACTTTGGAATTCCATGTAACTTAAAGTATGTCTCCCTATTGTGTCTAGATTGTCCACAATGTTCACAGGTCATTTCTCTTTTATCCATGAAATTCTTCTGCCTCATAGGTATCTTACTCCCTGCATTATATTTGAAATTTGTATTCCTGACATTCATTGCATTGTTTCTGCCAATGTAATTGTATTCCAGGCTCACTTGCCTTTGCCTTTCAACACGTAGTACCATTGAATAGGCCTTAAAGGATCCAAGAGTAAAATCTGACTCCTGATGTTATCACCCATAAGAAATTGCATTAGCTGGTTCGCTTCGATTTGATCTAGCTTTCTCTGTTGCAATTACAGGTGCATTTCCCACAAGAGCACATTGGTGGTGGCATCAAACAGACTAGTTCATCCCACAATTGTTTCTGTGATAAGCAGTGACACTATGATTCCCTTGAGTCATCGAACTGATTTACCATTGTATTCTGTACTATAGAGGTTCGTCACATTCTCCATATCTGTCCTCCAATTCCAACCAGAGTGCACGAGCAGATGTAGCATACAAGAATGCATTAACTATATCCTTCGTCATATTGCTTAATAGCCGCATTCGCACCACAGAGTCATCAATTCACCATAATTTCATTTCAACGGAACCTTCAGTAGGTTGTACACATGAGCCATCAATAAAACACAGCTTATCCTTAACTTCAAGTGCTATACGCATTGATCTACTCCATGTTAGCCAATTAGTTCCATTGAATGGAGCGGATATAATCACTAGACCAAAGTTGTCGTTCGATAGATTCCACGCAGCCACAAATTCAGCTTTGGTCCTTGTTTCTCTACTTGAAACATCAGGAAAAAGTTCGAGGTATTCGCCATAGGTATTACAAACCAAGCTATCTCGTTGGATCAAGATATATGTAATAAAAAATTAATTGTAGAACAATATATAGAGACCATCATGGTGATGGCTCTGATACCATGAAGAAATCTATAGTAGAAAAACCATGGAAATAACAAGAACAATATCGAGAGAAAAACTTCTGATCTCAATAATCTAAAAAGTTGAAAAATTACAGATACAAAGAAGAAAAAGATTTGCTTAAATAACATACAGAGCATAAAGTACCGCCTAACTGTTCTAACTAAATCTCAAGCTGAAAATAACTAAAAGAAACGTAAATACAAAAGGAAGGAAGAAAACGTTATGCTAAAACGCGATTTTAGCTGCATTGCTTTTCTTCTGGAAGATCTTCAACTGATGCTGGGTTAGACTCTTCTTCATGCCAACTGGGTTGCTGTGATTGGGAAATACAGAACTTCTTCATATAATTTAGCTAAAGATGTGGAAAGGAACTTGTTGTTTTTGGGGGGAATTAATTGGTCAATCCAATACTAGATCATCTCATATAAGTTGGAACTTTGTATGGCGCACAAAAGTCCTACATATAAGATCCGAGTTTTCTTGCAGAAACGCTATCCCAGTTCCCTACTTGTCAAAATCTGTTGAGGAGAAAGATTGTTGTACGGCCGAGGGGTTGCGGAAGATGCAATGCTGAAATAGAAGATGATATATCCATGCATTATTGCATTGTGATTTGTCTAGACAAACTAGGCTCTTTCTAACCTGCCTTGGAATGAACATAGTTCGACAGTGGGGAAACTCAATAGATT
The DNA here is from genome assembly GCF_000512975.1 of Sesamum indicum. Classification (NCBI taxonomy): domain Eukaryota; kingdom Viridiplantae; phylum Streptophyta; class Magnoliopsida; order Lamiales; family Pedaliaceae; genus Sesamum; species Sesamum indicum. The sequence continues at coordinate 9,674,964 of NC_026152.1, forward strand.
AGATTTCTTTTTCTGAAGCTAGGTACATATGAATTCCAAATATCAGTTGTAATTACGTTGGTGCTGTAGTAAAGTAGGAATAAATTTCTAATGGAGAACATTGCGCAAGGGTTTCCTCAAGTTGTCGCAGCAGGCTTTAGTCTACTTTGGTCTTATATTGATGCTCAATCCTCTTCTATTGTTATTCCTTCTATATATGTTGTAGAGGGTTTGTTTCTCCTTATTGTTTATATTGTGTATGTACTCTCATTGTCATGTCTTTGACCATCATGGTCTCTTTAGCAATGAAATGGAAGTGTGTTGTTTTAAAAAGAAAAGGCAATTTAAATCTTGTCTTGCCAACAACAAATGAAGGAAACACTATTGACTTGGTAATTCTAGAACAAATCTTGTGATTAAAAAAATAAATATCAATAAAATCATGAAGGACCAGCCGAATTATGCCACGTCATCAAGTAAATATAACAAAGTCTTAAATCCTATAATTATAAATAGGAGTGTCTTTTCAACAATTGAAGACACAATTCAAAATGCAAGTGAAAAAAATGAGCCAAGAAGAAGACAAGTGAAAACACAAAACTCAAAGCATAAAACATGATACAATTGAAGATACAAGTGAAGACACGAGCAGTTAAAGCAAGTTTGCTTCTCCTTCGGCCGCACGCTGTCGTGTGAATTCAATAACTCATGTCTCATGTGTGTGAGATTTTCACACACTTGCATTTCTACCACCAAATCAGCACATATCAAGCCTCACCGCCGCCGTTGCCACTCGCCAACCCTCCACCAACACCGCTACGAAAAATTTTTGGCATGTCTCCGACCACATGCACCAACAAACCGGTCGTCGTCCGACGACCATCACAGCCATGCCGGACGTATTTTGAGATTCCGTTCGACACGCCGCCAACACCACCGAAGCTGCTGAATTTTGCCAATTTTTTGCTTGTTTTTCGCTGACTACTTCTCTCTAAGATTCCTCTCACCGTCTCGTCAATTCGTGGGCCACCACTGGTATCAAGGCGATCATTTTCCCACAAACTATTGCTCGATTGACCAACTATTTGTTAGAATTGGTGACTCGAAAGCCAATTGGATTGGCGGTTTTGGAAACTATTTTAAAATTTTTATGAATGTGATATTATCTTGATGAATATAGTAAGCATCCATCTGCGGCACCATATGTTTATTGTGCTTACTATTTATGTTGAACGGTATTTTAACGTCATAATAAATGCCCACAAACCAATTGAATAACCTATTTAGTTGGGTTACGCATTAGATGACAGCTATAAAATCAACTTTTGAGGGTTGGTTTAAAACATTTCAAGTTGAGGATCTTGAGATTGGGTATCGAGAGTCCTATAGAGACTTGCACGAAGTAGTGCATTCATTGGATGAGTGCCATGTTTCATCGGCGACACATATAGGATGTCTATGCAATTTTAGTGGATTAGTCGACAGGGTTGTTAACTGGTTGAACTGACTCACGGAACCGTCATATGGAAGTCTTGGAGGCTTGGTCGGTATGACTTAAATTCCCGACTAATATAGGATTAATCCTTGGACTTGAGGAATCATAGCAATCGCATGCATATGATGGCTATATCTTGGATCTAGAGCGAGATAACTTTGTCGTCGATGTGGTCGTTATAAGTCTTGTCCAGTGTAATCGAAGTACGTAGTGAGAACGATGGATTCAAGATAGAATCCGTCCCCTATCAGTAATGATGGATATATCTCCTATGCGCTTTGAGATGGTTTCGACTCTCTAAGTCTATGGCCAAAGCGATTGGTCGAATGATAAATGATTTCCTTTGCCGATCAATAAAGTAAACGCATATCAAGTACTCAGCACAGTTGTCTGGTCCAGGATGGGAACTGACGTTCAATTCCATACCCTAAACTAAGGCCGGGAGATGGGCAACGGAAGGACCGTACTTGCATGGAACTCGTGAGCCTAAATGTTCACGTTAACATTCACCTAGTCTCTAGTGCCATGGATCGTTGCTAGACGGCTACCCATGGTGACGGGCGTTTTTAATTAATGGGTAATTGAAAATAATTAATTAAATTAGATTTAATGAATTATTTGTGCTGGATAGAAAATCCAAGTCTAGTTGAGGGTGAACCTAAAGAGTCACACACAAATCACTATGGAATTGGTGGAATTAATTTAGAATTAATTCGAGAACAAATGAATTAATTTAACTGGATTAAATTAATTCAAGGAGAATATATAAATGATTGGATCATTTATTTAATAATCCATTTGATGGATGACTCAAGATTAATTAAGTGGATTAATTAATTTTGAACTTAACACCTTTAAATCAATCGGATTAATTCATTAGGTTCGACTTAATTAATTGATTGGATCAATTAATTAGTATTTGGGTTTAGATTCATTTAATTGGATTAAATGAATCTTTGGACTTAGTTGGGCTAAAATTAATTTAATTAATTATTGTCCAATGAATTTTGGTTGGGCTTGATTTAATTTGATTATATCAAGCCCGGTGCATACTTGAAGTCCAAGCTCATTTGAGGGAGGTTGGAGCAAGTTAAGAAGGAGTTGAAATTCCTCACCATGATGGAGTGGTTATTTCATCATGGTTGAAGGTTATATGCATATGTGTGTATAGGTTGTCTTGGTGGCAAACTTGGTAGTTATTGAATTTTGAATTAAATTTTATGTAATATACAAAACTACAAAACATATAGAAACTAACCTATGACAAAAGCCACGAAATTCTGCTCCAATTAAATTACATGTGACTCTTTAGGTTCACTTTTTAACTAGACTTGGGCTAGTGTCCAACACTATTATTAATTATATCTAATTTAATTAACAATTCTTGATTATCCCTGAATCAAGAAAGCCCGTTGCCATAGGTGGCTGTCTAGCAACGGTCCATGGCACTAGAGGCCAGGTGAATATCCATGTGAACATTTAGGTTCTCGAGTCCATACAGGTTCAACCCTTCCGTCTACCGTCTCCTGGCCTTAGTCTAGGGTATGGAACTAGGTATCGGTTCTCATCCTGGACTAGGCTTCTATGCTTAATGAAACGTTACGCCAAGTTTCTCAACATCAGACCAAGTCTCCAAGGCTTCATATGACGATCCCTGCAAGTCAGTTCAGTTGATTCGACACCTAGTCAATCAACCTACTCTCAGTGCAAGTCTCTATAGGACTCTCGATGCCTATTCTCGAGGTCCTCGACTTAGAGCGTTTCAAACCCAACCTTTTGGCACTCGGTTTCATGACCGCCATCTAATGCGCGGTCCAACTGCACGGTTGTCAATTTGGTCTGTGGGTTTTGTTATGATGTTTAAATAAATGCAAACATGCATAATGAGCACAACAAAGTAGATGCCAAAATAGGCGAGTACTCATTTTATTCACTAAAATAATATTACATAGTATCAATTAATTGTCAGAATACATCTAGGCCAATCTAATTGGCTTTTTTATCATTTATTCTTACATTAGGCCTACTATTTCTATCTTCAAGGAAAGTCCTCCATAACTAGATACCGGTTGACAGCAGACTCAAATAAAAGGGCATTCCTCTATCATCTAGATGTGTTTGTTTCTTGAAGGAAGAGGAGAGTATCCCTCACCTTTTCCTTGATAACAAGGTTTCTCTAGAAGTCTAGAGCATCTTTGCCTCCAAGTTTCAACTCAGTATTCCAGTTACAAACAACTTTTTAATGATCCTTCAAGCCTAGAAAAGCAACATTTCTAATCAACCTCACATCAGAGATATTCTTCCTCCACTGATCATGTGGAACACTTGGATTTGCATGAATGCTTCCATATTTTGAGGGGGCTCCTTTCAAAGCTAATCGTCTTATGTCACAAACCCTCAATTATCTTCATCTTCTGGGTAAAGCCAATCTCATGAGAGCTATACACTAGAAAGGGGACAGACCTATTGCATCTCTTCTTAAAATTCCTGTTACCCAACATAAGATATCACCAGAATCTCAATCGTTAATTGGATTAAGCAAGATAGGTGATGGTTCAAATGAACACGGATAGTGCCTCAAAAGGAAATCCAGGGGTTGTAGGGGAAGGTGGTATCATCAGAAATTATCTTGCTCAGGCTGTCCTTGCATTTCAGGAGCATCTTGGCCTCATATCCAACACAGCAGCAGAATTGAAAGCTATCTATAGAGGTGTGAAATTGTGCATTGATAGCAACATTAAAATAATTTGGGTGGATACAGATGCCAACGTCGCCCTCAAACTCATTTCCTCTCCCCCCAAGGGCCTTGGCACCTTCAAAATCTGCTGCAACAAATTAAAAATCTTCTATCCCAAATTGAGTTCAAGATATCACACATCTTTAGCGAGGGTAACAAAGTGGCCGATTATTTTGCTAACCAAGCATGTTTCAATCGACATCTTACCATTCTATCCCCTGATAATATGACATGTATTCCTAAAGGTTTGATTAGACTTGACGCTTGTTCCTTCCCTGCTATTAGAATCAGAAGTACTAGTACCTTTAATTTCAGTTAAAACACTTTCTATGAAATTAGGGGTACTTCATTATTGATTGGTTCTTTGTTGATACTTGTTGTCCTATTTGAACCTTTTTTGTGTTGTTTATGTGATTTTACCTAGATGGATTCCTTTGAGGTTACTTATTTCGTATGGTTGATGTTGTGGAGAATGTTTCCCTCTGTTTTTGTTTGGATACCTTCTGGTTTTGTCACTTCATTCTGTTCTTGTTTATTTGGTCATTTGTTGTTGTAGCCAGTAGGTTTTTTGCAGGTTTTATGAACCCTTTTCACAAGTGTTATGTGATTCATGATGTGGTGGGATAATAAGAATTTTTTGACTCACCATAATTTTTCTATTACACCTATTAGTGTCTTTTGCTATAAGGGAGTAGTACTCACCACAGGTAGCTCTCCCCGCTTTAACTATTTTTTTGCGCATTTTAATATAGAAAAACTGGGACTTTGAAAAGCTCCCCCCACCTCTAGGTGGCTTTTTTTTAAAAAAAAAAGTGAAGACACGAGCAAAAAAACATTCAAAATGTTCGAAAAATCCTCTATACTGCAAATAAAGGAAAAGCCACGAAGTTCAAGGCAAAATTCAAGGCGTTTATTGTGGAAATAATACAAATCCAAAAGTTTGATTCGGAAACAAATTGAAAGACCCACGAATTAACATTTCAAGACACAAATCCACCTTGGCGAAAGACCAAAACTTCAATTTCACCAAAACATACCCAAAGTTCAAGTCAAAAATTCCAAGTTCATAGCATTTAATTTGAAAATAAGTAAAAAAATCCTCGAATTAGCGTGATCGAAGATCCAAGTCAACATTGGAGGAGATCAAAGCGTTAAGCTCCATCTTCAAAATGGTCAAATCAAAAATTGCTTTCTTGAAGTGAAGAATTAGAGGAGTCAACTAGAGATTTCACTTCTCTAATTCTTCACTTTAAGAAGGCGATTTTGATTTTGGCAACCTTGAAGGTGGAGCTTGATGCTTTGATCTCCTTCGATGTTGATTTGGATCTTCAATAATGTTAATTTGAGAATTTTTTGACTTGTTTCTAAACTAAACATTATGAACTTGGAATGCTTGATGTGAACTTGGAGTTTCTTCGTGGAGTTGGAGATTTGATCTTGCGCCAATGGGGATTTGTGCTCTGATAACGCTAATTCGCGGTATTTTGGCTTGTTCTCGAATCAAACATTGAAGTTTATTGATCTTTGTGACAAATGCCTTGATTTTTTGCCTTGAATAAAAGGGATCTTCCTTGATTTATGCTAGAGAAGATTTAGGGATTTCTTGAATGGCTTTTACTTATGTCTTCACTTGTATTTTTAATTGTGCATTGTTTTGTGTCTTGAGTTTTTCATTTGCGTTTTGAATTGTGTCTTGATTGGTGTCTTCAATTATTGAAAAAACACCCATATTTATAATTGTAGGGTGGAAAACTTTGCTATATTTACTTGATAACGTGGCACAATTTAATTGGTCATTTATGATTTGTTTGACATCTATTTCCTTAATCACAAGATGTGATCTAAAATATCAAATTATTGGTATTTGCTTCATTTGTTGGTAAGACAAAATTTAAATTACCTTAAATAATTTGATTATGCATACATGGTGATATAATTTTCCCATCAATTAATATTTTATTCTAAAAAAAATATAAAAATGATGGCAAAATATATACACATTAATATATAATTGACAATAAATTTCTACACCTGCAATTAAAAAAGAATAATGATTTGAGGATAATTCTAAAAAAAATTTATAAATTGATAGAAAAAATGCATGTGTTATGCATGTAGCAGGATTTCCCCATAATTTATGAATTTTCAACTAGAATTTTCCTCAAATTGCTGTTTTTATTTAATTGCAGGATTGAATTACCATAATTGATTTCAACAAAACCAAGATTGCAACTCTCCTATAAGTATAAGACTAAAATTAATATGTCAAAACCAACATCTCGATAGTATTATAAGTAATGTTCATTTAAGGACAAGAAAGTATAACAAAAAAATAATAATAATAATAATTAGGACAGAAAGAGTGAGAAAGAGAGGATGACAACGTCAAATTGTTGAGAGAGAAAAACACACACACACACACAAAAGATACCTTATTTTCCATTATCTCATCAAAGTTAAAGAAAGCCCTACAGCATTGATTAGAGGGTCCAGACTCCTTCCAGGTTCTTGACCCTCCCTCCAAAAAATTGAATGATTTTGAAGAAATGAACAATATTAGCCTGCACTAAGTTTAGTCACTTTTTCACATATATATATGTAGGAAATTTAGCCTCAATGAACTCAAATCTAACCATGTTAATTAGCTCAATAATTGTTTTCAAAATAAACCTAAGAAAAATAGCTTCATTTCAAACAGCTATGTTGGCGGGAAGAATCTGTTTAGGTTAAACGGCAACGTGTAGAATTCTTCGTTCCGGTTGTCGCCTCTGAACGTCCTGAACTTCACCCACCACGGCATCCCCCGGTCTTTCTTAGACTTCTCCACTTCTATTGTGTTGTCGAGGAAAACAGCGATGATCAACCCAACCGTGGGAGGGGACATGAATATGGTGTTCAAGAACGCGTTGAACTGCAAATGGGAAGGCATGAATTTAGAAAAAGAAGTCAATGTACATATATAGGTAATTTTGTGCAACAGCTATCAGTCTGAATCTTCTATTTCGAATCAATATTTCATCCTGTATTCAAGTTTACATAATATATTCTTTTTTTGAAATATACAGATGATGCAGATATTTGTACGTTTAATGTGCATATTTTACGTACACCAATTTAAAATAAAAGACTCATACCAGATAAATATGGTCTCTCTAATATTGCAAGACTATTAACCGGTCTGATGATAGACAAAATAATAAGAAAATAAATTTGGGTGGCATTTTTATTTTATGTGGTCGACTTTATGAAGGGCCACAAACGACCAAAAAGTATCCTATCGAATCATAAAAAGATTCTATCTATGTCGAGTGATCATAAAAGAAAAAGTATTTGAAAAAAAATCATTGACCTAACAAAGGCATTGAGGTTGAAGTACTTTACCCATCCAGCATTAGTGTGAACCAGTCCACGACGGGGAAGAACCCAATATTCGTCAAAAAATTGAGGAATCGAGATCCCAAGAAAGAGGGAAAGACCAGTAATAAAGAGGTTTCTCATGGAGTTCATATTAGTAAATTGAAGAAACGATAAACCGACAGATCCTGCATGCGAACAAACAAGCTATTACAGAAGTGAACTAAAATTTTGGAAAGAAAAACTTTGTACATGTAATATCATACCTACAAGGCCAAATAGGACACAGTATAATGCAGCAAATATCGGAAATGGTATAGATGCGAAAACGGCTCCAAATTTCCCTGCAATCCGTGTTAATTGAGTAGAAAAGAAAAAGAAGATCGTTAGTTGTGTTCAAATCCATAAATAAGTGCCTCGATGAGGACATAAGATCACTTAAACACCTGTTAATGTGATAGATGAGGATATCACAGAACAACTGGGATGAATTCTGCCCCAAATCATTTTCCAGACTCAAGGTATATGAATTTATCATATACTATACTATGAAACCAATCACTGTGCTTTTAATTATGGTGTTACACTCCACAAATATAATCTTCTCTTTTTCTTTTTCCTTCCACAGATGATTCTTGGCAGATATGATTAGATGAATAAAGTAGCAGTTTTTCTCCATCAGAAATGCAATGCATGGTGAGGCAACTGATACTGACCTAAGATAGAAAAGAAAATCATGAAGCCAGCGGAAATCTGAACAACTCTCCGGCTTCCAACTCGAGTTAGTCCAAGGAGCCCCACATTTTCCCTGAAAAAAATATCGCCAAATCATTTATCCAGTATAATTTTGTAAAGAGGAGTATCAAGATTTTACTATAAATCAAACAACAATGAATCGATTGCATGATAGTGATTACTCACACGGATACTGTAGAACCCGTGAGTGTCCCAAAAAGACCATCGAGCAAAATGCCTATCCCCTATCAAAGGAAAATGTAAATAACCACTTAGCGTTTTGCGAGAAAACATAATAACAGAAACAAAGTAAAGAAATACGAAACTATTAATAGCTCACCGTCATACCTAACGACGCTCAAAGTGGCCGACATGAAAATACAACAATATTCCACTTACATTTTTCATAACAGCATTTCAAACATATTTTTCCCATGTGGAAAGGACCACTTAATGTGAGATCGTTCCATAAGATTCCTTAATTTGCTTACAATAGTGCCAAACATCTAATGAGTTGATAGAAAACAAAAATATTAGAGCAAAAGCACAACAATTTCAGAATAAGCGCTTAAGTGAAATTAACAAATTTCTCAGTCAAGTACATGATAAATTAAGTGCAAGCCATTCATTCATTAAAATTAGACAAAAACAAAGAGAGAGTGTTAGCAACCACAAAACAAGAAGATAGATATAGAAAAATACATAAACTACAAGTTTAAATCATATTATGATACATAAACCACTCCATGGTTCCATCTCTTTTCTATGTGGATCATGAGGCGGGCAAGCTACTTTCTATTTACGTTTTCATGTAAGACATTTTCCATATATATATATATCAAATGAATACGGAGCACATTTAAAGGAAAGCTTTAAGGTAGTTAATTGATATTAAATTTTTGTTTTTCATAATCATTTTCTATGAAGCTTTTTTGGACCTTTCTCTCTTTGTTTCCATTATTTACTTACCAAATAATTAACCAAGTATTTAGTTTCCGTACTTGCAGTTTCAAATATTTAACGTGCAACAGATTGAAAGATATTAATAAATTATTTTCAATATATATAGATCCAAAACTAGCAGATAATACTTTGCATAAAAGTTGTTCTCTAGTATTAACAACATCTTAGCACTAATGTGCATTTGTTCAAAAACTAAATCAAAATGTTTTATTTTGATATCAATTAATACATATCCTATATACTTATCAAAATTAATGTATGTAGTAAACTCTTTGAATTTTAAAAATCATAAATGTTATGTTAGCCATCCAAATATCATTTTGTAAATTTTATTCTAATTTCTTAAATTACATATTCAAAACTATTTTTGCACAAATCCTTCTTTTTAGTGAATAAGTTTTAGATAAAGAGACGGTATCCTAAAATTTTATTTAACATGTATCCTAGAATAGTATTTAATCATTTTATTGATATCTAGATTTTCACAATTTTATAGAATACATTTACTTTTTCTTTATTTATCCTGAATTCTTTTTTCTTTGCAACTGTAACTTTTATCAAAATATATCTGAATTATGATTTTTTTTAGGTCATTTTATATTTTGGTGATGTAAACTTGGGCGGGGGGGGGG
>NC_026152.1:9684916-9706217 GCF_000512975.1 Sesamum indicum
GGGGGTGGGGGGTGGGGCACCAAAATAATTCAAAATAACTCTTATTGGTTCGGATTTTTATAAGAACTTCACAAGCAAAAATTATATCTCATGTGAAATTCAAGTTGATATTTGCAACATCTTTTTAATTTGTTTTTATGATCTAATTTGGATAAGAGAAGAAGTTTTAATTTAATAGATTTTTTAAAATAAAATAAATAAACTACTTTTACAATAATATAAATTAAATTTAATATCTATGCAAATTGATATATGGAAAATATTTATCAACATGAAACGCACAGGGCAAATACTACGACCTTAGCGTTATGATAGCATGCATACATATATATATATATATATTTACATAAATATTTTCTAGTGCTTGAACCTAGAGAAAAGAAACATAATGAATCAACAAAGCAAGCTATTTCATCATTTTTTTGTAAGTAAAATTGTTATGTATTTTTGCTCATCACTATGACGCTCGAGTAACAAAATATGCAATTAATAGTGTAACTTAATCTTTTCGCGGCAGATCGTGGGTTAACAACAAAAAGTAATGCAATACGAACAAGATAGATGAACCGGAGTAGAGTTTAATTGGCGTACCTGCCAACCAATGCCTCGACTCAGTACATAGGCTGGAGGTGGGGTGGCAATTGCCAGACGAGATGCTGCTTTGTATGCTCCAGTGGACTACAAATACAACCAAAGTCAAGTTGAATCTTATATAAGTTGTTGGGAACAAAAAAAAAATGATAAGACAATGTAAGTTGTATAAATAGATAGTCCATCAAGCATGAAACCCAAAGAAAAATCATTAATTAGATATTAAGGTTGATTTCCTCCCATCATACAAAACTATGTTTTATTGCTGAAGTTGGCAACCGAGATAAGTATGGAAATGGAATACCTTTTTTAGCACCACATCACCCAAAAATTTAGGATTCTAGATCATAGAATATTTATGTTGACAATAAATTATAGACAGATAAACTATGCATCAAAAGCACTAAGCCTAAATTTGGTAAAATTCCAATTTGTCCCCTTAATACATGTTCATTTGTGATAGATACTCTGTGGACTTCAAATTAAATTATTGAACTTTCATTTAAACTGGACTAAGTTACAAGAATCCTTCTTCTTTGTTCAAGATGATTAATAGAGAATACTATGCAAATTATATTTTTTCTTGGGTAAATTGCCATTTACCCACCTGTGTTATGGAAGGCAAACAACCCCCTTATAAAAAATAAAATAGTAATTTATCCTCACGTGTTTTTAATATGTAGCAATTCACAAAAAATGAAGCAAGCTACCTCCCTACTTAAGGAGGTAAATTGCTTAATTTTTTAAAACACAGAGGGGTAAATTGCTATTTATTTTTCATAAGGCGTAATTTGCTCATTTCCAATATCACATGAGGCTAAATTGCTATCCACCCTTTTTTCTTATCTATAATAATTTATCAATTTTAATGAAAAAATCTCCATCCCTATCCCTACTAGTAAAAAAGTAGGGATGTTCCCCACAATTTTAGTGATACTTAGAATATCCTCATAATATGTGGCTTTGAAATTATTTATCGATTAGATAGGCATGAACCTACATAGAAATTTTATCATATAAAAAACTAATATTTGGTTAGTATTTGATCTAGTATTTGGGTTCCTCCTACTCTTTTTGATAACCAATACTAAGTGAAATTAGAAAAATTCAAACATATATTCTATCTTCTTCTAATGGTAATCCTCTTTTAAATAATCAATTATGAAAAGTATTTTTCCTTAGTGTCACTTAAGTTGATTGCATAATAGCATAAGTACTTGTAAACATTTTGATCTCTTTTATATTATTAAACTGATTATATATGAAATTCAAAAAATCAAATTCTTAAATTAATAATCAAATACTGTTTTACATAAATTGTGTTATTTGAATTAGTGGCTTAAATTCTTTTTAATACGCAATTCTCATAAAGAAAACTATACAAATCATGCTATCAACTAAGTTAAGGATCTGAAGCTTAATATCAATAACTTTTACAATTACAAAAAAATCATTTTATGAAAGATGATTTCAAATAGTTAACATATATAGGTATTTATGAAAATTAATATTATTATCACCTTAAATTTTGATGTCGATGATATTTAATAAAATGTGTTACTTCGAAAAATTGAACTTAAACTTTGGTTTATAAAATATTTTATAAGTTTCTTGAACGATATAAATTCATTTATAAAAGGGTAAATCACAACCACCTTTCTTGAGGTTTAGCATAATTACAGATACCTCCTCATTGTCGGAAAACATACAAATACCCCTCTGATTTTAATGTCCGTCTAACAAGCCCATTCTGTTAGGTTTTCATCCAATTTTTTTGGTGAATTAACCAAAATGCCCTTCTATATTATAAATTATAATTTTATATATATTTTATAATTTTCTAAAATATTTTTATGAACTAATATTCCCTCTAGATTATTTATTTTGTCTACCCTCTAATTTTTTTACATTTTCTCAAAATATTTTTTTATTTTTGAAAAAATTCAACAAGGTTAAAATAGTAATGTTCACTTCACCATCTAGGTATACAATTATTTTTAATTTGAGGGGGGTATTTGTAATTTTTCAAACAACAAGAGGTATTCGTAATTATATCAAATTTCAGAGAAGATAGTTGTAATTTACCCTTTATAAAATGACTTAATTCCTTATTGATTTTCTATTACAATTTTTTACGGATTTGTATACATAATTTAACTTTTGAAGAATACATACACTTAATCTATATTTATATATACACATATTATATATGCTATATATATATGGAAAAAAAAGTATGAATAAGCTTAAAATACTTACATTATGTTTGTTTTCATTTCCAACTTATTTCCGAAACAAGTCAAAACATACCCAATGTTTGCCATCATTCAAAAACACCTTATTTAGGTGTTTTTAACTGTTTTAGCATAAAAACATACATATATATATATACACATATATACATAAATATATATAAAAAAGGCATGATTTGACAATGAATAGTAATTTTTGTCTCCCAGAATACAACATTAAACATATAATACTTATTTTAAATTATCTCCAAAGACATGATTTGACAATGAATAGTAATTTTTGTCACCCAAAACACAACATTAAATATATAATACTTATTTTAAATTATCTCCAAAAACAAATCCAAGCATACATACTATCTCTAACACACACTTGTTTATCTTTGTTTTTCTCTCTCTATTTTCACAAAACACAACAAAACACTCAGAAAACGAATCCAAACATTATGTTAATGTTTCTTAACTTCTTGAGAAGACAAAAATATGGAGAAAATCAGTTTTACCTATCTTGAATCCAAATTAGTACAAGTAAACTTAAGATTTTAAATAAATCGTATTAAAAGACATCATATTGATTACAATGAAATATAATTTGATAATTGAACATTGTAGTGCACTCCTTCTCTTTTTTCTTTTTCTCGGCATATCAAATAGGTATGGAAAAGAACATATACTACGAATGGTTAATATACCTTATGAAAACCTTATTTTAACGAAAAATCTAAAATTAGACTTATAAACTTAGTAGATAGATACTAATTCTATTTCATTCTTTTTTCTTTTGTTGTGAGGTAGACAAAGTAAATTTTTTGTTATGCATCCATTAAGTTACTCATGTAACAAAGAGCTATAATATTAATTTAATAGCAGAATAGCAATGCAATTTGTTAATAATAAAGCCAGTTAAAAAATCAAAGAGTATACAATTTAAACTCATGATCATATTATTATCGGACTGTAATCTTATTTAGATTTTCTACATAGCTTTAAAATGCTGAACATTGCAGTACTATAAACCTAAAAAGTTACTTTAATACTAAAATAAAAATTATAAGTTGTTCATATTTCATGATATGTATTTTGGTAAATATGTTTTCACAAAGAATTTTCCCATTATAAGCAACCTTTTCCGAATACTAAACTTTAGTATTTAAATGTACTTTTTGTTTTATTAGCGTGTCTTATATGGTGAATGAAAGAATTTCTTAATTATTCAGCAAAATAAATGTAACACATTGTTTTAATTAATTAATTAATTTGGCATGCATGAACGAGCGTATACTTATGCATAAAAGTTCCAACTAAAACTTGCTTATTATAAATACAAATCATAATAAGTACACTTTGGTGAATTGAACCTTTCCAAAGATGCACTTGAGTAGTTCAGACATCATTACAGTTATAAACTATTTCTTTTCTTAGTTAACCTTAAAAAGGGATATGATGTATTTTAATACCTTCTGAATTCTAACTATGGGTTCTGTATCCAAAAAAATAATTGGAAATTGACAGATTAAATAGAGTAATTCTTGAAACCAACTAAATTGAAAAGGTAGAGTCAGAAGTTCAAGAATGACTGTCCATTAGGCCACAACTGGGAAATGCAAAATGGAACTTATCTAAATGTTTTTCAAAAGTTTAACAGACAAACTGGACTTTAGAACAATACCTCAACCATTGAGACAAGAACAGCAGACATCATGGCAAAGGAATGACCTGCCGCAAACGTAGGTGGGCCCCACTGCAGAGGATACGGGAACTTGAACCTTAAAACAACAGAGAGTAGATTATTAGATTTCTGCAAAAAAAATTAAGTAAAAGTTTGGCAAAAGAATTACTACATAGACACACAACCATGGAGCTGTGGATATAAGATTTGCCCTGTCTGTACGGCAACTGACTTGAGTTTCACTCGGTTTGCCACGGTAAGCTCCACTAGCTGTTAGTATGAGGGAGTATATCCAAATAATGGAGACGCAGATCAATACAGGAAACCGTTCAAATATGGGGAAGTCCCTCAGTGGCTTAACATGCTTCAGATACTGAAAGCGGAAAACTGTTACTTGCATGAATGACAGAAAAGCCGGGACAAGAGCTTTTACAATTGAATCATGCAGGATCAACTCACTTGTGACAAGGCGATAACCAAGAAAAGCATTGGCAAACCAATTTCTACACAGTTACCTAGCTGCAAAACAGATAAGAAACGAGCATCTGTTAATAAACGAGCAATTATGGTTGTTGATTGTTTATCTTACACTGACTGTATAAAGAACCGATGGCTTTAGCACTTCCAGCATCTTGTACATCAAAGAATCATGGGGAGTGGGAACACGCAATTAATATCTTGACCTTTTTGCTAAAGAAAATATGCAGCATATCAATATGCTAATTTGTGCTGTAAATTTACTGAAATTAGAATGCTTGTTTAATATGCTGCCCACTTCAGACATTGTTATATTGTAAGCGTATGCACTTTCGTTTCTATACTTGCATTCAACTGAAACTATAGAAACTCACGAATCCAATATATATTTCTGGAGTTGAGATTCCATGTCACTGCAATGGAGTTGTGAAACACCATGGACATACTAATGAGGCGGCCATATTAATGAGGCAGGTTCAGAACATAGCGTTCATTGTCTCTATGTTTATAATTTTGTAGGCATTTTTGGTATTGCTGGAACAAGGATGGAAAATTCTGGAAACTCCAACAAACTAGACAGACTTGCTGCTAAAACAAGAATCAGTTATGGGAAATCTCTTGATATTTGCCTAGTAGAATCATATGAATATATGATTAACATAAAACCCAAGCAAATCTATGGAGATATAAGGAAATATCAACAGGAAAACTTACTGCTGGAAATCCTCGTTGAAATAAGCCCAAACCAACTAATCCAACGACAGGTGCCATTCCAAGGGGACTGAAGAAGCTGAGAATAAACAATCTAAAACTCATGAATGTTTCCACAAATGGAAGTTCTTTTAGCCTTCTAAGTAATTGGATGATAAAAACTGTACCGTGAAAAGAGACCCCACACTTGGCTGTACCCCAGAATTATTTGTATACTCGCAGCAACAATAAGAGCTCCTTGGATAGCTCTCATAGTTTGTGTAAATCTCTGTGAAACAGTCAAATATGAAATGTAAGTTTCAATTCCCCGTCAACATAGAAACCTATAAGCTCTAGCCTGCTTGAACTGTCGCTTTTACTATTTTAGTTGCGACATGCATACGGTATCTTCTAGTGATTTATCGAACTGCAAAACAAATTTATTGATCTAGGCGGAAGTAGTGAAGTCAATTTACACAGAACCATGTAATATTCAAAAGGTATAAACATCAAAAAGACCCTCGAGGTTGGGAGATGGGAATGGAAACAACAGGTACTTACTACATGAGGCTCATCAATCCGTTGCAATTGCGAGTCATTAATAATATATGCTATGGGAACAAGATAAGCAAAGGACCCTCCAACAACAGCAGGTAACCTGGTCCCAAAGAGGGCCTGAAGAAGGGTGTTGATGCCAGCTACAAAAAGCAATGTCTGAATAACTCGTGCTTTATCCCCCTGTGTATTGGTGAACACATAGCTTAGTGAGAGGGAAAAGGGAACTTTTCAAACTAGTTAAACTATATGTTTTGCTTGATATATCTAAAAGCCTTAAGACCAAGTTATAAAGACCAAGAACTGAGGAAAGAAAATATTTAGAAGTGATATTGGCCCAACCATCTCGTATGTATGTGATACCAAATTGACCATTAAAGATAAATGGTCCTAAGGTTGGAGAAGAAGATTCAATTTCCTTGAAACACGTCTAACTTGTGAAGAAACTTGATTTGCCATAACGAGCTAAACAAAAGGTAAACCAGGAAAAGAAAAAACACTAAAGGAGCTCAATATTTGCGTGAGTAAAACTTCTCGAAAGACTGACCAGTTTCTAGCTACCTTATCAAATCAGTCAAGATTCGCCTTTTAAGCAGACAAAATAACTAAAAAACAAATACGAGATCAGCTTACATCAGATCCACCCATCGTAGGGACAAGCACTGTGGGAATCATCACACTTGTGCCAAGCACTAAAATGTAGTTCTGAAATGCTAACAAAATGGTTTCAGCTGCAGATAGAAAATAAAAAATCAGGGGGTTTAGAGAATTTAATATTTCTTCTTTTATGGCTAAATGACATCTGTTACATTCATATCGAAGTGGTAGCAGAAGAATTATCTATATACGCTAACTTCCTTGTTTGGTATCAAACAAAACTAATCTGTATTAGCTTGCCAAGAAAATACTTGACAAATAACTAACATAAGTTTTACCAGAAGCACCAAGTCAAGAATCATAGTTGATGATTCTCCTTTAATAACTGGAGAGAGAATTTATGCAAGTGAAAAGCATGCAAAATCTTTTGTTTTTTTAAATTTTAATAGCAAAAGCTTATGGGAATATTAGGAAGGATGCGTTTGTTTGGCCTGCACAGAGATGGCACTTGGCTAGTTCACCAGAAATGGAAATCCAGCTTTTCATATGCCTGCATTTGTGGTCAGATTTCAAATCTTCACTTTTGTACTATTGGAACACATTAGTCTTGCAAATTTTAGCTTATTACATGGTACCATGAATACAGAAACACATAAAGTAAAATTGTCAGATTCCAAATGCATAAGAAGTCAATTCTCACCCAACAAAAAGGACTGCATTTAAGTGTCCCTACAGCTTCAGTTTCACGTACAATTGTCATTGTAGCTAGCATTTTAACCAGAGGTATCTTTGGCATACAATAGTAGCATAAACAGTCTTTCACATAACAGAACAAAAGTTGAATAGGCAAAGAAGATTTCCTCATCATAATCACTTATATGATTTTGTTCAAGGGCCTTACAAAATTCATAGAACTTTGAAAGTGAGGTTATTTTGAGACAATGGGGAAAATGACATAAGAATCAAGAAATCTTGCCCGGCATTTCTTAAAATCACTGTCTATTATTTGTTGTATCAAGCTCTTTTCTACTTTTAGTACTTCAAAATTTTAGTAGATGCATTCATTTGTTCAAGATAAACTATTACCAAGAGAGAAGTTCTTTTTGGCATACTCATGACAAATAGAACGAATGAGATACATTCTTAACTAAACAAATCAACACACTAAAAAGATGCTCACTTCAAACATTCACAAAACAGTGTCCAATTCGTATCTCATTTAGTAGCTTACATAGCAAAATCCCATGAGTCTAATTACACATTTTTACAGTCCCATTAGTCACAAAACTCATCACAACCAAAAAATAGCCGTAACTCCACACACAGAAACTGACAGAGGTACAAGGGTTGAAAAGAAACAGCCTTTATAACTATAAACTAACATCATTAATCACAACGGAGCAAAGTTCCAGCTTTTGTCAGGTCAATAAATGAGGCTTTCCCCCACTCAACTAATCCCACACAACACCGTTTCTTGATTTTTGAACCAAAAAACCCTTCAACCCCACCAGAACACACGGAACTGTTCTAATAAATGTACAAGCAAACTCCATAAACATTCAGATGACGAGAAACAACAAACAAACACACACATGCCACCCACGAAACTGAAACTCTTTATGCCTATATGCTATGTCCGCTTAAAGTGTAAGGGAGAAAAACGATGCAACGTACGCCATGGAGGATTAGAATCAATGCAGTACTCAAGGTCCTGAAGCTGCTCCATGGGAGGGTGTGCAATGTCACCCATCACTCCGTCTTTCTTGTGTGTATCTCCGTGCGTGTGTGAGGGAGAATAAGAAGAAGAACAAGAACAAGAAGAAACAGAAGAATGAAGGGATGAACTAAGAACAAAGTAAAGCAGCAGCAACAGCAGATAGAGAAGAAAAAAAAAGTTGGAAAAAGTGCAGTCGAGAAGAATATATAAAAGAGAGAGAGAGAGAGAGAGAGAGAGAGAGGAGAGAGAAGGAACAAATATGCCACTCACGTACCAAAAAAGCGAGCAAATGGGAATATAAACACACACATACATCTATACGTATATATATATATATATATCTACACTAATATAAAATAAAATAAAATAAATTCTCGACACTCACAAATGCCTATATGCTATGTCCGCTTAAAGTGTAAGGGAGAAAAACGATGCAACGTACGCCATGGAGGATTAGAATCAATGCAGTACTCAAGGTCCTGAAGCTGCTCCATGGGAGGGTGTGCAATGTCACCCATCACTCCGTCTTTCTTGTGTGTATCTCCGTGCGTGTGTGAGGGAGAATAAGAAGAAGAACAAGAACAAGAAGAAACAGAAGAATGAAGGGATGAACTAAGAACAAAGTAAAGCAGCAGCAACAGCAGATAGAGAAGAAAAAAAAAGTTGGAAAAAGTGCAGTCGAGAAGAATATATAAAAGAGAGAGAGAGAGAGAGAGAGAGAGAGAGGAGAGAGAAGGAACAAATATGCCACTCACGTACCAAAAAAGCGAGCAAATGGGAATATAAACACACACATACATCTATACGTATATATATATATATATATCTACACTAATATAAAATAAAATAAAATAAATTCTCGACACTCACAAACAATAATTAATAATATTACTGCACTAATTTTTTATAAAATAAAAAAAAATATTTTTTATGATAAAATAACTGTCTTATTCAATTTTTCAAAATTTACATTAATTAATATTTTTTTATTTTTTTATTTTTATAATATATAAATATATATATTTTATTCTTATTTATAATATATAAAATTATTTATTATATGCACGTAGAAATAATATATCACAATAATCATTATATACATATAGATACAAGAAAACACACACACACACTTGTGTAGGGGTTTTCCCACATATCATGCGACGATAGATAGGCCTTGGCTTTTTGAATTTATTTTCCATTTCTGTTATTACGTTGTCGGCACTTTGCCACTCTTTCTCCACTTATTTACGGTTTCGCCACTGCAACACCCAAAACCAAAACATCCATCTATTAAATGCCGATTTCTGTGTAATTTCAGTTCGTGTGACAATAAATGCGACATCATGAACAATAGTCTCAATTATTTATATTTATTGCGACTTTGTCTTAGTGCATTACACTCAACAAAAATAATATAACATCCTAGGATTCTACTTTATTATTTTTCTTTAAAAAAATCAACTGATCCTGTAAACATAGATTGAATAACAAAAAATGTTATAATTATAAATATTTTATTTTATTTAAAAATTTTAAATACTTATTATTTGTCTAAGGAATAGTGTTACGAGGGAGTATTTTTGTTAAACAACTGTTAATTTTGTGAAATTGCATTCGAATTGAATAATCTGAAATCATACTTAATATTAAATCATTTGAATATGTTTGGATAATTTCAAATTGAGAAAAATGCAAGCAACCCCCTCGTGATGTCGCAAATGAGCAAATTACCCCCTTATGAAAAAATAAATAACGATTTACTTTCCTGTATTTTTTAAAATACAATAATTTACCCCCTCTATGATTTTTAAAATGAAGAAATTTCACTCCCTGTATAAGGATGTAAATTGCTTCATTTTAAAAAGTATAAGGGGGTAAATTTTTATATTTTTTTCATAGGGGGGTAATGTGCTCATTTTCAATATCATAGGGAGGTAAATTGCTATTCATCCATTTCAAATTTAAAGGATTTCAAACTCTTCCATTCTAGTTCTGAACTATGTTTTGATGAATATGAATGGATTTCAAAAAAAATTTTGGATCGAGTCATTTAAAATCATTTATCTAAATTTTTCCTTCAAATCCAAACCCATTCATCCAAATACACCCTGGGTATTTGAAAATTTTCAAGCAACAGGGGAGTATTTAAAATTAATGTAAATTTCATAGAAATTCATTGTAATTTATCCTGTTTCCTGATGTGTGTGTTTTGTTTTTTACGTGAGAATAATTAAGTTGTAAGCTAAGCAGTAATAATAAGATAAAGGTGTTTAAAAACAAAAAGTTAATAGTGAACAGAATTTAAAGTCGGAGCATTTGAAAAAAAAAAAAAAACAGATTAATACTTACAATTTTACTAGTATAAGCTGCAGAAGTTGATAAGATATACTTACAACTTTTGACTTAAATTAATTTAAATTAAGTTGTTCAAAAATAAAAACTGTAAGTCAAAAACACTCATTTCAGCTTATTTTTAGCAAATCAGCTGATAATCGCATGAAGCAGATATTGAAAAATTTTAGGGTGCGTTTTGATTGATGGATTCGGATTTTAGGAAATGATTTGGAGAAAATATTTCAAATAACTCAATATGAAAAGAATCTGGCATCCAACATTATTTTAACAGAACATAGTTCAAAATTAGAATTCAAGAATTTGAAATTCTTTAAATTTTGAATTATCCAAACAAATTCAAACGTGTTAATATTGACAAATTTTAGTAGCTTAAAGAAAATAAAAACATTTGAGGGGTGTATTTGATAATTTTCAAAATTAGTAGATTCTGGAAATATAGATCAGATATTGACAAATTTTAATGGTTTTAGTCTCAAAAGAATAATTATAAACACATTTGAGGGCTGTATTTGACAATTTTCAAAACCATTGAGTCCTAAAATATAGATCAGATATTGAAAAAATTTAGATTACATTTAAATTGATAAATTGAAAATTATAGATTTTTAATCCCTAATAATAAAATTTTTAAATGTATTTAAATTATTTTAAATTAAAATATTTCGTTTTCAAACTGATCAATTCAAATGTAATCTTATTGTAGGTCAGAATGAAAAACCTAATTAATAATTATATGTACGGATACGAAATATTGGGGAGATTAATTAGTTAATCGTCGAACAATTATTATTTGAGATAAATAAATTTTTGAAAATATACGTATACTTGATTAATTACGAATTACAACGATTGTATATGTTTTAGGATAAATTATATTCATACTTTTTAAAATTTATTTTAATTATAAATACATTTCTGTTATATTAAAAATTTTATAATTATCTTTCTCGAAGTTTACAAAATATTATTACCAACCCAGTCGAACATATTTAAGTCGTGTTTAATATATTTTACCTTTATGTGATATTGCAAATGAGCAAATTACTATTTTATAAAAAAAATGATATCAATTTTACCCTCATTGTTTTTTAAGATAAAGGAATTTACCTCTCCATCTAAAAAAGTATATTGTTTCATTTAGAAAAAACACAGGTGGTAAATTGCTATATTTTTAAAAATACGGAGAGATAAATTAATCTTTTATAAAAGAGTAATTATTCGTTTACAATATTACAAAGAAATTGCTTGTATTTTTACCTGGTTAGGCCCGTTGGTATGGCTCGATTGACATTTGACGACTCTAGCATTGTTTGGATTTGTGTTTTAATTGTTTTATTTTGTGTTTTGAAAATAGAGAGAGAAAAATAGAATAAATAAGTATTTGTTGAAAATAGATGACATGTTTGGATTTGTATTTTGGGGTAATTTAAAATATTTTAAAATAAGTGGTATATGTATGATATTGGGATTTGGGGGACACCATTGTCAAATTATATATTTTGATATATAAATATGTATATATATAAATATTTATGTTTAATATTGTATTTTTTGGAGATAAAAATTACTGTATATTATCAAATCATGTCTGTTTTATATTATGTATATATATATATTATATATAGAAAGTTGAAAAATAAAAAAACACGCAGATAAAGTGTAAAAACACAAAAACAAACATTGAGTGTGTTTTATCTTATCTTGCCCGTTTCACTATACCAAATGCGGACCAATATTTTGCCTTTCCGGTTAGGTTGTATAAAATTGTACACGAATTGAAGGACAAATATGTCATTTTACAACAGAGGTTGACAACTTGTGTTGTCGTGAGTTGTCTGGATGCAGCTTATAAATGTGATGTTGAAATGAACCATTATGCAGAGGGATAATTAGACTTTCCTATGATGGGATTTGGTATAAATATACGTATTTTTTTTTGTTTTGGGAGATTACATCAGCGCTTATAAAGTTATTTTTATCTAACAAATAAGTTATTTTATTAGTTATATTTGTTGATATTAACAATAAAATCGAAAAAAAAATTATATTTACCATCGATTCACTTATTAATGATTTATTATAGGTCAAATAAATATGTTTTATAACCGAATTATTTTCATACGTTTTCACGCGTTAATGCATGTGAGGAGGTATATCTTCACCCTTACAAGGGTAGTTTAGTTGGAAAAAAGGTGTTTGACCTGTAATAAGTCATTCGAGGATAAATATCAATTTTTATTCATGTTATTTTTTTTTTGTTAAACTCAGTAAATTCAGTGAGTTTTAACTAAAAGAGGAACTTATTTGTTAGACAAAAATAAATCTTAAAAATACGAAATATAATTTTTTAAATTATAAAAATTTACGTATAATTACATAAATTTATAAAAAGAGAAATATAATTATCCCTTATGTATAAAATCGAATACGTCGACACTTCAAAATATTATATATATCTCCTCAATCACTTGTCGAACAATGTGCCAAGAACACATCATATATGGCTCATATTAGACCAGTAATAGCGTATGTGTAAGGGATAATTATGGTTGGATTCTCTAAAATTTGATGTAATTATGTATAAATTTTTTTATAATTTAAAAATTTACATTTAATACTCTTAAAATTTATTTTTGTCTAACATATATATCATTTCACTAGTCAAAATTTACTGATATTGACAAAAAATAAATAAATAAAATTAATATTTACCCTTAATTGAATTATTACTGATTTAATGCAGGTCAAATGATTTTTTTTTGAACTAAACTACTCTTATAATGGTAAAAATTTACATCCTCACATGTATTAATGCGTGAAGACGTATGAGAGTAATTTGGTTATAAAAAGATTTATCTGACGTGCTATACGTCAGTAATAAGTCAATCAGAGATAAATATAGATTTTTTTTTTGTCAATATCAACAAATTTCGTGAATTTTGACCAGATGTAAGCAAACCTCATGGGTGCTAGATGTAAAATTTCAAACTACAGAAAATTTATGTGTAATTAAACTAAATTTTAGGGGGGAGAGTATAATTATTAGTATTTTTAATGTATTTTAAAAAATATAAATAATAAAATAAAAATAAAATGTTGTAAATCTTTTGGAAAAGTAGTAGGGTAATCCAAATTTACTTTTTCTCTTTTCACATTTCTTTTCATGGACGTACTTTTTGAGAAAAAGGTCTTTGCTTAGTATTTATATATATATATATATCTTCATGCATATAATATATATATTTATATATAATTGATATATTCTAAATAAAATAATAAAAATAAACACAAAAAATGCCCCCAATATTCCACAAAATTACATAACAATGGGTTGGCCCCATGACACCAAATTACAGTAGAATCTCTATAAATAAATAATATTGGGATTATGTAATTTTATTAATTTAAAGAGATATTAATTAATCGGTTAAGTAATAATTTTATTAATTTATAGAGTTTTTTTCGTGTTAACAAACCTATATTATTTTTCATAAATTAGATATTGATATATTTTTCGTTACAGTATGAGAATGCAATAGCAAAACTCCCGGATGCAGTAAGAAAAATTAGAGATGAAATACAACCGAATTTAAATTTTAAGAAGGAGGAAGCAACAATAGAACCATATTTTACTAAACTGTCCTAGTTATATTTGTAATTTTGTAGAATTATTAATTTATAATATTGAAGGGACCATTAATTTATATAAGGATCTTTCGAAAAATTATTATTTTATTAATTTATCAAAATTATTACTTTGAACCGTGGCCCAAAGATGCAAGTAATTATTTTTATAATATTATAAATAAGTAAATTATTTTTACATAAAAAAAAATAATTCATTCTTCTGTATTTTTTAAAATGCAGCAATTTACCACCTGTATTTTCTAAAATTGAGCAACTTACCTTCATAGATAGGGAGGTAAATTACTTCATTTTAAAAAACATAGGAGGGATAAATTGCTATTTTTTTATTTTTTATTTATAATATCACAGGGAGATAAATTGCATTAACCACGTTTTTTACAATATATATAAACCACTATTTTTCTTAAGAAAAAGAAGGGGAAAAAAAAAAGAAATAATATTTTATTATAATTATAAACTGTTAACTTTATATATAGGGTAACTTATATTTTCCCATCCGAACTATATCCATTTTACACTTTGACATCTAAACTTGTATTTGTGTTAATTTGCCATATCAATTTTGTAAAATTTGCACTTTACTATATATGATCATTTTTTTTATTTATTTTTTTGTCGGAAAAACATCACATGCTGTGTATATGTGAAAAATATTACATTAATAAATCTTAAATTATATAAGGGTCTTTCAAAAAATTATTATCTTATTATTTATAATTATTACTCTTAACCTTG
This sequence comes from Sesamum indicum, assembly GCF_000512975.1. Lineage (NCBI taxonomy): Eukaryota > Viridiplantae > Streptophyta > Magnoliopsida > Lamiales > Pedaliaceae > Sesamum > Sesamum indicum. The sequence goes on from NC_026152.1 coordinate 9,700,203, forward strand.
GCCCAAAGTTGAAATCGAAATATTACTTTTAAAAAAAATATTACTCTATAGAGGTTTTTGTGTACCTATAAAATTGATAAAGCTCAGCTTTACAGGTTATGATCCGAGATGGGCTAATACACACTAAATATTTACTTGTTTTTTTTTTTTTACACTTTATTTGTGTTAGTTTTTGGTCTTGGCCTTTGTATATATAATATATATACATACATAAATATAATATAAAATAAACATAATTTGATAATAAATAGTGATTTTCGTATTCCAGAGCATAATATTAAACATACAATACTTATATATATATATATAAAAGAAATATAGTTTGACACTGAATAATGACTTTTATCCCCTAAAACACAGTATCAAACATACAACACTTATTTTTAATTATGTTAATTTATCTCTAAAAATAAGTTCAAATATACACTTATTTCCAACACACACCCAACTTGAAGATTAACCTCAGAAATATAGGTCCAAGTTAGAGACTTAGTAAATACATCTGCAAGTCGAGCCTTTGAGGACACATGAATAAGAGCTAAAAAACCACTCTTATACTTATCTCTGACAAGATGGCAGTCGATCTCTAGATGCTTGTTGAAGGAAATAAAAGGTCTTGCTAATGCATCTTTTATTCTTACTTTCAGAAACTTTATTAAATGAATCATATTTTTAGAAGAAATTATATCAGGGCAATAGGATAATATCTTTCACATAAGCCATATTTACTTTCTTGAATAATGCATGATATCCCAAGTAGTCTCTAGAAGTATTTTGTTTACTAGTATTTTTGTCGGCCGGCACAATGTGGACTGGCCCGTAATAAAGCCTCCATCGTGGGTGATTATGTTGAAATTAAGAGTTCTGATGCTAGCTTAACAGAGGATGATGCTTGGGACCCTGGTTCGAAGAAGACGCGGGTTTCATGAAATACGATTTTCTTCAGTTATTTTTAGTAACGTGGCTTAGTCAGTTATTCAGTTATTTTTTCTTTTCAGTTTTTTTTCTGATTCGTCTTCTTCACTCTGTTTTTAACAGAGTTTCTGTTTTTTTTTTTTGTAACTTTTGAAACTTTGTTCAACCTTTGAAGGCAATACACAATTCAGAGTTTCCTTCATGGAATTGATGTTTCTTTTTGCTTTGTTTTATACTTTTATCATGGTATCAGAGCAAACTCCGTGAAGGTCTCTGTGAGTTTCTGTTTACAGTTGATACATTAGCATTCGATTATGGCGAGTGCTGAATACGCAGGCACAGGAATGGCGCATACTACATCAGACTTGGATTCTATGCAATTACAGGCATCGGATCACACTGGAATAGTGATGGTTTCAGCGATGTTAACCGGAAGCAATTACTTCGCCTGGAGTAGAGCAATAAGGCGAGCTTTGACGGCAAAAATGAAATTAGACTTTGTTGATGGTACTGCAGTTAGACCACCAGGCAATACAGATGATTTTAAGAAGTGGAATCGTATAGATTCCATGGTAACGACCTGGATTTTAAATTGTATGTCGAAGGAGCTTGCCGAGTCGTTTATGTATGTGAGTTCTTCGCGAGAACTCTGGCTAGAACTGGAAGCGAGGTTTGGCGAGAGCAACAGTCCGATGATTTATCAGTTGCAGCGAGAAATTAGTCAAGTAACACAAGGAAATATGTCAATTACAGAATATTACACTAAAATAAAACGATTGTGGGATGAGCTCACATGTTTGGCACCTACTCCGAAATGCGTCTGCACAGGCTGCACGTGTGGCATCAATAAGGCGATGGCAGAGATGACTACTTCCAATCAGTTGATACAGTTCTTGGTTGGATTGAACACGGTGTATGATCAGGCAAGGAACCAGATCTTGTTGCTAGAACCTCTGCCATCAGTTACTAAAGCTTATTCCATGCTCATTCGTATGGAAAAACAAATGCAGATGAATGTAAGTGGCTTTGAAATGAATAGTGGCGCCGCTTTTCAAGTTAAAACGCAAGGTTTTAAAAAGAAGGCTTTTGTGGATAAAAGGCATGTTTTCTGTGAGCATTGTCAACGAACTGGTCACTCCAAGGACACTTGTTTCAAACTTCACGGAGTGCCGGATTGGTACAAAGAAATGAACGATTCGAGGAGGAAAACAGGAGGCAGAGGGCGAGGATTTGTAGCTGCAGCAACTAGTGAATCAGCTTCTATGAAAACGGAGGGAGCTACAAATATTGCAGATATAGTTCGAACAGAGGTACAGAGGCTGATACATGATGAAATGCCTTTTGATCCCTTGAAGGTTAATTTCGCGCAGCTAGACAATTTCGCAGGTAATAGCATGAGCTCTACTTGTATGTTGTCTGGCTCTTGGATTATCGATAGCGGGGCAACAAGTCATATATGTGGAAATATTCATTTGTTCCAGTCCTACACTACACCTACACAACCTCTCACAATTCATTTACCAAATGGACAAACACAAACAGTCACACATATAGGCTCTGTTATGCTTTCTTCTGAAATTACACTAACACATGTTCTGTACATTCCAACTTTTTCCGTTAATCTGCTGTCCGTTAGACAATTATGCCAAGCTATGTCTGTTCAATTTTGCTTTCTAAAGTCTCGTTGTATCCTGCAGGACCTGAGGAGTGAGAGGGTGATGGCTACGGGACAACTCATAGGGAACTTATATGTCCTATTTTCTGCATCTGTTTCAATCAAAAATGTTTCTGTATCTCCTAGGATTGCTTGTAATTTAGATTCCTATGTTGGTGTTGCCGTGAATAAGGGTGATGTATGGCATAAACGTCTTGGACACTTGTCCAAAAATTCAATGAAACATATATCTTCTTTGTCTCATTTAGAATTTGATCACTCGTCTTGTGAAATCTGCCCCTTAGCTAAAATGCATCAACTCCCTTTCTCTTCAAGCTCCATTCATTCAACCTCAATTTTTGCTCTTGTTCACGCCGACATTTGGGGACCATATAAGGAACCCACTCTCTCCGGTTGTCACTACTTCTTAACCATTGTTGATGACTTTAGTAAGTCTACTTGGACATTCTTTATGTGCTACAAGAGTCAGTGTCTAGAGATGTTTCAAACTTTCTATAAACTTGTACTCACCCAGTTTAACAAACGTATCCAATCCATTCGCACAAATAATGGCTCCGAGTTCTTAAGTTCTCAATTCCAATCTTTTCTTCGCGATTCAGGCATCATTCATCAACGTACTTGCGCCTACACTCCGCAACAAAACGGAGTTGTAGAGAGGAAACACAGATTCCTTCTTGATATAGCTAGGTCCATCATGTTTCAGTCATCCTTTCCTAGGCGTTTTTGGGGCGATGCTATCCTTTCTGCCACTTATCTAGTTAATAGGTTTCCGACTGCTGTTTTAGGATGGAAGACTCCCTATGAAATTCTCTATCAAAAGGTTCCTTCCTACGAACATCTTAAGACCATTGGATGCCTCTGTTTCGCTATTAAGCCCAGTCCTCACCTATCTAAGTTTGATAAACGTTCTGTTAAATGTGTCTTGCTTGGGTACCCTCCTGGACAAAAGGGATACAAGTTATTTGATATTGATTCTAACACAACCTTCGTCTCTAGAAATGTGACGTTCCATGAAGATATTTTTTCCTTTGCTCAATCTCCTCCAGTTGTACCTCAAATTCCTTTACCTATCATTCCTTTAAATGATGATCCTCACACTGAATCTACTCGGTCTGCTGTTCCTTCACCTACTGCACATTTTCTCTCCTCCATCCTCTCAACCTATTCCTTCATCCACTTCTTCTACCTATATTCGTAGATCTCAACGGAATCATTCTAGGCCTGCTTGGCTCTCAGATTTTGTTTGTAACTTAGCATCTCACACCGCTGCCCCTACTATCACTTCCTTAAGTTCCACATATATGGACTTTGTTGCCTCTCTATCTGTTTTGCAGGAACCGCGCAATTACAAGGAGGCCTCGTCCAATCCTCAGTGGGTTGCTGCCATGGATAAAGAATTGCAAGCCTTGGAGTCTAATAACACTTGGGAGGTTGTTCCATTACCATCTGGTAAACGTTCCATTGGGTGCCGTTGGGTGTTCAAAATTAAGTTGAAGGATGATGGCTCGATTGAACGGTATAAGGCTAGGATAGTGGCCAAAGGATACACCCAAGTTGAGGGGGTGGATTATGTTGAACGCTTTTCTCCCGTTGCCAAGGCTGTGACCGTCCGTTTATTCATCGCGATTGCTACATCATTCCAGTGGCCATTACACCAGATTGATATCAATAACGCATTTCTTCACGGGCACCTCGATGAAGAAATTTACATGGACGCTCCTGAGGGATACTCTATTAAGCCTGGGTATGTTTGTCTCCTTAGGCGTTCTTTGTATGGTCTGAAACAAGCATCGCGACAATGGAATTTGGAGTTCTCGCGCAGTTTGACTGTCTTCAGTTTCAAGCAGTCCGAGCATGATCATTGTCTCTTCCTTAAGCCGTTGGATACTGGTTTTATTGGCCTCTTGGTATACGTTGACGATGTACTTATAATGGCTCCTACTGATGATCTTATTTCGCAGGTGAAGGTTCATCTTGATGCACTTTTTACCATCAAGGACTTAGGCTCTGCACGTTACTTTCTTGGGCTGCAAATAGCTCGTTCAGAAGCTGGCACCTCTGTCACTCAGTCCAAATATATCTCAGACATTATTGCTGATTGTGGTCTCCTCCATGCTCGACCTGCTGCTACTCCTCTAACCCCTGGCCTCAAGTTACATGATGATGATGATAATTTGCTTGAGGATCCAGAATCTTTTCGTCGCTTGATAGGACGTCTTCTTTACCTTAGCTTTACTCGGCCTAATATCTCACACGGTGTCCAGCAGTTGAGTCAATTTCTTCAACGTCCTTGTCGCTCTCATTGGTTAGCTGCCACTCGTTTAGTTCGCTATCTCAAGGGTACTTCGGCTCAAGGTCTTTTCTTCCCTGTTTCTAACTCTCTTAAGCTTCGGGCGTTTTGTGACGCGGATTGGGCTGCTTGTCCTGACACTAGGCGTTCTCTTTCTGGATTTTGTGTTTTCCTTGGTCCAACCATCATTTCTTGGAAGACCAAGAAACAGTGTACTGTCTCTCGATCGTCTGCGGAGGCGGAATATCGTAGTATGACAGCTGCTACCTGTGAACTAAAATGGATCTCTTTCTTGCTGCGTGATTTTGGCATTGCTTTGGATGGTCCTATTCCCTTTCATTGCGACAATCAGGCTGCTCTACATATTATGGCGAATCCCGTGTTTCATGAGCGTACCAAACATTTGGATATTGATTGCCACATTGTTCGCAATTGTTATAAAGAAGGTTTTCTTGATCCTATTTTTGTTCGCAGTCGTGAGCAACTGGCGGATTTGTTCACTAAGTCCCTTTCTTCTTCTCAGTTCTCTAGTCTTGTCTGCAAGTTGGGCTTGTTCATGGGATTTCCAAGTCCAACTTGTGGGGGGAGTGTTGAAATTAAGAGTTCTGATGCTAGCTCAACAGAGGATGATGCTTGGGACCCTGGTTCGAAGAAGACGCGGGTTTCATGAAATACGATTTTCTTCAGTTATTTTTTCTTTTCAGTTTTTTTTCTGATTCGTCTTCTTCACTCTGTTTTTAACAGAGTTTCTGTTTTATTTTTTTTAACTTTTGAAACTTTGTTCAACCTTTGAAGGCAATACACAATTCAAAGTTTCCTTCATGGAATTGATGTTTCTTTTTGCTTTGTTTTATACTTTTATCAGATTACAAAATCACTAGGACAGTCGATTTTGTGCTTTTCCGTTTCTGCCAATTTTGCCATTGGTTTTACGGTGGCAACGTCTCTATTATCCTCACCTTTCATCTAATTTGCTGAATCGAACAAGGGATTTCACCGGCAGAGAGGGGCGCCGGAAGCTCGCCGGAGTTGCCCATGTAATGTTGTGATCTGTGTGTGAAGTTGGAGTCAAGTGATGTTCTCTGCGGCAGTGATTAATTATAGGACCCGAAGTTGAGACTAAGAAGGAAACACC
>NC_026152.1:9706235-9775671 GCF_000512975.1 Sesamum indicum
CTGTATATATTTGTATTTATATTTATTTAATTAATTAAATTACAGACAACAAAATATCAACAAAAACTTGAGTTGATGGGATTATCCAATTTGTCTTATTTGGGGTATAAAAAAGTAATTCCAATACATAATTAATTAAATAATCAAATAATCATTAATACAATCACAAATTAATATTTAACCACGTAATCCCATAGGTTGAAGTAAACATGCCCATAGGCTATCTTTACTTGTTTACTTCTAAACGTCCTCAGTCTCCTAACCAGCTATTAATCCTACAAACCCGTTACAGGACTTGATAAATGCTGAATACGAATCTCAACCAATCTGGTGGGATATATTATCCCACGAGGCCTATGTGCGTAGGCTCAACTACTCGAATTCGAAGTAAACGAGCCCACAATTTTTTATTAATTGAATAAGAGTATATATACATATATAGTATTTGAAACTTATAAGATAATTTAATTTTTTTGTGTGTAAAAATATAATAATATTCTATTGTTATTTCTAAAAGATGTTCTATTAATAAACTTAGTAAAGACTTCAATATTGAATTTTGTATAAATAAATTTGCACTATTATATTAGTAGAATGGTTATTAAAATATAACATACCATTATGTAATTTAATATTTTTGAAAATATTATAAAATTTATAAATTTGCGTGCGTTGGTGCTACTTTTATGTATTTACGCACACAACCATACATACATATTGAAGTCATTTTCTGCGAAAAATTCAAATGAAGGCCGTTGGAGAAACAAATGCTTGTCCAGGAGACTACAAACCGAAACCTAATGAAGTCCGAAATTCTTGCAAACCTCTGTGGGGTGGGAAGTGACTTGAGGAAATATTGTTGCTTGACTGAAATTTGTTCCCAAAATTACCACTCTTTGTGCAACTTTCTCTCTCTCTCTCTCTCTCTCCAAAAATCCCAGAAAAAAAAAAGTAATTAATTTTTAAAAAACAAATACCCTCTATTTTGCATTTGTTCTTGATCAAACAAAGTAGAAAAATACAGTATTATTCAACAAAATCACAAATATTAAACTAAGATTTATAAATCCTTTAGTTCGCCCATCCATGTAATAGATCACTATTCGTTTGGTTTTTACTATCTAGATTTCATAAAATTGTTGTTCTCTCCTCTCCTCGTCGTTCCTTCTTATCAATTTCTTTCGACCTTTTTGTTAATAGATTTCTACCCAAAAAATAATTCGATTGATTTTTCTTACACATGCATCGAGTGTGCGAGTTGAAAATTGAAGTTATTAAGGAATCAAGAGCTCGTTACAGGTGATGAGTTATTAAGGTTTCCATCACCAAGGATGACAAGCAAGCTTAAGAAGGCAATAGCAGCAGTGAAGGATCAAACCAGCATTAGTCTTGCCAAGGTCTCAAAGAGCAATTCCTCGAATCTTGAAGTTGCGATCCTCAAAGCCACCACGCATGACGACGTCCCGATGGATGAACGATACGTAAACGAAGTCCTAAAACTCATCTCCTCCAACAAAATTCATGCTGCAGCCTGTGCTCGTGCAATCGGGAAACGTATAGGCCGCACCCACAGCTGGATCGTCGCTATAAAATCATTGATGCTGGTCCTCCGGATCTTCCAAGATGGTGATCCTTATTTCCCGAGAGAGGTTCTCCACGCGATGAAAAGGGGCGCCAAGATTCTCAACCTCTCAAGCTTTCGAGACGATTCAAACTCACATCCATGGGATTTCACATCCTTCGTGCGAACTTTTGCTCTTTATCTCAACGAGCGCTTAGATTGCTTCCTTACCGGAAAGCTGCAGAGGAGATACACATATGATGCCAAGGAGAGTCCAATCTACCAACGCTCACAAAGCCGAATAATAAGGCCTAATGAGCCTGCCTGTGATGTAAAACCAGCAATGTTGCTAGACAAAATCTCATATTGGCAACTATTGCTCGAACGATCCATCGCCACACGGCCGACAGGTGCAGCCAAGATGAACCGGCTGGTGCAGATATCTCTTTACGCCATAGTTCAAGAAAGTTTTGAGCTGTACAAAGACATTTCCGATGGGCTCACTCTCATTCTAGACAGTTTTTACCATTTACAGTTCCAGCATTGTGTGAGCGCCTTTGAATTATGTGTCAAGGCTACAAAGCAGTTCAGAGAGCTAAGCGATTTCTATTCCTTGTGTAAGAGTATAAATGTCGGTAGGAGCTCCGAATATCCAACCGTGCAGACGATATCAGAAGAGTTGGTCGAGGCACTGCAAGAATTCTTGAAGGATCGGTCTTCATTTCAATCTAATGCAAAGCCCACCAACCGGTTTCCGCTCCCCCCATCTCCACCGTTGCGTGTCGAGCCTAGATTAGGACCACAAGGTAACCGTAGACAGCAAGCCGCATCCCCAAACACAACAGATGGATTGTTGGAAGACCTAATAGAAGCCACAGAAACAACAACATGCCCAGCTATTTCCATTGATCTAGAGGCTTATCCGGCATCTCAACAAGACGACTCGTTCAGAGTAAGCGACGCACGCTCCACCCGATCATTGCCCGTGTCGAATACAATGATGGACCTCATAGCTGCATGCGATTGGTCCGAACAGCAAGACAAAGAGCAACAAGAGAATCAGCACGAGCCAAAACAAGTAGGGTCGATGGATTCATCAGCTGCCAAGAATTGGGAGCTTGTCCTGGCTGAAACCTTATCGTCATCAGCCTCATTACAATCAATCCCAGAAGACAACACCAATCCATGCCCAGACCAGACACCATGGTTGGAGGAGAATCATTCAAGCAGTTCATCCAACAGTCGGGACCTCGTCTTGTTAGAGCCCGCAAACTATCATTACAACCCATTTCTGCAGAACCCAATTCAATCACCAGACACATCAAGTCCCCCCACCTTTCATGCGATTCCTTCATCCCCAGTGCAGAATCCGAATCAGACATTATTCGCAGCACAGAACGAGAACGATCCTTTCGCTTCTCCCAGTGAACATTGGTTGAGTAGAACCGTAGATCAGCAACATTTGCTGCATGAACAACAGGTATGGTTGACAAACCAACACAAGATTATAGCTAAACATATGACTTAGGTTATTGTAGACAGCCATGTAATTGTAATCTGTTCCTTTACACGGCTTCAGTTTTGCTTCTTCTTCTTCTAGTTTCAATGCCGACATCTTTTGTTCAAATTGATATGACATTTTGTATTACACTTTACATTTAAATGATATGTCTAAATATTTCTCAAATACATAGCTAACTTAGATTTTATATTATTTTGATTGGATTGATGGATTTGAATTTGATGAATGATCATGATTTTGAAAATTAATTTTAAATGATTTTTTATAGAAGGAATTTGAATTTGGATTTTTTGAAATTTCATTGGAATTATTTCAATAAATTCAAAGAAGTTGTTATAAGAAAAATCGGAATTTATAACTCTAAATATTTTAATTGAAATGTAATTTCTGTGATTTGTATATGCGATGAGTGATTTTTCGTATATGATGATATAAGAATAGAGTTAATTACACTTAGAATTTTTTTAAAAAGGTAAAATATATTTTGTCCCTTAAATTATTTTTGATGTAATATTTACTATCTAAATTAATAAACGTAATACTTATTCCATTGGTTGAACAAAAATATCTCTCATGTCTTGAACAGTACTATTATTTTTAATATAATTTAATATTTGCATAGATCATCGCCAAATTATTTTATAATTATTTTTTTAATAAGTGAAGAATTTAAATTAAAACTGAAGTATAAATTAATATATATAGTAGATACATAATAAATATATCATAACCAACTGTAGCACCCCCTACTCGCTACATCTAATTATCACTATTTCACCCTTTCTTTAATCAGAACTCATTCTATAAGTAATTCTCTTTCAACCAGTAAAATAAATTCTAATTTATCAGCAATATATATATCACAAAAGGTATTAGATATCACCAAAAGTAATATTTACCCTCACTACATGTTCTCGTGTACATAACCTCAAGAAAAATCATACCACAACTTTTAAACACAAATCCCGATAAAAGACCAGAATATTTACAACCCAAAAATCAAAAACTTTGGCTTCAGAAGTCACGGCTGACCCACCTAATAAAGACGACGGCACCGCTCAAAGTCAGTGTGGCTAGTCAGTGTGACCTATCTCCTGAAAAGTACGTGGCAAGGAATGAGCTGCCTACTCAATAAGTATAGCTGATCAGTTTATATATATACACAGGCAACAATTTCAGGTACATGCAGTCACATCGACTAACAGTCATTATCAATAGCAACAACAAATATAAGCAGTAATACCTATTCACAATTATAAATCAAGCTATGACACAGTATTCAACATTATCGTTTATGAGTTAAGGGCCCCACTTACTCTAATTGGTATACATCAGTCAATGGTTTCGCCGGCCATCATCATATCATATACAGCACAGGATACCCGTTGTGTGATATCCCCACACTCTTTTACTCCAGCTGTGTAGCAATATAGCACAGGACATCACAACAAACGCATACCTCTACATTACCATCACATACCACATAGTAACAATTTCACCGATATTCAAATAATCCACAACTAATTATGTAAACAATCAATATACGAAAGCCACGTGTAATAATATAAAGCCAAATCCACGTTCGCATCCAAGAAACCAATATATATATATTATACAATACTACACATATAAATATATATATATATATATAAATCCAATTAGCTATACTTACCGTAAATCCCCAAAATACTTCTGTTTTACGAGGAACTGCTCAACCCTCTATCTTGTCGTCACGTCCTATAATAAAATGTTATACGTATAATCAACATATATATAGAATATCATAAACTCTAAATAACCTATTATATAATGTTCATGTTATACGTATAATCAACATATATATAGAATATCATAAACTCTAAATAACCTATTATATAATGTTCGTATATTTCTATCAATCTTTTAATATTTTATTTATATTAAAGTCCAACCTCCTGTTCCATTTCTTTCAAATAACTGCCTTTTCTAAGCTCCTCAAATATATATGTTTAATAATTGGTGAGGCGGTGGCAGCACATGCCACTGCCCACCTCTTTTTCCCTCCCTTTTTTTTTTTTTTTATATATATATTATACTTTTGATAATTACCATTGTGTCCTTCCTAATTTCCTAATTAGTATAATTTACTTCCAAATATTATAATAAACTCCAATTTAATCCGTTCAAGTGTTATTACATTCCAAATTCAATCTATAATTTTATTTACTAATTACATCTAAATTTCTAATAATTACCAATTAGTCTCCCAATTACATACAAAATTCTACGGACGTCACACCAACAACCCATATATGCATTTTAGAAGAAATTGACAAACATATATGCTCAACAAGAGCTAAATATTTTTAGAAAAAAAATATGAATAAATATATTTGACGGTTAAATACACTTTGCCCCCTAAATTATCCTTGATGTAACATCTACACCCTTAAATTAATAAATATTATACTTACCCTCTGGTTGGACAAAATTGCCCTCATGTCTAAAAAAATTATATATTCTTAATATATTTTAGTATTTTGCACATTAAATTATCACCAAATTATTTATAACTAAAAAGAATTTTTAATAAGTAAAGAATTCAAATTAAAAATAAAGTAATAAGGTAATATATATAATAGATACAAAAATAATTATAATATCCCAACAAAAAGAATCTTTTACATGAAAGTTTGTGTATTATTGTAATCATGTTTTACTTTAACTTAAAGTTTTTTTTTTATCTATTTATCATACCATTTGAACTATTTTACAGTCTCAAATTAAGAAATGAATGAGCACAATAAATACATAAAAAACTTTTATGTAAATATTTTATTAATTTAATAATAAAATTAAATTATTAACTATTTAATTTTTTAGATAAAAATGAGTAATTACATATCTATTTTTTTAAATATATTTTCTTTAAAAAATATGAAAAAAATATATTTATTTATTTATTTTTATAAAAGTGTTTAGATTTTGATTAATTAACCACATATATATATTGTCAATTTTTTTTTCAAAAGTATATATGAGTTGTTAGGATATTATATTTATTGTGTATCTATTATATATATTAGCTAATTACTCCACTTTTAATTTAAATTCTTTACTTATTAAAAATTTATTTCAGTTAGAAAATAATTTGGTGATAATTTAATGTACAATATACTAAATAAATTGAAAATAATAAATTATTCAAGGCATGAGGGGTAATTTTTTCCAAACAACGAGAGTGAATATTACATTTATTAATATTAGGAGGTAAAAAAAAAAGGAATTTTGTTTGTGGGGGGGGTGTTTATTTAGCCCTATATTTTGTCATATTTTTTAAAAGAATATATTAACAAAAATCGATGTGTAAATACTCATTTTTATCTAAAAGAATAAATAATTAATAACTTAATTTTTTACCAAATTAATAAAATATTTTCATTAATTATTTTGTTTGTTTATTGTATTAATTTAGTATTTAACTTTGAGTCTCTAAAATATAAAAAAAAATTCAACTATTTAACACACTAATTATGTTTAATTAACTTAAAATGCAAAATTTTTTAAAAAAGATCTTTAAACTAAATATATATTGACGGGTATGGCCCAAAAGGGATTAAAATAAGACGAAATGCTAGGTCCAAACACAGGTCCGCCAGCCTAGGAGAGAGTCAGCCCACCCAGGTAACCAGGCTTAACCCAAGAAGGGGGCACCCTCCAATCTGGTTCGGCCCAAAGGAGAGGCCCACTAAGCTCAGCCCAAGAGGAAGCCCCCCTCGCCAGAGTTCGTCCAAGGATGAATCCCATCTTATCAAGCTTGGTTCAAGAAGGAAGCCTAGTCTGGAAGCTTTTAAAGCTAGCCTAAAGGAAGGAAGATGCCTCAAGGGGTTGGACTCTTCAGCCTGAGAGAACTCCCCACCAAGTAGGAGTTTGCATTAAGAAGGTGTCATCCTTCATCTAAAAACTTGTTGCTTAAGGAACGGATAAGGAGGAACCTTATCCACGAATTCCGCCTTCCTCGCTGGGCATGCGGATCCCTCTCAGCAGAACTCCTATTACAAAGGAACTCCTCCTCTATAAATAGGGGCCTCGACAAGCAGCCCCTTCCACCCTCGAGAACCTCTCTTGCTGATACTCTACTCCTCTAATTTCATGCTCTTATATACGGAATTCTTATTTTTATCATAATTTCTCGTTATAATTTATTTTTATATTTTTCTATCTTTAAATTCAGAAATAATTTAAGCATCAGAGTGCTAACCTTTTGTTTTGCAAGTCCTCTTTCTCAAGAGCTTTCACTCAATTAGCCCAAATTTAACATCAAGATTCAAGACCTTTGGATTCGTGCTAAAATCGCACACATCAATTGGCGTCGTCTATGAAAAGTTGAGGTAAAGGCGTGAGATACCATGGAAACCCCCACCAATCCCGCTAACAAGCAGAAGACCATGGACCCAACAACAATCAGCCTCTGTAGGTTGTTGCAGGGGCCTCCCTAGCACCAGTAGGAGGGTCCATCCCAGCCTTCCCAACTCCGATGCTGTCACCTAGAGTGACGGAGCAATTGGCTGATCCTCCAAGCGAAGCACCTCCTCTGACACCACATCAAGTAAACTTTCCCCACCCTTGCTGGGCGCAATCCACCAAGTGGTCGCAGCGGCCGTACGAGAGCAGATGGCGATACTAGTCCCTGCTCGTCTAGCCCCAACGCTGGAAGCAGGAACCCTTCAAGGAGGAACGGAAAGAACTTTCCCAAGAGAAGGCTTCGCTCTGACAGCGTCCCTTCCTACTGGGGTACAAGGGCTCCTTCCAGCAAATCCACCAGAGGTCCCCCAACAGTGGCTGGCTCATTTGGAGTATCTTCAAAAAGGCCTCCAAGACGTGCAGCACCAGATAACGAGAATTCTAGGAGAAGAACTGTAGAGTGTCCCTTTCACAAACATTGTGTTGGAAGACGAGCTCCTTGCAAATTGTTGTACCCCCTCTATTGTTGAGTACGATGGGTTGATTGACCCCAAGAGCACCTTTCGCGTTTTGAGAACGCAGCCCTGCTGCACAAGTATACGGACGAGATCAAATGTCGAGTTTTCTTGACTACCTCCCCAGGGCTGCGCAGCAATGATTTAACTAACTGCGCCCTGGAGCGATAGGGAGCTTCCAGGAGTTCAGGTCTTTGTTCCTGCACCAGTTTGCTAGTAGCTAGAAACCTTGAAAAATGGAGCTCAGCTTCTTCGCCATGCGACAAAGGGATAACGAGTCATTGAGGGAGTACCTGCAAAGATTTAACGCTGTAGCCTTGGAGGTACCCTACGCCACGGAAGAAGTAAAGGCCAGTACCTTCTCGCAAGGCCTCTTGGACGGGGACTTTTTCAAGTCCCTAGCCAAGAAATCCATTTCAGAATTCGATGCCCTCTTGGCTCACGCAGCCAAGTACATTAACATGAAAGAAGCCCAGGCTACCAAGTACATTCACATGGCCATCAATTCTGCGGTCAAAGGGCATTATCAGTATCCCTGAGCCAACATATTGCAGATCCCACAAGAGCACCAACTATTTTGGTTCCAAACATTGAAGGTAATAATAATATTATTTAATTTTAAGTAATTTTATCTTTTTAAAATTAAGTATTTATATAATTTTGTCAATTTTTCAAATATCGTACTGGTGGGACTGCGATGATGAGTCTTGTCAAGTCGTAGGCGGGGAAGTTCCTGCAGAAGTGGTTCGCTGATGCACAAAACCAGTTGACCCGACCACTGTGGCTAGCTAAGGAGATCTAGCGCCAGCTCCTTGAATTTTGGCCGAGAATAGAATTTCAGACACAATCGACCAAGAATAAGGTCAATCAGGCCAACCCTAAAGCAGCTGTGACCGTCTACCATAGGGGTTGTCATCCGTTCAATGTTGAAATCACTTCTCATGGATATTTTATTAAATGAGGTAGCGAACTAGCTTCATCGCGGCTCAGGAAGCAATTCAAAACATCGGGCAAGAGATCGCCAATTCGGCGCACAAGCGAAAGATGGTAAGTATTTCAAATCATATTAGTAATTTTGTTTAATTTTTTTTATTTCTAATCATTTTTATATTGATTTTTAAAAAGGAGACACAACTCGGACTCCCCGTCACTCAGATGGAGGTGTTCGAGAAGGTGTACCAAAAGAAGAAGGACGGCCAGTGGACTGACCCGAGATCGAAGAAGGTCGCGATAAGTAATTAAAAAAATTGACGTAATTTATTTTTTTAATTTTATATTATTTTTTTAATCTAATTTTTAACATGTTCGCAGGAGTTGTTCTTGAGGATGATGGAGGAACGCCAGAGACAGCAGAATAACAATTAATAGCCCTCAATTGTCCTCTCAAGGCTCCATGGCCCTAGACAAGCAGCAGGTTTGGATGTCAGCAGTGGGTGGCTCGAAGAGGGACTGAGTATTCGATCTCGGCTCCGAGGCCCACCACTAGATTGCTGGACCATCCTAGGCGACCAAGTCGACTATTCCCTTGCCCTCGCCACCACAGCCGCAATGCCCCAACTTAGATGATTGGGTGTTGGCACTCGAGCGCTACATCAGAAGCGTCGATCCCAATTGGCCAGATGATGTAGCGCCCGAGCCTCTAGCTGATGTCCCGGCACCCGACAACGACGACAAAAACGCGGTAATTGGGGATAATAATTTATATTAGGATTATTTTTTTGGTATTTTGTAAAAATATAATTTCATAATAATATTTTACATTTTATAATTAAATTATTATTTTTTTATATTTTGTGTGTTTTATATAAATTTATTTACTTACTTTTATAAAAGAAAATTGAAAGATATTAAATAAAAGATATTTTAAAATATATTAAACAAATTTAAATAAAATAAATATTAAAATATATTAAAAAATAATAAATTTTGTAACTACAATTGCAACGGCTTTTGTAATACACCAATAAAATATAAAATCATCAGGCCATTACAAATAATGTGCCAAAAATAGTTACAAAATGAATGAAAAAAAAAACAGTTACAAATGCAGTGCAAAAAACCGATACAAATATAATAAAAAATAGTTACAAAGAGCATTACAAAAATCGTTCTAAATATCTGGCAAAACCATACCTAAATGTGTTACAAAAGCCGTTACAATAATATTTATATCAAACCCAACCTAGCAGTTACAAAAGCCGTTCCCGCTTAATTTTTTCATATTACTAGTTTTGTAACGGTTACAATAGACCGTCACAACAGCCGTTACAATTTGTAACGATTTTGTGACAAGCTGTTTGAAATGATTTGTAACGCCTCATTTAGTTGCGGTAGGCCTAGCCGTTATAAAAACTATTCCAAAAAAAGGTATTTC
Source organism: Sesamum indicum (assembly GCF_000512975.1). Classification (NCBI taxonomy): domain Eukaryota; kingdom Viridiplantae; phylum Streptophyta; class Magnoliopsida; order Lamiales; family Pedaliaceae; genus Sesamum; species Sesamum indicum. The sequence goes on from NC_026152.1 coordinate 9,716,651, forward strand.
AAGATTAAAAGAAAAATCGTTTCCAAAAGAATGATTTTTTTGTAGTGTATACATACAAGTGGTAAGTATTAAAAATATTAAATTAATTAATTAATAAAATATGGGTTAAAAATTGAATATATTAAAACTTTGAGGGGCTAAATTGAAGCTTTGTAAAACATTTGGGGTTATTTTATATAGGTTTCAGAATTTAGTGTTCAATTTGTAATTTTCACAAAAGTTATAAAAGAATATATAATAAGAAGAAAATAAGAAAAAGGGGGTGTAGAGATGGGGGTGGAAAAAGAGGGAACACATGTTGCCATCCCTAAGTATGTCATCTATACTAATGATGTGCATACATCTAAACAATAGAAGGTTGGTTTATTTTGGAAGTTGATGAGCTACAGTGGAGAGTTTCATTTTCTTTCCTCAGCTGCATTCAAGATACTAGAATAAAATAGTTGTTTGAGCAGCCCTTTATTAAATTAATAGTTTTGAGATTAAATTAAGTATAGTTAATTGAATTCGAATAGATGTATACTTGTTGTCTGTATGAATATATTTGTTTGTTTATAAATTTGGTTAGTTATCCGTATCCTCTATACTTACGCGTGTAATAAATAAGGTGAATGATTGTGAATGACGACGATTTGACTGGTGATGTGATATGTGATATGAGAAAAATAAATACAAAGTTAGGTACCATGACGAGTAGGGTCTCGAGGTATTCTGGGGTAACGGGGAATACCTTGTACTAATTGCTGCACACTGGAGTGTTGTGGCGATGCATGTTCGTTGTGATATCCTACACTGGTATTGTTACACACTAGGGTGGGGAGGATATCACATTTGATGGGTATCATGTGCTGTATATTAATTATGTGATACTAAATGAGATGATGATGGACGGCAAAACCATTGAAAGATGTACTCCAACTTAGGTAAATAGGTTCCTAAGAAAATAAATAGTAATTTTGAGCGTATTGTGTTGTGGATCGATCTATGATTGTGGGTACTCTTTATTTCGTGATTATGTGGTAATTGCATGATGAAGTATTGTTGATTGTTGTGTGTTGCATGGTACGTCTCCCAGTGCGTATGCATATGTGTAAATATATAAGTTGATTACTTATATTTATTGAATTGACAACTCATTTCTTACTATATATTTTTCAGGAGATTATTCAAAGTGACTAGCCAAATCGAACCATAAGTTCTGCTGCTAGTCTTATTAGGTAAGGGTTCTTTTGCTAGTTTATATTTTAGGAGATTTTTTTTTTAAATATCTATACTATATATAATTGGAGAGGAGTTAATTGGTGTCTCAATTATTTTGGTATATCAAATTTAACATTTAATTTAATTTATTAATTTATTTATTAACTTCCCACTCACTCACTTTTCTAACTTTCCATTCTTCCACTATTTTTGATAATTACTTCTTTTTCTTTATGTATCTTTTTTTTTACATAATTTTTAATAAATTGAATAGTAAGATTATTTTATATATATTTTATTAAATAATAAATATTTTATTTTAAATAATATTATATAATTTGCACACGGATAGAGGGTGCCACAAATTACTAATATCTATTACGACAGAGAAATAAATTATATTTAACCCATCAATTATATATGCGTAATTGCAAAAAGTATTATGTTGTCATAATAAAAATGCTTATAAGTTTAAAATAGAGACAAAATTACATAAGTTGTCAGTATTAGAAATAGTAACAAGATAATTTTATATTATATAAAATATTTTAACATAATAAAATAAACATAATAATAATAACAAATTGATATATCAATCATATAGTAAAAAAAATATACCACAATGATATTGATGCCACCTCTAATTCCTCAATGCCTCATCTTCTTACTGATGCGTTTATTAAGTATAAAATTATGAATTCTGTATAAAGATGAAGTGAACAATGCCACGTGGTGTAGGACATGAGTCGTATTGTATGATATACCATTTGGCTCCTTCAGTGGGAACAAGACTATGTATTCATCCCAAGCCTTTTTCTTCCCAACGATGTGTCTTTTCAAGGATATGTTAATTTGATATCCTTGCCTTTAGGTTGTACAAGCTCTGAAATAGAGACCTGTAAAAAAAATGAACATAGTGAACGAACAGAGTGAGACAAGTAATATGCGTGCGTGTATGTATGTATACGCGATGTAGTTAAAATTGAAGGAGAGAGTGGTTTTCTGGAGTTGGAGACCGCGATCGACTGACAGAATTGGAAATCATTAGTATTTTAATGTTCAAGTTAGTATTCGGATGAGGAAAATTAATTGAAGATAATTAAAAGCAATGATAAAATAGTAAGATGACTTATTATTTTGCGACTGATATTATATCGTATATTAGTATTTATATAATAGAATTTAAATTCAAATTATCCCCCCGTAAAAATCGAAATATGAACAAAATTCCCCTAAATTAATATATATGTATATATAAGACACCCATTTTTTGGGGAAGAAAAAAAAAAAAAAAGAACATCCTCTTGCTATGTTTTTCACTCTTGTGAATTGCTATTTTCATGTTTTGACATGTATATAATTTATTTATTAACTATAAAAGTTCAAATATTCATTTAGCAATTAGTTTTGTTTTCTCCAAACCAAAATATGAGTACCTAAAGTCAAAGGAAATGGATGAGAAAACTAGCTAATCAATTAAAAATAACATGACAATTTAGTGTGGGTTAAGTTCAAAATAAAGATGATTTACTTTAATTTTTGCCCATGCAGCTGAAAGTGACAGGACTCAAGGAACATTTCTAAGGAAGGATGATCCAAAGTTGCTTGCTTTGATGCAACAAGCAGAATTGCTCAGTTCACTTGCAATCAAGGTTAATTCGGAGAAGACAGACCAGAGTCTTGAAAGTGCTTGGCTGGTAAGTGGGAAGAGCTTGATCTCTCTCCAAATTGTTGCAGTAAGTCATACTGGAGTATGCTTACACTATCACAATGATTGTGACATATTATGGTCGTGTATAATTAAAGAAACTTATATGTGGTCCTTCATTAGATCCAATAATGACAATACAAAGATGTTGAGATTTCATCAGAATGTCTAAACAGAAATGTTGTTCACAGCTGAAAAGAGTACAGCTTAACATGTTTATGGTCCCCCAGAGTGACCTCTTTTCTCCTTTTTAGCCTGCCCACTGCATTTTTCATGGCAATCATTGCATTTTTATTATAAGCTTACAAGATATTCATGTCCAGACAGTGCAAGATTTTCTGAAACAAAACAAAGAAAGTGATCTGCTCACATGCAGAAATCCTGATACTGATTTTCAATTTGAGAAGTTCAAAGAATTGGTGGAGGATTTAAGAAGCAGCAATGAAGGCAGTAGACCATCTTGGAGGTAACTTAGAAGGCACATTGAATTCAATTTGAGAGTCTTATTTTCCTCAACAGTATCTAATCCATAGTTTTGCAGGGAACCTGATCTATATGAGTCGTCCCCAGCCAGCTCTGAGTACAGTACAGGATCAACTCAGCTGTCAAATGTACCAAGTGATAAATCAGAAGAATGTCAAGCTGAAATTTGTGTGCCACATCAGAAAACTGGCACGCAATCAGATCAATTAGATAATCAGAAGGGTCTTGCTGAGGAACATGGAATGTGCCATACTGCAAACACAAAAAATGAAGGTACACAAGTAGCATCTTAACTTGAAGGTATCTCATCTTTAAGTGGGTGGAATACCGATTTTCATATCAAGCTAATCATATTTCTATTTTCATGCAGTGAACATGTTGACATGTAATGACATAAAAGATGATAATGGAGTAGTATGTGAATATTCTAGCACAGAATTTGGATCCCCTGTTCACGTGACTCCAATATTCAGAGCATTGGCAGCAACTATTCCCAGCCCAAAATTTTCGGAAAGTGTAAGAATCCTGAGCTTTTGATCTATCTGGGGTTAAAAGATTTGTTGCTTCAAATTATCAGTTCATCTGCTAGATGTGAGCTTATGAAATATGCAAGCCAGTCAAGGTGGATGTGCCATGAGAACGAATTCTGCATATGCGGCTGAATTGTGTGTTGCAACTCTATAGAGTTAGATACACAACCATAGTTCAGCTAGAAAGATTCTTTTATAGTATCCACCCAATAAATTCTGTGAAGTTATAATTATTAAGCATTCAGCTATAGAACATTGGTGGTCAACGAAAGAATGGAAGTGCATATTGCTTTTTAATCAGTGGAATAAGGATATGATGGGACCACCACTTTTCTTCTTATTAGCTCACAAGAACATGCCAAATCAGGACAACATAAAAGGTTCAACCAGACAAGTTTAAAACAAAGCTAATATAGGCTGATCTGATGTTGCAAATCTCATTCTGAAAGCTTTTGTCAGATTCTAGGGCAATACACTAGAAGTTTCGGCAGTTTAAAGTTCTACCGAGAGTCTGGGCAAGGGAATAGTATAGAGAATGTCAGTAACTTCCTGCAGTGCAAATTTCAGAGTTTTTGTTTTTGCACATGGGTATGAGATTTTCTTAAATAATTTGTTATTAGGCATATAAGAGCAATATAGCCTCTTTCGAAGTCGTTCAGATGTCATTATTTCTTTCGTTGTCACTGTTTTAGGTGCGGAAAGTTCTTGTGTTTGCACATCAATGTTATCAATCGTAAATGAATACTTGCCACTCAATACTGATGACTAAGACTTCTATCAAGAATCAGTAGTCAAAGTTTCACCAGTTTCTGAGATGCCTAGGTCGTGAATCAGTATCAAACTTGGTCGAGGTTCTGAATTTTATTGTCTAAAACGATAAAGTTTATGAACCACCATGAAACATGCTAGTTTGCCTTTTGCATAATCTTTTATCCTGCAATATATCTTCCTAGGAGCAGGAACTTCAGATTTCCATAACACTGGGAAAACCAAAGTACCTTTTGCATAAATCACTACTTTTATATCTGGTCCTATAAAACTTGATGCCTCTACAGATTGATGTCTCATATTACTTAAATACTGGGGGTGAAAGTCGTTTTGTTTTCTTATTGACTGTTCTTACCATGCATTTTGCAGGAAAAACACTTCCTCATGAAAACACTAGGAATGTAGTCAAGTTCCCCAAGCCCAATCACCAATCCTTCCCAACCTCCACTTTGCAAGAGGTCCCTCCTCCATTGTCTGTGACCGGTCTCATGCCAGTTCAGAATTTACAGCCATCAGGAGTTTTCGTAAAGTGTAGAGCTTTTCTTTATTCTTTTGGGGGTTCTTTGTCCTTGGATTGCAGCAATCTTGACCTGAGTTTTTCCAGAATGGGCCTGCGAAGATCTGCTTTTGAATCTAGGGTGCTATGGAGCATCCTACTTTTTCTTCCGAAGATCGACCGCTCCCAGTTCATCCTCGAGTTTAGTTTCTAATACTCACCTTGGTTCCTGTGTGCGTTCTTATGGCGTGTCATTCTTTTTGTTTGTTTCTTTATGGAACTTGGATACGGCTATCCACTGTTCCAGTAAAGTTTTGGCTAGATAAGCCAAATGTACAGATAGAACCAACACTAGAAACATAGTTATTTTTAGTGTAACTATACAGTGGCACCTCGCCAAGATTACCCATTAGCGATTAAAAATATGAACATAGAAATAAGAGAGAGAGAGAGAGAGAGAGAGAGAGAGAGAGAGAGCAAAAGTGGATCAACTCGACCATCTTTTGCTGTGTTTTAGTGTGCAGAATACTATATAATAAGTTTTTCCATGGTGTTCTAGAGCTGCTCTTGATTTACATGAATTACTGGAGTGGAGAATGTAATAGAATTACTGGTGTGCATACATGTTTGTCTTCTTATCTACTCTACTGCTTCTCCCAGAAACACGCCATTGCTTTCTGGAAATCTGAACCAGTAACGCATATGAAATACTCAAAAACAGAAGTATAAATTGAACTCGAAAACAAAAGCTGCAAACAGGCAGACTACTCAAAAGCTGGACTGAAGTAAACTACTTACAGAGAGTAAAGTTTCATGCTTCTCTTCTTTCTTGGAGCCTGGACTCCTGTGAAATGTGTATGACCTGGGAAGGGGTTGATCTTATGGGGAAGAAGAGGGGACTGTTATTTAAGTTGGTAAGCGGTGGGTGGTGGTGGAGGACAAGTGTGATCATCACCAAAGCAAAAAAGCTACTGGTAAGAGGGAGGGAAACCTGTACAAATTAAAGTTGGCTTACGCTGCCAGACACTTGTTCAAGATTTAGCTGTGAATTTACTGAAAAAACTTGGATTGATCTTGAATGTCCATCTTCAAGTGGGTTGAATCCTGTGGAGAAATTAGTAATTTGGATGCTTTTCATGTGCTCAAAACCAAGGGCCTACCATCTAAACCAACTTTAACCAAGATTATTTCATGCTGGTCCACCTCATTAATTACTGCTTCATTTTGCTGAAAAGAAATGGATTCAACATTTGAACTTTATTTCTCCTAGTGAGGAAACATACACCTCTGATGCTCCTCTCATCTGTGAATTGTCATTCTAAACAACGATTTCTCTTTAGTTTCTGCTCAAAACAGAGAAATCCCATATGTGCCGTTTTGCAGAAAGAAGCCCTTGACGACAGGAGTAGTGTCCATATCTCAGTCGCCAATTCCTATCCTGGAAAGAGGATCTTCACATCTTGAATAGCCTAGAAATCTAGAGCTAGAATGATGATGGTTATAGAATTCAATTCCAAGTGCCATTACTAATATCGAAAATTAGATTGGATTTCAGATTACAACCCCATTAATACTCATATTTGAATTGAATTTTAATCCCAATCAGTCCCAGGATTCAATTGGCTGAAATAATCAAGCAAAACTACTCTGTAAATTACAATTGTGAATTTGCCCCCATGCTTTTATCTTCATTATGATAACAACTGCAATAATTGGATCATAGAAACGTTTTCATACTCCAATGAGGCGTCTCAAGGAACTAGCAAGAAAGACATGCAAAAATGCCATTCATGGTATATCTTTATAAAAAATCTATTTCAAGTACATTGACCTGTGCTGATAATATAACCACTATGCTTTAAGGGTTACATCGATATCTGAAGAGAATGGAAACAAAAATTGCTACATCGTAGTATTAAACATTCTTGAGCTAGCTTATGTGGACTTCCTTTTCTTCTGCGCTCTCTTCAGCTTCTTCCATTTCAGATAAATCTGGTATGATAAACCAGAGAAGACCATGAAAACACTCGCCCATTGCTTCTCAGAGAGGGGATTTCCACTCAGCAGGGACGACACCACTATGCTCACAAATTTACGAGTTGTGGTTATGGTTGTGTTAGTCAATGAACCAAACCGACTGATGGTTAAGAATATGAAATTCTGGCCTACTGCACCACACAGGCAGTAGAGAAGAATGTCCCATGCTACTTCGGGATGCTGCTTGCAAAACTGAATTGCGTCATACCCGGTGGCATTTGGCCAGCCAAACATGAATATCATATTGTAGATGGTACCCCATAAGTTCATTCCAAGCATTATATTCCACGCACTTGTCTTAGGATACCTGAATAACAGTCAATATTGATTAATAGCTGCTCAAACTAACCATATGGGGTAAGTAATGTGTCTGCATCCACCACTACTATATGGAACATTTAATATAGTTCATAATTGTAAAATGGTAATTTGTTGCTCTTAGTGGGCAAATTGAGGGGCTCAAAATGTGCAGCCAGATCATAGAATCATACTCCAATAGAGAGATTATAATACGTAGCCTCTATTGATTCTTCAAACTTTGTAGAATGGGAACAATGTCAACTCAAGACTTTGTCAACTATCTTCTTTAATTTCTTTATATGGAACTCGAGATAAGGCAACTAACTCAATTTACCTGGCCGTAATTGAATCCTGAGTCGCATTGGTAAATCCATCAAAAGCAAGGTTCAGAAAACAAAGCCCATAGCCAAGCGGAGCATTTGGGTTTGCTAATTTGCTGATCGTCTTTGAGCTAGTCTGCAATCAACAAAAGCATGACAAGATTAAATTGAGAAACAGAGTCTCCATTGTTTGGTCCAAGCTGATACCCTCATCAGGCCAAATGTTCAGACTAAGTGCTGCTTAATGTTGCATGTTTCATTTTCTGAAAGATTTAGAATTTGGTCAACACCCTTGGACTTGTAAATGATGGACAAAACAATACAATGGGTTTTCTGTGCATTAATATAGCCCTGGTTCTGGAAGGAGGATGTAGCACATGCAGAAGAAGACAATAGCAACCAGATACTCACCTTTGAGAGTGCAAAAGTGGATACACCACCAGCAACAAGCAATGTGCAAACATACTCAGGAAAGGTATATCGGATGCCATACACTAGTGCGCCCATCAGCATTACTGCACAAGGAGAATGTACATTAATAAGAAAACAGCTGTGATTTTTTTTCAAATTTCATCCCTCGATTCGAAGTTATTATGAGCAGGTTCCCAGCTAATCATGGCAATTATCCTAGAATTGGCATTTATACACTAATTGTAGAAGAACTACCAGGTGTACTAGATAATGTATCAAACTGAAGCCATATTACATAAATGAGGTCTCAATATCACTGCTCAGATATTCTTCTCTGTATTTATACAATTTTAAAAGAGGTTCGAATTTTACTTAATTTCTTTCTAACAGATAAATAGATCTTTCAATTGCAACCAGTCTAGAGTAAGCATGAATCTCATTCAGTTTTTTCTTAACTCCTAATTGAAGCATCATGAATTTTAGCCACCATACTCGGTTCCCTCTAACAGCCTTCTTGCTTGAATCTAAAGAATGTGTATAGACTCAGCCATTCTATTGAAAGAACAAATCATCATCAACTCACCTGGTATCATTTTCGAGGATTTTGCCAGCACCTATAAATGAAAAATTTAGCATTAATCCATAAGGCTCGAAAAAAGACCTCTACATGTGATGTTAATGTCCACTCCAAACCTAAACAAAAAGGCGGAAAGAGGCAACAATGTGATAATGGGGACATGCCTGAGCCGGATAACTAATGTACTTCAATGCTTCAATCCCCATAGCGGGTCCAATTGTGTTTGTAATACCAGCACTCCAATAACTCAACCAAGGAGCACCACCATTTCGACCGTTGGACCAAATCTTAATCACTACTCAGAAAATACACCATACCAAATAAGCATCCGGACATAGACAAATGCGATTCAACAGCCAATGGGTACCTCATAAACTTACTTAAATACGACCATATCAGGCACACTACATTCTGAGCGAGGTTCAAGAATGCCAAGTGCTCAAACCTCTTCTTATCAGGACCGAATCTCTTTGTCGACCTAAACAACATATTAACCAGAATGCGAATTAAATATTCAGACACTACAAAAATAACTTTAAAATTTAACACATACAGAGACACAGAGCAAGCACATTGCATGATCCTAGGCTAAGAGCTAAACTAAAATCACCAAAACCTAAAGCTCGAGAATCCCCAAGTATCCTCAGATCAGAAACCCCAATATTTTTCAAATAATTACTAGTTCTTAAAAGTTCAATACTGGAGAAACAACATATAACATCTAGTACATCAAAACTTGCATACGGCAATCACAAAAGGAAATTGAAGCTAACAGTATGAAAATTAAATGCTTACACAGTCTCCTGAAGGACACCTTGATAAATATAAGCCGCCCAAATTCCTGCGACACAAAATGCTAGGAGAAATACGCGGCGGAGTCCGGCGCCGTGAGACTCCATTGCAGCAGAAGATTCGCCGGAAACCACCAGATCGCCGCCGTGCAAAATCTACCGTAATCACCCTAATACTCGTCTTTCTTCTCTTCAATTTTCCACAGCCGATAGAATGAATTCTTCAGGTTTGTTCGTTGGGCAATGGCATGCAGGTTTTCTATAGAGAGGAAACAAAAGGTGGGGTGGAAACTACGTGGATTTCCACGTGGATTGTTCTGATTGGTTACAGCTAGTCGGGCTCAATTGTGATTGGTTTAGACTACGCGGACTCTTGATTTTGACTGGCTTACATAATCCGCATGCTGTATGCTGGTCCAGATCGGGTCTTAATGTGGATTCGGGTTAAACCCCCGAATATTCACGAAGGCAACAAAAACGTGTTTCATTTGTGTAATTGAAAATGACTTCCAAATGAAAGCTCTATTCCAGCGTTCTCTTCATATAGTCGTGTTTCACGAGTCCTTAAATAATATTATTAGTGTTATTTTAAATATTTCAAAATGACGACCTCAAACATCTCTTGTAAAAAGATTGTTGCACTTCATTTCGTGGTACTTTGATACGAAAGTATTTTAAAAAATAATATATTATTATATAAATCTCTGTTAATAGTTATACATAAACGAGATCCTACGTATACTATAATTCGAATTGGATTAAAAAATTTTGATTGATAAATATATGATTTTTGTGATCTCGATCAACTTATCATGCTTAGTAATCTAGACTTGAAGCATCACATGTAGTGTTCAACTATTTGCATATACTTTATTTCGTTTTTTATTGATGTAAAGTGAAGGATAAAAAAATATGTATTTGAATTTTTCATTTCAAATTTTATTATATTTTTTTATTTTATTTAATATATACATTGCACGATTTATATTATTTTTAAACGAATTTTATATGAATGTTAATTAATAAAATTTAAAATAGAAAATTCAATTCACACAGATAAATATATTTGTGGAAGTAAATAGTCTGTGTAATGAAAACCATAAGTTTTATTCATCCAATTCCAACCCAAAAACATGGGAATGGGTAAAGCTTACAAGATCCTGAATACACAAATTTGGACCATTCCCCAGGGACTCAAAACTGAAAAATACCCATAATAGATATTTGATAATTACATTTACATCTTTTAATTTATTATTTATTTATATGAATAATTTATGTTTTTTTTTTTTGTGTGTGTAATAATAAAAATCAATTCTAGTAGTAAAAGAACATGAATAATTTGTGTGGTAATATTGACGTCTAGGTTGTGAATGTGTAATTTTTCAAAAAATATGGATGATTTTGAAATATTGTTAATGTTTCTACGCATATATAAATAATTTTTTTAAAGAATGAATTATGTAAAAACATAATAGGTTAGTGGGTGTTACTGCAATTCTACCTAAATATTTTTACCAAATAGTGTTTGTCAGAACACTCCAGGCAACCTTGACTCCCAGCAAAACAACTAATTTCAAAATATTTTAAAAAATATATTAAAGTTTTCAAAATATATATCTGTATATTTAAATAATTTTTTTTAATTTTCATACAATGTACTTAAAAAATAATTAATCTCCTTCTCCTCCAGAAAAAAGATAACAAAATCACTGAAAAACTACTCCATCGAAATCAACGATGAATATTTTTATTAATAAAAAATATTGTTATTCTTGTTTGATAAATATTTTTATTAAAAAGATACTCACAACAAATAAATCACACAATAATACCAGATTTCAAAAAAATCACGACAGATCACAGAAAAATATACCAAATCACAGGAAATTATAGCAGTTTAGAAAATGAACCTGACCGCTTAAGAGGATCACAATAGATTTCTAAGAAACAACAGATGTATAAGATCACACAGATCAGAAGATGCAGTAAATTTATAAGATCACACAGATCACAGTAAATCACTGAGAAGAACAGCAAATTTAAAAACAAATTGAGATCACAACAGATATATATATGTCGCAGTAGATTTAAGAGATCACTCAGATCAATTGATCACAACAGATCAGTAATATAAGAGAGAAATATATAACGAGTCCGAGGCTAACCAGCCTAAGTCCCGTCTAGATACCCGACGACCTCAGGGGTCCGGCCAAGAGGGATATTAGGGGGTTTTACCGCGGTTAAAAATAGCAAAAAAAATAACAATAGAACTGACAAAAATAATCGGCAGAAAAATATCAACGAAAATTTAAAAGGAGGGGTTTGCAAAGGTTACCACCACCAACGACGAGATGAAGGATTAGAGTAGTGGCTCTGATATCACTGTAGGGTGGAAAACCCCTCAGTGATACCTTTAAACGAATAATCTAACCAACTATTACAATGAGTGTGGAGTACGAAACTCCTTAGATTACAGACCAAAATAAATAAACAGAAAATATAAACAGATTATATTTAATGAATGAAATAAGAGGCTCAGATAGAACCAGATTCAAAGTGGCCAACAAATGCCTGAAAATCGTCAGAGAGACTTTAACCACACATAGTCAAGCCCACGACTACACCACAAGTTACCAACTCCACATATCACAGAGATCTAGGTTTTTCTTTGGTCACAGAGACCATGCAGTAACGTTCACTCAGAAAAGCTTCAGAAGTAGAAGATGAATACTGTCTGTCTTCCTAAAATCGAAGGAGAAGACTGTATATAGGGGTCAAGAGGAAACATTAGTACGGAAGGCAAGGTAGCTTTCCAAAAGCCATTAGATTGGCTTTGGAAAGCTTCCTTCTAAAATGCTGGTAAAAGAAGAAGGTAGGAACAAGAGAATCCATGGCGGATTTTAGATATAGAGAGAGGAGAGAAAAATTCAGACGGCGCAAGAGAAAAGAGGAGAAGAGACTAAGTGGTTAGGGTTAGGGTTATAGAATAAATAGGTAGGAAGTCGGGTCGGGTTACCGGGTATAGGGCCAGGGTCGGTTGTGGGTCATGCCAAGTGGCCGACTTGTGGACCTATCAAATTAAGTGATCATTTGGGCCATATACCAACATACTCCACCTTGGACCAATGATCCCTAGGGAAACATTGTCAGGAGTATAAATTTGGATATGGAGTATCATCATAGCCAAGGAGCCCTCCCTGCGTGTACCTGTAAGAAAGAAACAACTATGATAGAGGAAAGGTCAGTGAGGGACTAATCTCAGAATTTTTAAACAAGTGATGAATTTCTCCACTGGTAGACTTTTGGTCCCCATATCAGCAGGGTTTTTCTCTGTTTTGATCTTTTTCAGCTTTATAACTTCCTTCCCAACTATGTTACGAATGAAATGAAACCTAACATCTATGTGTTTTGTCCGATCGTGAAAAATAGGGTTTTTGCAAAGTTGTATAGAAGATTGACTGTCAGAAAATACAACTAATTTTTCTTTTGAAAAACCAATTTCTTTTATTAGACCATCTAGCCAAATGACTTCTTTAAAAGCTTCGGTTGTTGCAATGTATTCCGCTTCGATGGTAGATAAAGCAACTATGTATTGTAGTTGGAATTTCCAACTAATGCATGCACCACAAAAAGTAAACACATAAGATGTAGTGGATTTACGACTATCCCTATCATTTGCATAATTAGAGTCCACATATCCAACAAGTTGAGTGTAATAAGAGTTTCTAGAAAAAGTAATACCAATATCAACAGATCCATGTAAGTCTCTAAGCAACCATTTTAATACTTCCTAATGGGGGGTTCCAGGATTAGACATATATGTACTAAGGCAACTAATGGCATATGCGATGTTAGACCTTGTGCACACCATAAGATACATGATGGATTCAATAACATTTGAGTAAGGAACTTTTTCCGTTTTGGCCTTTTCAATGCTTGTTTTAGGAGATTGATCTTTGCAAAGTTGAAAATGAGCAGCTAGAGGTACTGATGCAGGTTTTGCATTTTCCATGGAAAATTTTTTCAAAACAGACAAGATGTATGATTTTTTATTTAAAAGTACAGTAGAGGTTTCTCTATTTCTAGAGATGTTCATGCCAACAATTTGTTTTGCATTTCCAAGATCTTTCATTTAAAAAACATTATATAACTATTTTTGCAAATCACTAATGAGATGAGGACTAGGGTTAACAATTAGCATATCATCAACATAAAGAACAATAAAGATAGGTGAATTATGCACATGCTTAAAATAAAGACAGTGATCATAATGACTCCTATTGAACTTTAAGGAATGCATGAATAAGTCAAACTTCTTATTCCACTGTCTCGGTGATTGTTTTAAACTATATAACGACTTTTTTTAACAAACACACATAATCAAGCTTGGATCTATCAACAAAACCAACAGGTTGATTCATATAAATGTTTTCATCCAAGTCACCATGTAAGAAAGCAGTTTTAATATCCATTTGTTTCAATTCCCAATTATAGTGTGCAGTGAGAGCAAGAATAACACGAAAACTGGTGTATTTAACAACAGGAGAAAATATTTCATTGTAATCTATTCCTTCTTTTTGGGTAAACCCTTTAGCCACCAGCCTAACTTTGTATTTAATGGAGTTTTCTTGTTTGATTTTAGAAATTCACTTGCAGTCTACTATGGAGGCATTTTACGATTTTGGAACTAAAATCTAGGTTTTGTTTTTTTTTAACGACTTCATTTCTTCGTTTATGGCACTAAGCCATTGTTTTGATTTCATAGCCTCATCAGTACTAGTAGGTTCAGTCAATTTAGTATTAAGGCTGTATCAAAGTCCCTAAGTTTCACATGAGCCCTAATTTGCTTTCTATCTCTGTCCCTAGCAAGCTGATAGTTTTCTAATCTGAATTTTCAATCTCAGTTTCAGGTTCTAATGTGGTTTCCAATTCTCTGTCCTGTTGGTTATCCCCCAAGTTATTCCCCACCTTATTAAAGATTTTCTCCTTTTCTATAGGATGTGTTTTATCTAAACGAGGCATTTTGTTTTTATTAAACACATCTCTACTAATTAAAACCTTAAATCCGGGTTGACTACGTACCCAAAGTCTGTACCCCTTAACCCCTTCCCGATAACCAATAAAAACACATTTTATGGACGTAGGTTCTAACTTGTCAAGATTTTGATGAACAAATGCAGAGCATAAAAAACACATAAAGCAGATAAATAAGACATTTTACCAGTCCAGACAGATTCAGGAGTTTTTCCAGATAAAGGCACAGATTGAGACATGTTAATCAAATGAGCAACAATAAGAACAGCTTCACCCCAAAACGTTTTAGGCAAACCAAAACTGATCAATAAGCATCTAACTTTATCAAGCAATGTATGATTCATTCGTTCAGCAACTACATTTTGTTGGGGGTGTAGGGGTTGGTTTTGTGTCTTTTTATTCCATGCTTATCAAATAAATCAGAAAAACTTTGATTACAAAACTCTAAACCATTATCAGTGCGAAGAGATTTTAACCTTTTTCCAGTTTGGTTTTCTACTAAAACTCTCCAATTTTTCAAATTTCTCAAAAATTTCTGATTTGTGTTTCATTAAGAAAATGAAAACTTTTCTTGAAAAATTATCTATGATAGAAAATAGCGATTACCACCATGAGTGGACAGATTCGAAGGTCCCCAAACGTCTGCATGCACATAATCAAGAATGCAGGTAGACATGGAAGGGTTAGGGGAAGGTGAGACAAGAAAGTGCACTTTATGATGCTTACCAAGAACACAATTATCACAAAAATCCAGTTCCTCAATTTTTTCATTTAGGATTCCATTATTCTAAAAAAATCTAGTCCCTTTCGACTAATATGACGAAGTCTCTTATGCCACAAAGCAGTTAAGTCACATTCAGAAACAGAAGCAGCAAGATTATCATAAGAAAGAGTGCACATATAGAGATTACGCTTCGTTCAGCTTTGAACACAATCAATGAACCCTTCATAATTTTCATGAGGCCCTTGCCCCATCTACCTTCTAGACCATCTTCTTCTGATGCAGCACATGAAATAAGATTATGGCTCAAATCAGGAACATATTTGATATTTTTCAAGGCCAACCTATAACCTTCCTTAAAACATAATGAGATGTCACCAAGACCCTAGATTTCACATTTCTTTTCATTAGCCATAGAGACAAAACCAGCATGCTCATTTCTAAAATTAGAGAAAATTTCTTTCAATGGACTCATATGAAATGTACAACTAGAATCAATCAATCATTCATGCTTATTAAAGGAATGCACAGAATTGGCTTCACACACAACAAAAACTTCACCATTGTTCTCATCAAAAACATTATTGACCTTTTTCTTTTCTTCATAATATCTATCTATGTTATCCTTTCTAGGTTTCCTACAATCCTTAATATAGTGCCCTTTTATACCACAGTTAAAGCAATGTCTTTCTCTAGTCTTATCTTCTCTATAGGAGTTTTCCCTAGGTCTAGATTTACTCCTACTTCCACTTCTGCTTTTACTCCTGCTTCTGCTTCTGTTATTATATCTAGAGTTTCTAAACTTAGCTCTTCCCCTAACAGAATTAACCTCGTGTTGGTTTTGACTAGGTTTATTAGCCTTAAGATCCATCTCTTTACTCTTTAATCCATTAACTACAGTCTCAATTTTATCACTATCTCTACCGTATTTAATAGCAGCTTTCACATCAGAGTATGTTTCAGGTATGGCATTAAGCAAGACAATGGGGGAATATTCATCAATATTTTTATCACCAGTGAGTTTAATATCTTGTATCAATTTAGTAAAATCGTCCAGATTTTCATCAATGTTCTTAGACAGGTCAAGTTTATATCTGAAAAACTTTTTCAATAAAAATAATTTACTAGGCAGAGAGGTTTAAGTGTAAAGCTCTTCAAGTTTTTTCCACAATTCTTTTAAAGATTTTGTTTTCCGAATTTTCTTAAAACTGTATCAGACAAATTTAAAATAATAGATGAATAAGCATATTCGCCATTTTCTAATTTTTTTCTCTTGAGAAATATTTTCCAAATATTTTTCGTCAATAGCCTTAAAAACTTTTTGCTGAATCAAAATGCCTTTCATTTTCTGTTGCCAGATTGAAAAATTACTTTTTCCATTGAAAGGTTATAGGTTATAACCGACAATTCTAAAAAATTTAAGAAAAGGTGTTTTGCAAGGTTCTAGTGATTATCAGAAAACGGTTTTAAGAAGAAAAGATACTCACAGCAAATAAATCACTACAGATCACAGAAAAATATACCAAATCACTGGAAATTATAGCAGTTTAGAAAATGAACCTGACAGCTTAAGAGGATCACAATAGATTTCTAAAAAACAACAAATGTATAAGATCACACAGATCAGAAGATGCAGTAGATTTATAAGATCACACAGATCATAGTAAATCACTGAGAAGAACAACAAATTAAAAAATAAAATTGAGATGACAACAGATATATATATCTGCAGCAGATTTAAGAGATCACTCAAATCAATAGATCACAACAAATCAGTAATATAAGAGAGAAATATATAACGAGTCCGAGGCTAACCAGCATAAGTCCCGTCTAGATACCCGACGACCTCAGGGGTACGGCCAAGAGGGATATTAGGGGGTTTACCGTGGTTAAAAATAGCAGAAAAAATAATAATAGGACTGACAGTAATAATCGGCAGAAAAATATCAACGGAAATTTAAAAGGAGGGGTATCAGAGGTTACCACCACCCATGACGGGATGAAGGATCAGAGTAGTGGCTCTAATACCACTATAGGGTGGAAAATTCCTCAGTGATACCTCTAAACGAATAACCTAACCAACTATTGCAATGAGTGTGGAGTACGAAACTCCTTAGATTACAGACCAAAATAAATAAACAGAAAATATAAACATATTATATATAATCAATGAAATAAGAGGCACAGATAGAACCAGATCCAAAGTGGCCAACAAATGCTTGAAGATCGTCACAGAGACTTCAACCACACACAGTCAAGCCCACGGCTACACCACAAGTTACCAACTCCACAGATCACAGAGATCTAGGTTTTTCTTTGGTCACAGAGACCCTGTAGTAACATTCACTTAGAAAAGCTTTAGAGGTAGAAGATGAATAATGTGTGTCTTCCTAAAATCGAAGGAGAAGACTATATATAGGGGTTAAGAGGAAACATGAGTATGGAAGGTAAGGTAGCTTTCCAAAAGCCATTGGATTGGCTTTGGAAAACTTCCTTCTAAAATGCTGGTAAAAGAAGAAGGTAGGAACAAGAGAATTTATGGTGCATTTTAGATACAGAGAGAGGAGAGAAAAATCCAGAAGGCGCAAGAGAAAAGAGGAGAAGAGACTAAGTGATTAGGGTTAGGGTTATAGAATAAATAGGTAGGGAATCGGGTCGGGTTACCGGGAATAGGGCCAGGGTCGGTTGTGGGTCATGCCAAGTGGGCCGACTTGTGGGCCTATCAAATTAAGTGATCATTTGGGCCATATACCAACATCCATCTAACTGTATGAAGATGTGTCATAATGTATTCTTGGGTCTGCCAACTCAGTAAAGTGAGAAGTAGGTTTATGAGTCTTTCTTCCTTGTTGAAGGGCCAGCTGGGTTCATATCAATTTGGGCTGACCTGCTTCGCTCGTGGGCCAGGCCCAAAAGTTTTAAAGGGCATCAATAAGATATTTAAAATTTTTTATTATAATATTCATTTAGTTATTTTTAAATATAAAATAAAGAGAATGGTTATTTAATAAAATTAGAAAAAAAATTAATTTTTTCTTTTCAATCTGTTTTCGTTGTACAAAACTAGAAGTCTTTAAAAATTGATCTCCTTCCAATCATACCAAATAACTTTAAAAAAAAATTATTACTCTTTATCTCCTCCTTCTTTCACTTCCTTCACCTTTTTGTTTTCCTTTTCTTTTCACTTGAATCAATCGAAATGCAAGTGATTGAAACTTAAAAAGGAGAGTGGGTGTGGAAGGAATGAAGTTTGAGACTTTAATTTGTGGGAGGGCGTGAGGAGTGAGGTCAGATCTGCGCTCCCGTGACTTGACTTGCCCTTAGAGACCAATAGTCCACGATTTCATGGTGGATCCATCCACCATCAAGAAATAGACTTCCATCCCACCTCAACATCTACACTACATCCACTCCCTCACTACTACTCATTCATTCCAATTCCTTAGTCAACCTTTTGGGAAAATAAAGAAACACCAAAACTTTGAAAAAAATACAATTTGCCCCCTATAATATTAATATTATGCAAAAATTAACCCTGCAAAAAAAAAGGCAAAATTACTTAAAAAATTACAAAATTTTGTGTGCTTTGATTTTTTTTTTTATTAAAAAAAAGATAGGTATAACTTACGCGACAAAATGCGACTCTGAAAACTTATATTATTTTTTTTAAAAAAGAGTTGGCATAGAATTGCCTTTTGTATAAGGCACTTTTTTTTTATTCTTTCTCAATTTTCAAACTTATATAAAACAAAAAAGGAGATTTTATATCTAATATGGAACTTTATAGGAACATCTACTTTTACAGTTTATTTTATTTAGTATGAACCTTTATGTTAATTTAAATAATTTTAATTTATTATGTTTAGGAACTTTATATTAAATTAAAAAATAAGTTATTTTAATTTATTTTTGAGTAAATTATATTGTGGTTTACTAAAATTTGATATAATTACAAATATTACCCAGGAAAATGATGTATCCTATAAAATTTAAAATTAGATTAAGATCTTCTTTTGATTTTTATGAGTTTGAAAATTCAAAAAGAAAAATAATATACCAAAATTAGAATTGCTTATATCTTGTCCCCCTTCCTCCAGGAACGCCACGCCACTCTCTCTCTATATATATATTGTGTATATATAATTTTAATTATACAGTAAAACCTTTATAAATTAATAACTTTAGGACCATGAAATTTTATTAATTTAGAGAGATATTAATTATCGATAAATTAATATTCTATTAATTAAAAGAGAGACCTTTTAAATTCAGCAAATTTAGTACATATATATTGAAAATAAATAAATTCATATATGTTTTATTGATTATATTGATACATCAATCAATTTTTTGTAACTAATTAAGTATATTCATGTATAATATCAATTCATTGTATATAATTAACTATTATATTCATGGACGCATGTATCAATTCATTAGAATTACTTAAATATACATATTTACATTAATTCGTTGCACTTAAATAACTATTATAACCAATTAAATATATTCATGCATGATGAATAAAATATATACTATATAAATTTTAATATGAAAATAAAATAATTCATAACACCCAACCATGTCTTCTCATCTAAAAGGCATCCAAAATCATCCATGAATGATCAAATGCGTAAATCATTACAAACTTTATATTTTAGCAAATTAACATAATATTTATAATTGTAATATTTATGAATTACTAATTTAAAGTTTTAATGGGACTAATTTTTATAAAGGAATTTTTCAAAAAATTATTATCTTATTATCTTATCGAATTTGTTGATTTTTTACAAAGGCCCAAATCGGGACTGAAAGATTTTATTATTTTAGAGAGTTTATTAATTTATAGAGGTTTTACTGTATAGTTATATGGTTCAAAGATATTTCTAGCTTTAGCCATTTTCTATTTTAGTCCTTTATTTTTTTAGAGTTTCAAAATGGTCCTCTAATTTTTTTAATTTGCTCAATTTCAGGACACTAATTGTCGGATTTTATCGAAAATTGCTGGAATATAATATCGGAGTTTGATGTGGCATTTCAAGTTGAAGGGAGTGATTTTATTGACTAAATCTTTATGATGTGGCAATTACACGGCTTTAACAAAAAAATAAAAGGTCACATGGCAATTACATGGATTTTTTTAGGAAGAATTACAAAAATATATTTTATAATTTAGAAAAATAATATTTTAAATTAAAAATAATTATATTTGCATCCCTTGATTTATGGTCTGTTTATATAAACTACTCCTATCTTTAGATATCTATACATACAACCACCAATATATCATCATTATCATTCACACAACCCACCCCTTACTTTTTTAAAAAATTACACATCCATTATCATTTACACAAACCACCCCTTACTTTTTTAAAAAATTACACATCCCTCCTAAAAATATTAGCAGCATTACACAAATTACCCCTATTTTTTGGCTGTCAGGGGTAGTTTCTGTAATTATGCAAAAGATAAGGATGATTTATTTAAATAGATCATAGATCAGAAGTATAAATATAATTATCCTTTTATATTATATATACACAATATATATATATATGTATACATGTATATATATATATTATATTAAGACGGTGGAGAAAATGGCCAATCGCGGCTTCAATTCCGGTGGTGGCCCCCATAGTGGTAAATATTATTTATATTAAAAAAATATAATTTAATATATAATTTGTATACTTTTTCTATTTGATATATAGTTAATATTTATAATAAATATTATCAAAATATATTTTAAATTTTAAAATATTTAAAAAATTAAGTAAAAATGATTTAATTTTTAAAAATATAAAAATAATAAAATGTCACATTTTATTTATTTTTAATTAAAGCCATGTAATTGCCACATCATGCATAATTAGCCAATAGGATTACTTCTTCCAATTTGAAATGCCACGTTAGATTTAGGTGTCCTTTTTCGGTGACTAGTATCCCAAAATTGAGCAATTTCAAAAGTTAGAGGATATTTTTAGAACCCTAAAAAGTTAAAAGACTAAAACGAAATTTCTCTATAGTTAGTGGATCAAAATTGCCTTTAATCCTATTTATATATGTATTATATACATACTTTCAATTATGTTTTTACATTGTATATATTTATATATATAATATCGCCAAAAAGTAAAATTGACTATATTTGTATTATAAGGATGCCTTTCTACATGTTTACATTAGAGTTATTATAAAAATTTCACTTATCCCCAAATGAGAGAATGGGGAGTGGTATTTATACTTGTAAGAGTATACAGTAGGATAGATAAGGTAAAATACTACTTTGTTCCTCACCAACTCCTATTGCATGGTTGTGATTTGTTCACTGATGCTATTTCAGTAATATGTCGTATCACATCGATTTGGTAAGTTTGACTTCGGATTTTCCTTTATGGGGGTACTCTGATTGCCTTATTTGGGGCGATTTATTTCCCTCATCAATGCAATTTACTTACTCCATCAACAACCCTCCAAATCTTAAATATCTCTTGAAATATTTAGAAATTGCATTCAACCTTGAGCTTTCCTACAGGCTTGGCCTATCTTGGGGGTTACTAGGATTGTGTCTCCTTTTATGTATTCTTTTTTTATATAACAACTATTTTATTCACCTTCTGTGCAAAATAATTTTCTCTTTATTTTCTTTTTGCAAACTATCTTCATGGCTAGCAGATGTATCTTTTATTTATAAATACCTTCTTATCTTCTGTCTTTTTTATTCTTTCCATGTTATTATTGTTTCCCTTCGAGGCAAGATTTTGGCTAAGGTTCTCCTCAACCAAATTCAACATGCCTCAACTTGGATTTAGTTTAGCTTGCCTCACCCACTTTTACCTACTCTTCTCGATCACAGAGTTGTCTCTCATCCGTCTTTGCCTTATGTTTAGGGTGTTGGGGGAATTGTTGATTTTCTAGATGAAGTTATTTAGGCTATTAGGAACTTGTCCGTGAGTCATTCTGATTCTCTTGAGATTTTAGTAGGCTCGGATTTATCACCAAAAATGATTCCTAGTCCCGTTCATGCCCAAAGTGATGAATTGAAGTTGTTTGTAGCCCCCTAGTCTATGTTTCGATTCGTATTATGAATGTTGAAAATTGCAATAGTGTATTGAGCCTCGAGGAGTTTACTCTTTTAAAAAAATAAGGTTGATTTTTCTTTTGTTTTAGAGTTAAATCTCTAGGAATGGGGGATTGGAATTATGGGGCCTTCTCCAATTTCTTTCTTTCTTTTTTTTTCACTAATTACTCCTCGTTTGTTCCCTCAGAATTCATGCTTCATCCTCATCCTCTTTTGAGAAATATCATTAAGTAGTCTTACTTATGCATTACTCAGTTTACTCCAACTCTTTTTACTTATTTTGAAGGTTTTGTTTGTCGTTTTAGGGAGCTAGACTTGTTCCTTTCTGTTGAGTCCTTTTATACTTTATTTTCAATTAAGAAGATAACCAACGATTATTTATTCTCCTATCCTCAAAATGGTGGAAACTTTATGTTAGATACTTCAATTGGGGTTTTAGACTGGTTCAGGTAAGACACCTCCCACACCTAACCCTAGTCATGATTTTCGTATGTCCTTCATAAAAATGGTTTTGCTATGAAATCTTTAATTTCATCTGATATTATTATTATTTGTTGTTTGTTTACTCGTTGTTATTATTGTTTTTGTATGTTGTAACTTATTTCTTTTTACTTTACTTTTTTTTTGTTAGTTTCAGGGGAGAAGGTTTCATTGCAGGACATTTTGTGTTGTAAGGTTGAACGTGAATATGAGTAGCTTGATCGTGATGTGCGGGCTCGCCCTCCCCTCTTCCTGCATCAAGGAAAGAAAGTGAGAGGCTGCACACCTCCTCCTCCTTCATGTCCTCATGATGCACATCATGGCCAAGGGAATTCTGGATAAGATGGTCCATATTGCTGCTAAGAGACCTCGCAGATCTGAGGTTGTTGATGCTTTGCTGTAAGGAGTTAGCATTTTATAACACCCCCCCGCCTTTCTTATTTGTGTTCTTAGATTGCCACCTTGATAGAGATTGCTGATCAATGCTTTGAATTTTATGATAAGGAGTTGAAGTGGTGGGAGACTGCTCTTGAAGAGACGAATAAGGAGCTTGCTCTTCGCCAAGAGAAACTCAAGGAAGCAACTGAAGGCCAAAGTATATGGAAGGATCGTTACAATGGCGAGGTTGCTTCCTTAAGCCAAAGGTTGGAAAAATTTATTTTAAGTATGTTTGGAGTGACTTTAAAGAGAAGTATGAGGATCTGAAGAGTTTGAAGGCGCCTTGGTGGCGAGGGCCAACAACATCTATGATTAGCTATTAGGCAATATCACTCTAAGCTAAGGGAGTGCAGTTGCTTTACGGGGGGACGATTTCATATTCCTTGATCCCAAGGTGTCCAATGAGGATGTTGTTGAGGGCAAGGTGGAGTTGTGGATGAGTCGCCTGCTAAGGTGCATATTGATGTTGAGGTAATGGGGGAGACCGCACTTGACTTATCTTATAGCTTTCTTTAATTCATTTTACTTTGTAATCGAGACATCTTGGTTGTTATTTCTCAATATGAATAAAATGATTCATGCTCTTACATAATATTTTTGTTGTCTTTATTCGTTATATACTTATCTTTTGAGACTTCTGAGGAGTCCTTAGCATGTTTTTACTTGCAAACTTTTTAGGAGTTCTTATTCATGTGTTTATCCTTGAGAACTTCTTAGGAGTTCCTATTATTGAGTATTTCCATCTATTCTATCGAGAACGTCGTAAGAGTTCCTTTGATCATGTTTTTGGGCATCACTTGGGAACTTTTTAAGAGTTCCTAATTGAATTTTTGCATTTATTCTTTTGGCAACTTCATAGGAGTTCATTTGATTATATTTATGGCTTTGCGCATTGCTTCATGCGTTTGTTGATAATTGCTCAGGGGCCTCTATGCTTTAGTCTTTTAAACATTACTCTTCCCGTGGTGCCCATGATGGATTGTACAAGGCATAAACAAGAAATAAAAGAGATTTAGTGGAATGGAACCAAATTATAATTTTATTGCATCAAGTCATTGGCATCTTACCCCAGTAACATAACATGTTTAACATAAAATTTCTTCAAGTTTGTGACATTCCATGTTGTGGGAACTTCTTTTTCGTCCAACTTTTGCAATTTGTAGGTTGTGTTCCTGATTATTTTCGTGATCTGATATGGGCCTTTCCACTTTGCATTCAATTTTCCTATATTGTCCCTGAACGTCTGACCTTCTTCATACTAAATCGCCTACTTGAAAGTTTATTTGGTAGACTCTGGTGTTGTATGTTTTGGCTATGTGCCTTTTATATGCCTCAGTACACATGCTCGGCCCATTCCTTACTTTTCCCAATAGATCTAAGTCAATGCGGTGTTCTATGTCATTAGTATGGGGCTTGTATTGTTGGACTAGCAAAGTTTCATCGCCAATTTTAACAGGGATTGTAGATTTTGTACTTTATACTAAGTTGAACAATGACTTTCTCGTGCCTTGTTGGGGTGTGGTTCTATATGCCCATTGTTTATTCAGGTTCTAGTACAATTTATAAATGTTCTTCCCCTATATTAGTTAGTTTTTAGTGGTTAAAATATTGAGTGGCTAAAATAAATTCTAATGTAGTTATTATTTATTAATATTTTTGAGTAAATGTATAACTATACCAAATTAAATTATCTACACAAATCGAGTATGATTGTGTTGCTGGTGTTATTTATTAAAGATTTGCCCCATACAGTGATTAACTTTTTATTATCACAATATTGAGTGGCTAAAATATTCTCTAATATATTTATTATTTAATTAGCTTATACTCTGTTTTGGTTAATGTCTATAATCAGTTCTATTTTGTATTAATGAACCCAATTTACTTTGGGTTCATCTAAATGAGTCTTAAAATATTGCAATATGTTGATGTTTGTTATTTCTGTTTGTATGTTAAACTGTAGTGTTCGTAAGAATGTGAAATACCGCTTGATGTTTAATTCATGGCACCACCAGTTGAACGTTCCTCATTCGAACTCTTCCAACTAAATTTTATGACCTCTTTTTTATCTTGTTGAGTGGCTTTGCTTCAACCCATTTTGAGAAATAATCGATGGTCACTATCAACTGTTATCTCTACCCCGAGGTAACTTACCTATGAGACCTAATGCCCATTAGTAGAGAAAGCAAGGGCTTGGTTTTGGTTGCATCTTGTTAGCCAATGCATGTATAATATTTGCATGTTCTTAACACTTTTTACACCTCATTACCACATCCAGGGCGTTTTTTCGCATGGAAGGCCAACAATATCCTTGTCGTAGGACTTTGCCAGCTGGCGATCTTCCTCCTAAGTGATTTCCACAACTTTCTTTGTAGATTTCCCTCAGGATATATTTCACCCTTTCAAAATCTAAACACTTCAAGTAAGGCAGTGAGAACCTTATTTTGTACAATTATCCTATTATGGTGAAATTAGCAACTTGGGTAAGTATTGCTCTAGTCTTCTTCTTATCTTGGAGTAAGGACCCCATGGTCAAGTATGCCTTTATCGAGTCTTTCCAGCATGGTTCGATTGTGCTCACCATGACATCTTCTGTTGCTTCTTCTATTTTTAGGTGTTCTTGTGCTGATCATACTCCTATCTCTTATCGTGGTCAGAGAACTAGCTTGTTTGGTCAATTGGTCTACTTTCTCTTTGTCTGGTCGAGGAACTTGTTGTAACTCGAACTTGTCAAATTTTTGACATAATGTGCGGACGAGGTTCAAGTATCGAATCATCTTTTCTCCTTTTCCCTCATAGTTTCCTTTTTACTTGGTTTACTATTAGTTGTGAATCACTATGTGCTTTTAGATGCCTGGCCCAGGCCGCTTGGGGTAATTTTGCTCCAGCTCATAGTGCTTCGTACCTTACTCTAGCTCCCACTTTCTACTTCTTCGCTCATCATCACTTTTGGACCAAATGGGTGATTTGTGATTCTATTGACAACCCTGAGTTCGATTTTCCTTGCCGAGGTGAGTCTCCCTCTAAGGGCCTACGATATATGACTCTAATTACTCCGACAGTTGGGAGATTATCTTGGTTCAGCCTATTCCATTTCACTTTTTCCTCGCATCCCTCCTAGGGGATTTTGAGTATTCTTTCGAAGTGGATTATTGTGATCTACATACTCCTTTAGATATCCATGTTGGATCAATTTCTCTATTTCATTTTTCAAATGAAAATAGTCTTTTGTGCTATGACCATGCTCCTTATCAAAAAGGAAATACTTATATGACTTCATCCTCTTGGGAGTATCCTCATGCGGAGCGGCCATTGAATTATTCCTTGCTGCTCCACCACGACGAGAATCTTGACGGGCAGTTCAGTGGGGGTGTATGAACATGTTGGAGGATGGAAGCTCTTTCGATCTCTTTGGCTATTCTCAGTTGTTTGGGCATGAGTGATCTTCTTCGACTGCTTTTATCTTGGAAGGGGTTGTGTTCCTTATGCTGGAAGTTTTTTCAATTCGATATATTTTCTTGCCCCCACTAGAAATTCATCTAATGTGGCTGGGGGTTTCCGGCTACAGATTGCATAATGCATGGAAGAGTTCTCGGTTGATGTGGGGGACTTCAAGACAGCTTCAAAGAAACTTTGCATGTAGTGTCACAGGTTTCTTGCTCTCGTTGAACTACAGTGAACAAATATGATGTGGTCTTTGAATATCCTTTGTTGATTGTAAAATAGTGCAAAAAAGGTTGGGAGAACTGCTGAAAGCTATTTATTATCCCAATGAGCAGTTGGTTCAACCAAGTCATGGCTTTTTTAGCCTCGTGGTAGTCCAAAAAATTATACAGTATGCAATGTCTTTTATGTCTAGCAAATTCAGCTTTGCTACGAATCGGTCTAAGTAATTATGTGGGTCTTTGGTCCCATCATACTCGTTGAGGTTTGAAATCTTGATCGTGAGTTGGCTTTTGCGAAGATATGAGAGGAGCAAATGGACTGCGCTTGGGAGGGTCCATGTCCAGAGGAAAAGCTTGGAGGTTTTTCGTCCTCTCAAGGATGGCTTCTCTAGCGGCCACCTCGTTCCTCTTCTGAGTTTCGTGCTCTCTTGGTGGTGTATCTCTTGGAGATGGTGGCGGCGGTTCATCTTCTTGGGGGCTAAATCTGCTGTAAGGCCTCTACGAGGATAACAAGGGGACGATGGAGGTGCGGTGGACTCTGCAATATACTGAGCGACTACTCTCGATGCGACTTGTGTTGAGGCGTCTTCGATCATCTGCCGAAGGGTTTCTTGTGCATGAACTAGAGAAAAAGGGGAAAGGGAGGTTGGTCCCGCTCTCCTTGCTCTTCCTGACCTTGGTTTCCCTCACCCTCAATGGGGTTGTATGGTTGCTAGATTTCTTATTAGGGTGCGTGCTCTACTCTTCGAACCCGCCTAAGCCCCTGTTCCCGTTCCTTGCACTTGATCTAGTATTCATCCTCAAATGTTGACTTGCCGCTTCTCACACAAATGGTATCAATTTGATGTTGTCAAAAATCATGATCCTTTATACTTGTATTAAGAGGATGCGATTCAATACGCTTACACTAGAGCTGATTACAAGAAATTCACTTATCCTCCAAATGAGAGAATATGGAGGGGTATTTATATTAGTAAGAAATTCACGTTATTTAAAGTAATATTTTGTCTCTCATCTACCGCTATTGCATCTATGCGCTATGTTAATAATCTGTCGTACGCTGATTAATTTGATAAGCTTGACTTTAGACTTTCCTTTGTGGGGTACTCAACTTATCTTATTTAGGGCGATTTAGTTCCCTCATCAATGTGATTTACTTCCTCCATCAATATGTTCATGAATATATAATTTTAAATGTATACCATTAATTTGAATTAAATAAAGGATTAAATACACTTTGCACCTGAACTATGCATTTGGTCTCATTTACACCCCTACAATATGAAATGTAACAAAACTACCCATAACAAAATAATTTGATATTGACAAGAAAAAAATTCCCTTCTCACTCCCCTATACTTTTCTATTCTACTACCTAAAATATATTTTATTAAAATATCACCCCCAAACTATTTTTAGTAATTTAAAATTTTAATCACATTTTATTTTAAAAATAATATATTATAATTTATAATTTTTTATAAATTATGGAACACAAAAATATTTATAAGCTTAGTATATGCAAATACATGTTACAAAGTAAATAGAATATGTTAAAACGTACATGTAAATATGTGCCGATACATAATGCATATAATATTATATAAAAAAAAATATGTTATATAACTTATAAATTTTTATTCAATTACATGTCCACATAATAAAAATATATCATATCATTACTTAAAAAAATATAGAATATTTTATATTAATATATTATAGGTTTGCATATTTTACAGTATATATATATGTCCGGTGTAATATTTTTAAATCTCTATTGATAATTTATTTTTAAAAAAGTTCAATATATAAAACAACACGAACAAAAATTATGTATGTTTTTTACCAATTGTGCAAAAAAATATAAAAGAATTGTAAATCTATGGAGTTTGTACGGATTCTAACTCAGTATAAAAATAATAAATTTTGGATAGTGTTTATTTTAAATAAAAAAAATTATAATAATTCAAATTATATTAAGAATAATTATTGTTACAGAGATATTTCAGGGGTGTAAATAATAAGGCCATTTTTTTCATAAAAAAATTAGTGTATAGCATGACTGGTCATTTTGTTACGTTTTATTGTTTACAAGTATAAATGCGCTTTATATATAGTTAAGAGGTGCAGAGTGTATTTAACCCTTAAGTAAAATCTAAACCATTGGTCAGTTAGTTCAATTTAGACTTTAAATTCAAATTAGATCTAATAATTTTAAGAATATAAATGTACTTTTAAAATTTAAAGTTTTAAAAAGAAATAGCTCATGCAACACACAGAATCGAGTGAGGGGCCTTTTTACTTCATTTTGAGAAATACAGAATGATAAATTATTATTTTTTTTCATATTTCTTTTGCTCTTTTAATTTAATATAAGAGAGTAAATTACATTTAACAGTTAAATTTTTATTTTTTGATATTGCACTTTAATCCCTTAAAAAATTATATATAATTTGAATCAAAACGAACACATTATTATTCAAAATTTATTTTCATCGTCAAATACCTCACGTCAAACTATTTTGAATTTATTACCTTAAAACATGATAATATTTTTTATTATTATTGAAAAACAAACCTTTATTATTTTTATTACAATTCACGTGTGCGATACTTTTTAGAAAAATAGGAATGAGACAAGTTAGCGTAGTCAACGAGGGGGGGAATGGAATGGGTGAAGTGTGAACTGGACAGCGCATGCTCTGAAATTCGGTCTACGCGTTTTTATTCCTTTTTCTTACAACAGAATCTGGGAAGTTGTGAGACTGTGTCTCTGTCTTTCTGGCCTTTCCTATTTTTATTTCCGGCCACTACCAAATCAAGAAGGATTCACTACATCTGTTATTACCTAAATGCCCCTCACAAATTTCCATTTTTGGTCCTCCAAATTAGGAATAATTCTTTTTCTGAAATTAAAATATCATTTACTAGAGAGAGTGTGTAACATAAGCTTACTTATATGTGTATATATTTGTGATTTTATTAAACAATTACATTATCTAAAAATTTAAATTATTAAAAAGAAAAATAATTTAATATTAATTAGTTTAGGACATCCCTCTCATGTTCAAACTCTGCATATGATATAACGTCAATGATACTTTTCCAATAATATGAAGTAATTTACCTCCCTTAAAAAAATGAAGCAATTTACCTCGCTAGATAAAGCGGACAAATTATTTTATTTTAAAAAACATAGGGAGGTATTTGGCTCGTTTTAAAAGAACACAGAGATGTAAATAGATGTTCTTTTTTCATAGAGAATAATTTGTTCATTTACAATATCACGGTAGATTGTTCGTATTTTTTTCTAATTAATATTAATAATTAACAAATTTTCAAGTAATTATGGAGTTGACTCTTGATAAATTGGGGAAATAAATTAGTATTCTTGTTTTAGGGTCTTCTTCTTGACTCTATAAACCCATATTCGGTTCAGAATTCTACTTTATACCATGACAAGATAGATGGAGAAGTGAGAACAACCTTAACAAGCAGAACACATGTCATAAATAAATAAACATTAAAGGTAATAATATATTACACGTAAGTCATGACATGAGCACACCTAACGTATGATGCATTTATTTCATTTGTCAACTTACAAATCAAATACAACCTTCCTGCCTGTCATGCCCTTAAGACAAAATACAATGATTTTAATTATGGTCGGAATGGAATATAATTTAATTCATATTATCTATAATAATTAATTCATATATATGTATCACACACCTAACATATTTTCTATATGTAAGTAGCTGATGTATACACATATTCACATTAATTGGTTTCAGACGAGGACATAAGTTTTTTCAAGATAAAAATTCTTGAAGTTCAGACAAAGTCATAATTATAACTCATGTAATAAAATATCGATCGAATTGCAAACTACTTCATGATATATATGTTGTGTATATATATCAAATACATACAAAGTATAACATTATTTTATGATAAAATATTGAAAATCTAGATTTATTTTTAAGGCAAGAAATTAAAATCCTAGAATTGAAGGAACCAGTTTGTCCCATGGCATTAATTAATGATTTGATGGGCCTTTTTTTATTTTGCTTTTGTCAAAAGAATAAATGCTTTTACATTAAAAAAAAAACAAAAAGTTACAAATATTTTGATATTGAGATAAACAATAGACATGTTGTAGATTCTTGAGGACATGGTTTTTCTCATCCCCAATGTTCACACTGTCCCAAAAGTCAATCTAAGAGTTATCTTATGAAAAATAAAGTTTAGGGAGTGTTTGTGAATTGTAATTGTTTTAGGAAGGGATTTTTCAATTTTTTTTAAAAATTACTTTTTTTTGAGTTTTATGAGAAATAGTTTTAATTATTGAAGCTTTAAACGAAAGTAAATTTTAAATCAAAAATTAAAAGTGGTTGACCAGGTCCATTATTTTAGGTGTTTTGGGTCGTTTTATCATTTATGTAAGGTAATTCAATATGAATCTGAACAATTTTACCGTTATTTCGACAATGATTTTTGTATAATAACAATTATGCGTTTCTGAACAATTACTTTATCCAAACACTTTAAGTTGAATTTATTTAGTTCATTTTTCATTATTTTTTCACAAACACACGATTTCGAGTTTTACTATAAAATCTTAACCTTGTCTGTAAATTATTACTTTAAAAAAGATGGAATCTCTGGAAACTGCTAGCATTTGGGGTTGCTTCTCGTACTAAAGACAGGAGGCGTATGAAAAGCTTAGCAACTGTGTGAAAAAACACAGCACATTACCTGCTCATTCCTACCTGCCAATTAGACAGTCATTCGTTGCCGAATTCTCACGTAATAAAAAATTCCACCAAACAATAAATAGGAAAAATAAAAGAAAAACCCATAATCAAGAACACAGATGAGGGTCAAAACTGGAAAGAGAACAGTGCGGGCAGTGGCAAACACGTTAACGAGAAATTGACAATATGCATTTGTGGTGTATTTAGGTGGGGCAGCAATTCCATTACCTCAGCCAAATAAGATTGAGGAAACGAACACTGAAGCAACCAACCTGTAATTGTAAATTGTAAAAGAAAAGGAGGAAGGCAGCCTCCCATTTCTTTCCACGCATTTTCCGTCCTTCTTCCTCGTGTGAAAGAGCCCTTTTTCTTCTTCTGTTGCCTAAGAATCATTTCTACTTTCTTGCTTCTTGTTGTTATCTACTTTCCTTTGCGTCCACCTCGTTTTCAGATATTTTAGAAGAGGGGACTTCATTTACGCCACTGTTCTTGGTTTTGTTACTGGCCCTTTTGCATTTCTTGGCTTATTTTCTTTTCTTTTTTTGTATTGTTGTTGAGCTTTTTGTGATATTTTTGGACTGTGGGAGGAGTGTTTTGAGGACCCTTTTGTTGTTGTCCTGTGTTGGTGTGGATTATTATGGGAAACTGCTTTGGTTCCTCCGCGAGAGTTGATGCCACTCTTAGCACTGCATCTGGTATTTTCATCTTTTCTTGTTTTTCTGTTTCGTTACGTGGTTCTGTGAATTGCAATGGAGAGAAGTGAAGTTTTGGGATGAGGGGTTTGGTTTAATTTCTTGATGAGATTGATAGCGCCTGTTCTGAATCTTGTTTGAGCTGGACAGGCCAAGGGTTTTAGCTTACAGGGATAAAGTTCAAATTTTCTACCTGTAAATTGTTGGTTGTAGGCTTAAACTTCCTGTTCTTTCTTAACTTCAAGTGTGGTATGATTTTGTGGTGGAAGGGCTGGCTAAGAATTTTGAATTCTGTTCTTTTTGTCAATTTCTTGCTATATTTGGAAACTGGTTCAAGAAGCAGTTTTTATGGGCAGAGAATTTTATATTCAATTTAACAAAATCTCCCTATTGGGTATGATACTGATGGGTTTCGAGTCTAAATTTTTTCTTGTTATTTACATATCTAAATATGTTCTGTTTATGAAAGGATCAAAAGATAACTTTTTGGTGATAGCCCTTTTCAGTAACTATTATTGCTCCAATACACTGATACTTTGTCAGCCGGCAAATTCCTGTTTGTAGTTAAAGTTTGATCTTTTTGTCTGTCCGCTATATGATTTCCGTCCATGTTGGATTTTCCTCCATTTGATTAAATATCATCTGTAGTTCTTTACTAATTCTCATAATTCAACTACTAATAATCGGGAATCTTTGCGCTTTGAGCTTCTTTAGGGTAATGATCCAATGAAGTATGTAACTACTGATGAGACAGCGGTCATGCATTTAGCTGTCTATCTTTGAATTAAAGGAGAAATCATCAATTATCAAATAATTTATGCTATTGGAAACTTTATGCTTGATGAATTGTTAGGGGGTGTGACAAGCTTATGACTTGCGTATGCTTTTCCTTGTTTCTCAGAAGCATCAAAATTTCCCAGCAAAACCAGCAATTCATCGGCTCCTTCCAGCATAAGCATTCCCCCATACAGTGGCAAAAACAGTGCTGAAAGCCTTCCTACTCCAAGATCAGAAGCTGAAATTCTGTCGTCCCCCAATGTTAAGGCCTTCTCGTTTAATGAGTTAAGGAATGCAACGAGAAACTTTCGCCCTGACAGTCTTCTTGGGGAAGGAGGATTTGGCTATGTTTTTAAAGGATGGATTGATGAGCATACACTTTCTGCTGCAAAACCTGGATCTGGATTGGTCATTGCAGTCAAGAAGTTAAAGCCCGAGGGATTCCAAGGCCACAAGGAGTGGTTGGTATGTTTCTTCTTTAATGTGATACAGCTTAATTAAACAATTATTATTAGTGTTATTGAGAGCGTGCTGCTATGTTTTGCAGACAGAAGTTAATTATCTGGGGCAACTTCATCATCCAAACCTAGTTAAACTTATTGGCTACTGCTTTGAGGGTGACAATCGGCTTTTGGTATATGAGTTCATGCCAAAAGGAAGCCTAGAGAATCATTTATTCAGAAGTACGTTTTCCCTGAATTAAACTATTAATGTAAAGTTATCATTGCTGATATCTTTCTTAATTAGCACATAACTTGATGGATTTGGATAGTAGCTTGTCATGTTTGGTTTTGTGCTTGCATATTATTCTCTCCCTGACACTCTCTCGTTGCGACTCTGTGGTTCTGTTTGTACTATATATAATGCAAGCTTTTTAACTATTGTCAACACAGGCTATTTGATTAAATCCTCACAAATAACACCTAAGACTTGATTTTTTTCCGAAAGCATCCCTCAACAATGCAGAAGATCAGTCAAAAATCATTTGGTTGAGTTTGTGTCTTTGCATCCTTCACATGATTTACGGGCCTGTTGCAGTTTAGAAATTTGATACATGTTCCGGACTTGTATAGGCATGAAAATGCTGCTTTCTAACTGTCTATAATCTGGAATCTTGTGAGCATGTCAAGCTCATCCATGTGTGTTAATATTTCTTTGACCCTCATTGTTTGGACTGCCTCTTTCAAGAATGCATTTCAGGACCTATGTATTTTTCAGCTGCCTAATAAATTTTACTGAATGATATTTGGCTTGGCACTTAATATCTTGTTCATGGTGTTTTGTGCGATTCAGAGCACTGCGTGAAATTTCCTGAAACTTGCCAACCTTTAAGCGCTCTTCCTGAAACATGTGTTGACAGTTAAGTTGCATTTTGTTTTCCAGGAGGACCCCAACCCCTCTCTTGGGCTACTAGAATGAAGGTTGCTATAGGTGCAGCTAGGGGCCTTTCTTTCTTGCACGAGGCGGAAGAACAAGTTATATATAGAGATTTTAAAGCTTCTAACATCCTTCTTGATGGGGTATGGTGGGAACTGGTTTCTCACATTCGACTGGCTTTTAACCAAAAAGCTTTTATTGACGCATCAGCCGTGTCCGTTCTAGACTGATGTATCCCATTTTGGAATGCAGGAATTCAACGCAAAGTTGTCCGACTTTGGTTTGGCCAAAGCCGGCCCAACTGGTGACAGGACGCATGTATCAACTCAAGTTGTGGGTACACATGGATATGCTGCGCCTGAGTATGTTGCCACAGGTGAACTAATTATAACGAATCCAGACTACTTTATGAAGTTTTAATTGGCTTGAGTGAGCATCTAATTAGTTAACACAACAATTTCTCCTTCTCAACAAACAGGTCGACTGACAGCAAAAAGTGACGTATACAGCTTCGGGGTTGTTTTGCTCGAACTGCTATCCGGACGTCGTGCTGTTGACAAAACGAAGGTTGGTGTCGAGCAAAACCTAGTCGACTGGGCCAAACCATACATGGGTGACAAGAGAAGGTTGTTCCGGATAATGGACATTAAACTGGAGGGTCAGTACCCTCAGAAAGCCGCATTCGCTGCCGCTACTATTGCTTCGCAGTGCTTAAACCAAGATCCTAAACTCAGGCCTCGCATGGCAGAGGTTTTAGCCAAACTTGAAGAGCTCCAAGCTCCAAAAGGTGCGACGAGACATTCCAAGGCCGATAATCAGGTCGACCCTGTTCTTATGTCGCCACTGAAACATCATTTGCCTATGAATGTAACACCTTTGGCGTCTCCTTTGCCAGCAAATCGAAAGGCTTCTCGCGTACGATGAGGCAGGACAAATTATTGTTTGCTTAATCAATTATATTGGATTATTTTTTTTTCTTTTTTCAGCTGTAAATTCCTCACTTAGGTTCACATTTTGCTGTTTGTGGATTATACCTTTTTGTGTGGAGTGTTCAATCTGCGTACTGTTGTGGATAAACTTCTATTCCCCTTGAGGTTGCGAAGTTGTACGTTCAAACTGCAGAATGATGAGATTGTAATTAGAAAGTTTTTAGTAAGAACCAGGGACTGATATTAAACACTCATTCTTGAGACTATTTTCTTTTGCGATATATATAATATTATGAATTTAGAAAAAATCAATAATAACTGATATGGTGTTAATGGGTCAAAATTATCCAGTCCCAAGCCCATCAAGACAAAGCTAGTCCTAAACTAGACCCAAACCTGTTAAATTAAAATGGTTGGGTTTGGGTCGGGTAATATACCCAGTATTATCCACGTTACCCGTGCCCAACGCATACCCAATTCTCTTAAGAACTCTCTGAACTCACAGAACTCTCCTCAAAACTCTTTCAACTCATAGATGAGAATCCATCGCACACCGCTCTCCAAACTTGCCACCACCTCCGCCATTGTAAGCGCCATCCAGGTACGCAGTTCTCCAATCTCCTGCCACCTCCTCTGCTACAACAGCCTGTCAGATCCCTTGAAGCGCCGCAGCATAGATTTGTAGCTTTCCCAGCCCCGTCTGCACCCTTGCAACAGAAAAGAATAGATTACAGCCCATAACTCCAAGACAAAAGCTCAACAAACTCGATGGCACTTTCCCTTATTCGAACTCAATTCTGCAAAACTCCAAAGCTCCAACTACTTCCATTTTACAACTACATTTGCGCAACAATAGATTTCAACAAGTGGTGGGATTTGATCCGAAATCATTCTTGTGAAATTCTATTGGTATAACCTTAATTTTGTCTAGAAAAAACTATTTTGCCCCTAAAATGTCTCAAAATTGCAACTTCACCGGGAAGACTCGCGTCTTCCTCATTGTGTCGGGTCACGATTCGGGTAGGGTCCAACAACCTGATCTTGACAACCCAGGACACGTGGTAGGCATCTATTGGACAACAGAGGGTTTTACGCTATAAATACTCCATGCTCAGGGCATTTATGGTACGCCGTTGTCTACTCACCTTTCTACTTTAGATCGCTTGGACTCGTTAGCTCGACAGAGACCTGTTTATAGGACTTTGATGCCAAGCGCTGATTTAAGCATCGGAAATCGTAGTTGGGGGCTACTCAAGTAAACCTAACGATCTATTTCTCTTTTCTCAGGCCTTTACATCAGTCCGAGAGAGGTAGCGACCTCGAATGCTTGGTGGACCAGTTCATTCGACTAAGGAGGTAGCTCAGATTTCGACCCGGATCAAATTCCATAACGGATATCCGAAGAAAATTGAGAGATTTCTTGTCTATTTGCTCTGTGTTCTCATCTCTTAAGAATGACTAAGATTGATTTGATTTCTCTTATTGAAATTTTGGCTTTATTTTAGTTTTGATTTATTACAGAAAAAAATAAAAATAAAATAACATTAGGTTTGGGTTGGATGAGAGTCAAAAAACTTGGTCTGTTAAAATACCTTTGGGTTAGAAATCTATTGGATCTTGAGTTAGATGAGTAGGACCTTAACATTAATAATTTGTATGGGTATTTTTTAGGCCTGAGTAGGCCTTGCCTTATCCTTTGGCAGGCTTATATGGTGGTAAACCATAATGAAAATTTACCCATCAACTATTTATATTGCACTGTTTAATATTGAGTCCGACTCTATTTCAACATGAATACTAAATCAAAAAATTAATATAGTAGTTTTAGTTATGCTAAATGATTCTTTTCCCCCCCTTTTAATACAATGTATACATTTTCTTTTAGGGTAAATTACAGTTACTTTATATGAGATTTGACATAATTATAAATATTTTTTATTGTTTTAAAAATTATAAATATTTCTCTCAAATGAAAAATAATTGTGTAGGACGGTAAGGTAAAACCTGCTATTTTATCCATGTTGATTTTTTAAAAATATAAATAAAAAAATTAAGAATGGTAAAATAAATAATCCATATAGCAAATTACTCCATAAAAGTATTTTAAAGATTTTTAAAAAATATATAAAATTATAATTAATACCAAAAGGCCATTTGGTCAATTTACTCCAAAAATTGAACAGAAACCTAACGTAGCTGATGGAGTAGATTCATTGTTAGACGAGCATTAAAATCAAAGAAGTATTCAAATAATATAGAGGTATTTATAATTAGAGTAAAACGTAGACACCCTACCAATGTATGGGGCCATTGTACTTTGTCCCACTATCTTTCTTTTTTTTTTTTTTTACACGGCAGTTCCCAACTTTTGAGTACTTTGTCCCACTATCTTTCTTTTTTTTTTTTTTTACACGGCAGTTCCCAACTTTTGAAATTTGTTGCACAGTGCCTTTTTTATCTTTTTCAGGTGCATAAAATAGTAATTTCGGCTATGTGAAATGCACGTGTCCAAGGGCTAATTTTTAATGCCCTTTTATGTAATTTCATCCCTTTCCCGCCAAAAGTAGTTGGTTATAAGCGAAGCCCAAACAACTATTTGCTCTAATTTGTGTTTTCAACATCTGAAAGGGAAGAAGTAGCAGAATGGAAGAAAATCGCTACTGTAGACGGTTGTTCAACTATAGGATTGAAGTCTGCAACCTAATTGCAGATTTGCTCTCCTATCAGCTTCGGACGTGCAAACTTCCTTTTCACTCAATTCTTTGTGAAGGCTTCTTGATCCTTCAGTACAGATGGTATTGAGGGAGAAATTGTTTGTGGCAGTTAAAGTAGTACGCCTCCCTATTGTGCTGCAGATAGAATGCCTGTGTGTCATCTATACAAACTGGACACCCCATAATACCAGCAGTACACCATACGCGATTCTATAAGCAGGTAGGTCGTTCACGATCCACATTGACATCGCACGCATAATGAATGTCTGGTTCGTGGCATCGTCGTGCGGTCGAACACCCACATACCACAATTGCAATAGCTCTTTGATCAACGGCTCTTAGTACACATAGATCATACGTTTCAGATTAGAAGGGCTAGGGATCACCATCATTAGGACCATATACTCAAAACTCATGTACATACATCGGGAGAGATTGTAGGTGTAAGTATAACGGGTCATCATGAATAAGTTTGACTATACTGGCCGTGTGGTGCAAACTCATCTCTACAAAGACCCAGCCAAACATTACGCGACTCTTCTATAATACCCAGATATGTAAATGCCTTCAAGCCTCGATATTGAATGGATGACATAAAGAACCCTCCTTCGTCTGATGTGTTGCATGCAACATCATGTACTCCACAGTTACTTTTAAAGCATACAACCTCTGCAAGCGGGGAGTAAGCGACAGGTACCTAAGAACAGTGTATGGGAATTTGTTACAGCGAGAGTTTCGCTCCCTAGTCGGCTTGTACCTAGCATTTTCACAAAACTTGCAGAATTCTAAATCGATGTCGTACTTTCAGTGCAACATGCAACTATTTTTACATGCATCAATCTTTTCAATGAGTAAACCTAACTCCCTTATCAATTTTTTCGTACTAGTAATCTTTTGGCAGGGTGTGATCACGGGACAATATGCCCACTGGACCAGTTGATCATACATTCGCTTAGAAAAATTGGCCTCGGCTTTGATAGTCACCACACCAGCAACCGACGCCAACTAAGATTGGGTACAACCACTCCACAACGGCTGGTTGGCAGCACGACATTATAAAAACAGTGTGACAACCTTAACACATAATCATAGGGTCCCCCTCCATACCGCAAACTAGGATTGATATCAATAGTACAAGACTTGTACCATCATCAGTCACAACCTCGTGGTAAGAAGAAAAATAACCCGGTTCGACTGCATAAAAGACATCGTCTATGCCCAATCCATCTATTGTTCATCACCTAGTGTGAATTACCCTCCTCCTATACTGGAGGGGCATTCACAACATCAAAATACTCCTACACCCTCTCCTCGCTATGCGAAGTTCAATCATAATATTCTGGCATAAACCCTAGAATACATAAGCTATTTTGCACTGGAATTTGAAATGGCCTTTGGATAAAAAAAACTATTCGTTAAAATATACCTGTTTAAAAAATAGCCGTTGAAAATAGCGGTGATACTCATCTATGTAACACTATGTAACGACGTTTTATCCGAATGTTGGAATAACCTTTCTTTTTGTTTTATGATTGTTACGAAGGACATGGTCATCCCAAAAACCAATAAATTTGTAGCGGCCAAACCTTTTTAACGGCATTTGTAACGGTCATCATTATTTAAACATTCGGAGCGGCTTTAGGTACATGTTTTGGAACAATTGACTTCTGAAGAAAGGTAGGCCATCCCAAATAGTGACGGCCATTTTTTTGTAGCGGCTTTGGGGATATATCTCTGTAGTAACGATTTCAGCCGCTACAAACAAATGTAATTCTTATGGCCTCTGTAATGACATCATCAAATGTTCTCCGTTTCAATCTTGCTACAAAAGCCGTTCCAATTGTAAAGCCATGTGTCTGTTCCAAAAAAATCGTTATAAATCTTGTATTTTTTTTATAGTGAAGTATCTAAATCTGAAATGATATATATTACTTATTGAAAAAATAAAAAAATATTAGATGAATGTATTCTTTGTATTATATAATTTATTTTAGAGAAAAAATTATATTAAAGTATTTAAATTTAAATTGATATTAATTATTGAAAAATTAAAAAATTAGTTGAATGTATTTTTTGCATTATATTACTCATTTATTTTGAAATTATGTTAAAGTATTTAAATCTAAACTGATAGTACTCATTTGAAAAAATAAAAAAATAGTTCAATGTATTCTTTGTATTATATAATTTATTTTAGATAAAAAATTTATGTTAAAATATTTAAATCTAAACTTATATTACTCATTGAAAAAATAAAAATTAGTTGAATGTATTCTTTGTACTATTTAATTTAACTTCTTAATATGTAATTACCTACATCAAATTCATTAATATTACTTTTATTATATAATTTGAGATACTTATATATAGTTTAAGGCACAAAATTAAAAATCAAGAAAAAAAAGTAATTTGAGTTCTTTTATATCAATAAGCGGGGCGGGGCAAGGTGGGGAATTTGTTGGGGTGCGTCCGAGTCTGGGGCGGGGTGCTCTTCACCAGGGTGAGTCTCGTGTCCCGGGAAACTCGCCAAGTTACCATCCCTACCTGTAGCTACCATTACTACAGCTGCATGGCTGCTAATTCAAACTCAATGTATGTTTGTCACAGTAACACCCTTCAGCCTCAAACTGATCATAACCATTCTAATTGGAAATGTATTCCATGCTCTTCTTATGCAATTCTTCTATCAATGTATGTTTAGTCACTTGCCACTATCAGGAGATTTCTAAATCATTCATCAATAACTCCATAAATAAAAGCCACATATTTTTTTTTTTCTGTTTTCTACTACTGTATATGTAAATAGACAAATGCAATTATTGACATGAATCCCTATTGCACACCGAAGTATTCCACCATAAACAATCTTTAGATAACAATAATCAAGACATATTAATGGCCTCAACCATCAAATAATCCAGTTCTCAGAGCACCCCAACAATAATAAAATATTTTGAATAGAAAATTATCTTCAACTTTTTGTTTTAATCTTGACACTGGTATTAAGGTTGGATCCACAATCTTTCTAACGTACCTTCACAGCATACCATATTG
Source organism: Sesamum indicum (assembly GCF_000512975.1). Classification (NCBI taxonomy): domain Eukaryota; kingdom Viridiplantae; phylum Streptophyta; class Magnoliopsida; order Lamiales; family Pedaliaceae; genus Sesamum; species Sesamum indicum. The sequence goes on from NC_026152.1 coordinate 9,758,006, forward strand.
TTTATCTTCACTTTCTGCAGCCAATTTAACAACTTTTTCTTTGGCTCTATATATTTGAAATTTATGGAATATTAACTTGCACTCTTTTTTCATTACTGACATTATTGAATCAACAAGACACTTTTATCACTTGTTTTCTTTTCTTTATGTTTGTTTGCTAACCACTTAGAATTTGCGAGAAACACCCTCTCAACTCTTGTACATTCATTTACACTTTTCAATGTCTTCACTTGCATTGTATCCCCTTCATGATTTTTTGAAGCAAAAATATACTAAAGACATGATTCATGTGTTTGCACCTAACTTGTACTTTATTCTTATAATTTTTTGTGAAGACAACATCTCTAGCATTGAGAATAGAATGTTGTCTTACCGCATCTCTAATTATTTGGGTATCAGGGAAATAGAGGCCAACCTCAAACTATGGATCATCGTTATCCAGATTCAGGTTAAACATAGAGAATCCATCATTTGTTAACTTCTTTACCTTCAGAAGATGTTGTTTTCACAGTAATTGAAGGCGAGGGTGTGATCACAGGGTAATAGAGGTCACTAGCCCATAAGGACACCTCATCATAACATCTCCCCAATATATTATTCTTAGCATTAATTGATGTTAACCAGCCAGGTAAATGCCGACAACTGGAATTCATTACAGTCAATGTACAATGGCTGATCGACTCGGTGCACTGAAGGAAAGAAACAAGCGGATCGGCCTGGGAGCGTGCAAACAGAAGAGCGGAAAAATCAAAAGAAAGCGGTAAAAATGTATGCATAATTAAAATATCAAAAGAAAGGGGTATACCTTGTTGTTCCCTAGCATTGATGTAGTATGTAGATTTAAAAAAAGGAAATAACAAATCCCGACATACAAGGCTATAGATAAATATAACGAAAGACATGTATTTTAAATGAAACTTTACCTCATTTATGTTTCAACCAGTAATCGAGAATTCTCCCCTTTGTTCACCTTAGGCTCCAACTTAGGAGCCCTCTAGAAAGTTTTGTATCTCTTTGCTTGAAGAAATCAAAATCAGTTGGAAGAAATGATCGAAGAGAACTACACTATTAACTAGTGTATTCTCTTCATCAAAATTCTCACAACTCATCATTTGATCCTAGATCAAAGAGTGTTGGAGAAACAAAAGGGATGAGAGGGAGGGAAAGGGTTTCTAAATTTCATGGGGAGGAGGGATGGAGTTCGTGTTCTCTACACTATTCACTATATGTTATCATCTTCTGAACAATGATGATAACACACATATATATACTTTGTACGGAAAGGTGGAAAAGTGTCTAGATACACTCTACCTACCTACGAGACAACCCCATTCCTATATGGTATGATCCAATCATGCCATATAAGAAAGGCTTCAAATATGGTCAAGTCTACACTTTTCAAAAGTGCAATTTGACCAACCCTCTTTCCAATAATAGAAGTCAACTCTATTTCTAGTGGGTCTTAATTTAGTGGTCCGGGTTCCATTAAAATGAATTCAAGACCTAATGAATTTAATTAAATATAATTTAATAAATCCAAACTAAATTAAGCCCGATGTCATTTAATCCAATTAAAAGCATAAGCTTAATTCTCTTTAATTAATAAATCCAATTTATTAATTAAAACAAGCCCAATAAATTAATCCAATTAATTTAATTTGGGCTATTCATCCAATGGATCATCTCACATGCAAATAATCTGATTATTTACATCTTCCAAAATTAATTCCAAACTAATTCCTAGTCCTTCCACGGTGCTTTGTGTGTGACTCTTTAGGTTCACCTTTCAGCTAGACTTGGGCTAGTATCCAACCTATCGATTAATTAAATCTAATTTAATTAATCGTTCATTAACCATTGATTAAGAAAATCCGCTATCATGAGTTGTTGTCTAGCAATGGTGCATGGCACTAGAGACTAGGTGAATATCTGTCTCCCAGCCTTAGTCTAAGGCATGAAACTTGGTGTCGGTTCCCATCCTGAACTAGACAACTATGCTATAATACTTTAGATCGTATTTCGCTTAATTGCTCGATATAGAAAACCATTTCCTATTCGATCAACCACTGTAGCTCTAGATTTTGTGAGACGTAAACGTGTGTCCAAGTGCACAGGAGATACCACTGTCACATACTGACAAAGGACGGGTCCTCTTCTTGGTACCCACCATCATGTCTGTGACACAATCACCTCCCACACAAATTCAAGATATAACCATCGTGTGCATATGACTGTCATGGTTCCTCAAGTTTGAGGACTATTCCCGTACTATCAGAGTCGAGGACTCAAATCATACCGTCCAAGCCTCCAAGGCTTTCATATGACGATCTCCGCGAGTCAGTTCAGTCAGTTGACCACCTTGTCAACTAACCCACTGAGATTGCATAGATATTCAACGTCTGTCCCCTATGAAATACGACATCCCATTAATGCAATATTCAGTGTAAGTCTCAATAGGACTCTCAATGCGCAGTCTCGAGGTCCTCGACTTGGAATATTTAAGACCAATCCTTAGAAATTGGTTCATGACCGCCATCCAATGTGCAACCCAACTACATATTATCCTAATGGTCTATGGGCATCTATCATGATATTGAAGCTATGCTTAACGTAATTGGTAAGCACAACAGATACATATACCAAAGATGAATACTTACCGCACTCATCGGACAATATTACTTGAATAAAGATCGCTTGAATAGTTCCCAAAATTACTAATCCAATTGGTTTTCTGATCACCTATTGCAACACGCACTACATAAAAAAGTCAACCTGATAATTTCGACACATCATATTCCTACGAACTAGGTTTGGCCTCACCACCATCATTAGGCAAGGAGTTGCAAGCACCCACGAGTTCAGCCTCAGGATGTGCCAAGAACAAGTGCGGCCTAACAGTATCATAAACTATCCCTTGATCCTAATTTATTTGCTCAAATCACCTCAATGCATCGCCATATCAGGTGCAATAGGAATATCTATATAAATTGTTGCAAATGGATCATTATACTCACTGGTGCATACATAAAACCCTTTCATATAGAGGTCGTACATACCTCATCTATCATTTTGAACACACAATTCCTGCATTTACAAGAGATACACCTAATTTTTTTCACGGTTCATGTACCCATGCTGATCCTTAGCCCAATTTATGATTTCCCAAACACCATCCTCAAACTCTTATATTTTTTGACAAGTACTTCTCATATATTCATTTTCTCGATTGTCTTAACATATTTATCTTATTATATAAGAATACATATATATTAATTACAAGCACCTAAAAAATTATAGGGTAAATTACACAACTTCCCTGAGGTTTAGCATAATGACGAATACCTCTTATTGTTTGAAAAATTACTAATACCTACTTGATTTAATGGTCGTCTAACAAACACCCCAATTCGTTAGGTTTCCATCATTTTTTTGGGGTGAACTGCCCAAAATTCCCTTGTGAATTAAAAATTATAATTAAATTTATTTTTTAAATTTTTTTATGGACTAGTGGATAAATTTTTTTATACTTTTGAAAGTTTTTTCATCTGCCCCGTTCATTTTTATAAGTTTTAATTTTTTTTAAAAAAAATGTAGTAAGGGCAAATTCGACAGTTTTATACCTCTATTCAAGGATTACATGATTTCATCAAACATCAGGGGTATTTGTAATTTTTCAAACAAAGATGGGATATTCATAATTATACCATACTTTGGGGAAAGTTGATGTAATTTACCCAAAAATTATATATATAATTAACTTCTGTACCAATATATACAATATATTAAAAATAAGAACAACATCACAATGTTTTAATATTTGGATAATGAAGCACCTCCACCTCAATTTCAGAACAGAATGACCGATTGCCAATTCTGGACTGCGGAAGCAGATATTTTTATATATCTAATTGCTTAAAAATATAAAGGTTGATATATATATATATATATTTGATATATATATATATATATATATTCAACTTTAAGAGCTCGATCAATTTTATAAATAAGAAGAATCCAATTGAATGGAAACACAAATAAGATTGTGCACACGAATTTATAGATATTTTTGTAACGAATTTGGGGACGGAATTAGGAACGCCAGGAAACCATTATAATATAATCGTTATAGGGTCTGCAGCTTGCCTACACAAACTTATTGTTGGAACTTATTAGAGTTGCCTTACCGAGCATTTTAGGCAAACAGTACGTGACTTTTTAGATGAATTTTGGGACAATTTCTGACAATGATGTCAATTAGTCGTTATTAATTAAGTCTTGAAATTTGGGACGCACATGAGCCGTCCCGAACGTCGTCCCCAAACTATTATTTTGGATTGTCTTTGGAACAAAAGTCCGTCATGAATTTGGATCGTCATCCCACCTTCCCAAATAATTATCAAGTTGTTTGAAAATTCATTCCAAATTTCGAACAAACATTCTTCCATTCCAAATTCTGTTATAAATTGTTAACCACCAAAATATTGGGATTACATTTGAGATGGTTCGGAGTGGATCCTTGTTTTGATCCCATTTTGGAACAGCCTGTTTATTTTTGGAAAGCTAAAGGCAGTCACAGGACTGCCGTTAGAAATCCTTCCAGAAATTGTTGCAAATTCTGTCTCAATTTCGGACAGCTTTTGAACTAATGTTGGTTGTTCCAAATATCCGTCCTAATAAAATAAACCTTTTTGTAGTCTATGTTTACAGTTCCGGAAAATCATGAAAATTAAGTAAATACAAAGTTATATTTTATTCATTTATATAAATGTACGTAATGCATTTAATCTGAAAACAACTCCTTTTAATATTTTCATTATATGTTATATATAATTATATATTGTGGAATATAAGATATATATGTTGCTCATTTCATTTTGAAAATTATATATACATGTAAGTTTAGTGTATTATTTAAATTATGAAAACTTTATTTTTAATGTTTAATTAAATATGAATAATTTACATATATATATACTGTTTATTTTATATTTTTTAAAGAAAAAATAACTTTGGTTCATTCAAAGAGATTGGGACGCCTCGACATACAACTCATGAATAAGAGAAACTGAAAATACATATATCTCTGTCCCCCACAATTAGTCCAGCAAGCCTAGCCAAACCCCCTCCCCCCACAATCACAGGGTAAATTGCAAGAGCTTTTCTTGAAATTTATCATAATTATATTTTTTTATTTTTTAAAAAAATATAAATACCCTAACAAATTTTATCTCACAATAATCCATTGTAGAGGTGTATTTGTTAGGATATTTATAATTTTAGAAAGATTTGTAGTTATTAAAAAGTATTTATAATTTTTTAAAAAATAAAGAGATATTTACAATTATGATAAATTTTAAAAAACACCATTGTAATTTACCCTTAACCTAGGGTTGCAAATTTGCAACAACCACATGTATAACATCTTCAATAACAGGACCGGGAGACTCCCAGACAAAAGCAAAGTTGACAGCAAGACAACCTTCTGCATAACAAATGTGTATTTGCCAAACTACTCCAATTTTCAGAAAACGTAGATATCAAACTTAATTTCAAATACACAAATAGTAATCATATCTAGTACTGTTCTACCTAGGATTAATATAGTATACGTCCTCGTAAAAATCATTTTACATGAGGATACCGTATTAATTAATTTCGACAAAAATATTTCAAAGATTAAAATCTTAATTATATATATATATATGTATACACCTCTCGACATATATAGCTAATTAATGAAAGAATAAATGGAGAAAGAAGGATTATTCCTCATTTAAAGTTGAAACTCAGATATTGAAAATGAGCACATTACCTTCTTATGAAAAAAATATAACAGGTTATCCCTATACTTTTTAAAATGAAGCAATGTACCTCCTTATACAGGAAGATAAATTGCTTAATTTTAAAAAATATAAGAAGGTAAATTGTTGTATTTTAAAAAATACATGGAGGTAAATTGCTATTCATTTTTTTCATAAGGGGGTAATTTGCTCATTTTTTATATTACAAGGGGGTTACTTGCGTTTTTCCTATGTATATATATATATATATATATATTCCTCAACTGCAATATATATATATATATATATATATGTATACACATATGATTTCTCATCTTAATATAGAGTTCTCAAACCTTCAAATTATCTTATAATATTAACTAATACAAAATAACTATATATGTTGGACGTTTAGTAGCTGCATTCATCGTTATTCATTAATCCCACCAGAACTCAAATCAAAAGCACTAATTAAGAAGGACGAATGATATATATAGATCTATCAAACCCTAAACCGCCCTTCCTGCGCGCAGCAGCACATCTGCATCACTAATCTTCTCCAAGCTCTAACCCTACAAAATCAAACAGTAGTTTACAACAGAAAGGACGAAAAAAATTAAGGGCTTCCTGACATTTGCTTCATATAATCATGCAAAGTGCTAAGCGACAATCCTCTTCCATGATGATATTAGAATGTAGTACTTCTTACAACATATATATATATATGGTCGCGTGCATCGATCAAACGAGCCCAGGAGTTCCCCCAAACACTTCAATCGAGCAAGTTAATTAACGATACACGAGCCCTGCGAAGTGTTTGAAGGGAACTCTAGGGAACATCTGAAATAGCTTGAAACTTACAATGCGTATTTCTTGCTATTTGTTGAATGGGGTATTTATAGGGTTTCTATATGGCTTTATATATATTCTTTACCCCATCTCACGTAATTACTTTAGGGCATGAAGATATAGAATTTTGGATGGGCAATGAACCTAGACAAGATTGTCGGAAAGATGAGAGAATCGTATTCAGTTCGGTGGTCATTTGCCCAGCTGCTGAATCCTTGTATTTTCACCACATCCTTTTTTGCCCACTCACTTTTAGCTTTCTTTCGGTCATTCAATTCAATTAATTCTCTTCATCACTTCACCTGCTATATATTTCTAAACTACTTCGTGTGTGTGTGTATATATATATATATATATATATCAAACCCTATTTCATTAATATTTCTCAAACTCATCTGTCAAAATTAAATTGAAGGGTCCAAGCCTGCATTAATTATACCTACGATTCTTAATTAACTTTAAACAAATTATATGCTGGTTCGGAAATTCTTTCAAGTTCGATCAAACCAAATTAATATCACAAAGTAAGTGTAATATACTTATAATGCGATTTATTATTTTTTTTAAACTATACAAATTACATGAAACGTATATTGCATTATCATATAATTGGTTGAGGTCTGACCAATCTCAATATGGGTTAGAATTTCCGATTTCATATTATAACTAATTAAAAATTTTCTTTTGACCTATTTGAAATCTTAGCAACTTTGTGAAATGCAACTATATTCATTCTTGATCTCGATCATTGCGCACTAAAGAAAATATAATTTTTCGCTGCAATTAATTATTATATTTAAAAGAAGATAATTGTGGTAAATATAAATCAACCACGACTTTGCAACAGTCATTGGCCGTTGTTTCTGCAAGTATATCCAAAATATTACCGATGGCCAAAACCATGAAAAATGTTTTGGTTATGACTAAAAACAATGATGAATATTATTGATCGTGGTAATACTTTAAGTTTTTTATTTTTGTTTTATTTAACCGTGGTTAATAGTATTAATTTACCATAACTTTAAAGTTGTCATTTATAGTGTAGCGAAAACTCAATTTTATTTTATTTTTTTTTCAGTGAGAGGGAAACTAACTTGAGTTATAAATCGAACTTCATTCAAATTAATGTATATGTTATAGTAATTTGCAAAAGCAAACTAATTAGGAAACTAATTAGGAAAGTGGTATATAGAAGGAAAAATGAAAAGCCCTTGTTTTTCTTTTATCTTGACTAGTTATATAAATGGCACACTCGCTGTATGTGGCAAAATATTTAAAAATAATATTTTTTTTGATAAGTTGATTATCAATCATGCACTATAAAAAAATACAGAATTTAAAATAGCTTTTTTGAAATGATTTTTGTAGCAACTTTGGAATAGAAACAATTGCTCACGTCAAGGCTTTTATCGTAGCAACTTTGGAATGGAAAACAATTATTGAGGTCACGTGTTTTGTCAGAAGAATTTGGAATGGCTTTTGAAATTGCTACAAAAATTTCGAACGACTTTTCTTTTTGTGAAAACTCACTATTCCAATATCTGGTCCAAAAACCATTCCAAATATATAATTTGCCAGGGCAAACCGGTACAAAGTTTTTACCACTACAAATTTGCTATGGTTTTTAAAATGGCCGTGTTGGTATTGTGACGGTCATTGAAAAAAAAAAGTTCATTTCAAGAATCAAATATAAAATAGTTACAAAATATAATACACTTGAACGGTCCCACAAGCCGTTTCAATTTTATGATATTATGAGAAATATTTAAATTTATAATAATTTATGAATACATTTTTAAAAAAATAAAAAGTAATATTTGGAACAACCAAAAAATTAAAAAATATGTTACAAGAGCCGTCCCAAAATTTACAATATATCGAGAAATCTATTTTGGCGCCGGGTAAAAACGTGGAGGAAAATTAAAATTTTGGAACGGCCTTTATATAAAGTTGTTCCAAAAGCCGTTCCAATTTATTCGTTTGGCAGAATATTCTAAAAATATTTGGAGGAAATTCAATTTTCAAATAGCAGTTCGAAACATCGTCCCACTATGTTAATATCTAAAGTTGTTACAAAAATTGTTACAATATGTGTTTAAATTCCAAAAATTATATTTTCAAGTACGATATCTTAAAATTCATGCACCGGATTGATGCCAATCTTAAATACATATATAGACAATGTCCATTTGATCACATCTGCCAAACTCATTTAAAATTACATGGTTTGATTCACTGATGCAACGGATTGACAGAATACTCTTATATAATGAATATAATATCTCGACATACTTAAATTCATCTATGTATTCCTTTATCGGTTTGATCTAAATTTTGTAGTCCAATTAAGCCATGTAGTACACAATATAAGATGATAGTTACATCAATGTAATACTAACAATTACGAATATACAAATTTATTTCATATTGTAAACACATATCAAACTCAAGTCAAATATTTTATATACTTCAATTGTATTATTCCACACAATGGATATTTTTTTTCAATATTAAATTGCATATACAAATTTTTATTAATTTTTATATATATTTTCTTAAAAAATAATTCTTGATTTGGAATTCCTTGATTGAAGGTGGTATGTCACATCCTCTGTGGATTTGTATTTACCATTCTTACATTTATTGCATAGACAATGAATTTTATCTCCATCCATAAAAATATGTTGTGTTTTGGCCCAATTTATAAACTCAATCACTCCCTCTTGAAATTCTGGTCTAATACCAACATTACGAGGTAAATTCTTCTCATACATACACTTTTTCAACTCTCTCAATATTTTTATTATAAAATAATAAATATATATGCATTCAATAATACATTTACATAGATAATAAGGTAAAAATTTAAAAAGTAAAATGCCTTTATATATAGATCACTAGCAAAAAAAATTTATACATACCTTAATGTAAGCTAGCTAAACCTCCAAACGCATGATCTGTTGCACCGTCTTGACCACAAACACTTCTCACATAAAAGATCAAATTACAGTATAAAAATCATATAAGAAGTAAGAATATATAAGAAAATGGATAGTAAAATAAGAATGAATAAAGGTGTAAGCATTCATATTTCGAATTTTTGCCACAGATTTCGCCACAACTTTCACTTATGCTGCAAAATTCGTGGCAAACATATAATTCCTTAAATAATACATTACAGTTGTGTTCTATGGATTGCAACACAACATGAATCCGTTGCAAATTCTGTGGCAAATGTAATAACTCCATATTAAATGCCACCAACCTTATTGTACGGATTGCAACGAATTAAATAACCGTTGCAAAAGCCGTGGCAAATGCAACATTTAAAAAATAAATGTCACTAACTACCTTGTACGATTTGCAATGGACAGACGTCCATTCTAAATACTATCGCAAATTTCTCATCAAACTTTTCCACGGATGTGTATCCGTGGCCCAATCCGTTGCAACACTCAACTCTTTCATTTGCAACGGACCCCATACTATAAAGTTCGTGGCAAAAATAATTGCTAATTTTTCTTAAAATTTTTTGCAACTTGAAGATCGTTGCAAAAGTGGTTAGCAACAAATACAATTAGAAGTTCCGTTTTAAACTTAGCATGGATATTATCTATTGCAAAAACCATTGTTGATTAGCAATGGATATGGCCTGTGGCAAAATTTGCCGCGAATGTTGCAACGAAGTTGGATCATTCAAAAGTTGATCGATTTTTGCAATGGACGTTTGAATGTCCGTTGCAACATTCATTGTTTTGCCACGAATTTTGCCACAAAAAACTCAATTTTCTGGATTCCATTGCAAAGTCGTGGCAAAGTCTGTGGCAATTTTTTCACAAAAATTTCAACAGCAAAAAGTCTGTTGCTATAGCATTATTTTTTTGTAGGGATCTATCCATACTTTATTATAATTAAAGAGTACCTTTTTTTGGTGTCTCAATTTTATTTTATTTTTTAGTTCGTTATTTTTTATATTTTATATTATTTCAACAGTTATAATAGAGTACCTTTTTTTGGTGTCTCAATTTTATTTTATTTTTTAGTTCGTTATTTTTTATATTTTATATTATTTCAACAGTTTTTTTTTTTTTATCGTTTTCTCAACCTTCAATTCCCTCTCTCTACTTTTACTTTTCTTTTTTTCTTTTTTCTCCCCACTTTTCTCTCAATAACTTCCCACAGCTTTTATCCTTTTACTTTTTTTTTGTTTATTTAACTACCACACATATTTTTTTAAAAATAACGACTATATTATTTAAATTTTAAATTAATCGCGCACACACTAGTACCTTATTATAATTTACGCTCTTTGGTGTCTTTATTTTTTTTTCATCTGTCATTTTTTTGTTTTTTAAATCATTTCAATCAATAGTTATTTTTTGGCTAAATTTTATTTTACCTCTATGTGTTTTTTTGAAATAGCTAAAAATCCTCTTGTGATTTAATAAATTCAGCAAAAAATTTCTCTTCCGAACGGAAGGTGCGGTCCACACACCTGAAGTGCAATTCGGCTTCATTTTTTGCGTATTTTGACCATTTTTTTAATTTTAATCGACTAAAATGCTCCTATATTATATATAATATTACTATGGTCAAATTGACTTTTTAAAAATTTCTTTTTTCATTTTTATTTCTTCTAAAAATACAAATTCTTTTATTCTTAAAGATATTTCTATTAAGTATCAAAATATAAAAAATAAAGATTACTAAATTTTATTTTTTAAATGTAGATATCTACATTAATATAAATATTGAGAAATCATAATAATTATAAGTTATAGATTAATTCAAATATAATAATTATTATATTATCTAAAAAAATATTCTTAATTTACTAAAATATATTTAATTAATATAATTAAAGTAATAAAAAATAAATAAATAAATTGTGGGCGTGGGTGATGGCCGCCACAACCACGACGGTGTTGCCCTCTTTAGCCGAATAGGAGGGTGACGGCAATGCTGTCGTCCTTTTTCTTTATCTGGGCAGCATCGCTAGCCTAGATCTGACATGGGCGATGGTGACACCGCCCAGATTTGGGGGGGGCATGGGGCGGAGGTGGGGATGGGGGTAGGCTGCAGGGGAGGAGGCAGTGGGGGGTGCGGGAGTTGGGTTTTCTTTTTTTTTTTGTTAATTTAAATTTTATTTTTCATAATATATATTTAAAATTCATAAATCTAAACCCCTTAATTTTTTTATAAATTTAAAATTTAACGGTTAAGAGTAATTTGTTAGATCAGACGGTTTTCATCTAATTAATAAGAATCCAAAGTCATTAAAAAAAGAACAATATGTAATATGTAAGAATATAATGATCATTTTATCAAAAAATTAACACCGTTAGTCATATTCAATAGAGAGGGGAGATTGAGCTGAATTTATAAATATAAGGGGATTATTTACCTATTTTCAAATCAGAGGGAGACTTTTTGTTGAGTTTTTAAAACACGAGAATTTTATGCAATTTGGCCTCTTTTTTCCTTCCTGAATCTCCAACTCTCTCTCTCTCTTGACTTTCATGTGTTTTTTTTGGGAAAAAGAAAATTTTTGTCCTATAACTTTGGTTTGAATTCAATTTTGATCCTTTACCTTTCACAATATTAGATTTAGTCATTAATCTATTAAATTTGCATAGATTTGGCCATTTAGCCTAATTTATTACTCTTTTGCGCTGTTGATAATAAAGGCTAAATAGTCCATCCTAATGCTTTAAGTGTAATGTAAATAATATTTCTTTAATAAACCTAGACTTATATATTATTTTAGGCGAGTATTAGCTACGAGATACAAAATGAATGGATATATATGGACTAAAATTGCTTTTGAAAAGTTTGGGTAGGAAAAAAATTGTCCATAATTGGGTCAAAGGTTTAAGATTAAACAATTTTAAAAATTACAGGACTAAAACTAAAATGGGTAAATTTAAAAAACTAATTAAATTAATAGCAGACAAACTTAAAAGACTAAACAAATATTTTTTTTCTTTTTTCTTCCTCCACTCTTTTCTAAATATATATAACTTCCCACAACTTTTATCATTTAACTATTTTGTATTTATTTAACTAACAAATATTTTTGAAAAAATAACAATTATATTATTCAAGATTTAAATTAATTACAAACATATCGAGGTGTGTCACAGAGTCCTAGTTTTTATAATGTGAATGAATACTTTTTGACTGATCTATTTAAATAGTCATTCTCTATTTAAAAGGACAAAAATCGACCCCGTGCATTAGCTGCAATATCAGAATTGGAAAATATGTAATTTTAGTCTTATAATTATAGAAGATAAAAAATTTGATTTTATTGAAATTAAATTTCGTAATTTGATCCTATAACTATATTTAAAAAAAATATAATATTAGACAGTTCCAGCCAATTTTACCATAACACCGTATTTAAATTAAAGGACCAAACTCCCCATCAAAATTACAATTTTTCACCTTAATGTATAAATGAGCCTCATGAGTACAAGAAGGGCTTCAGGAGTGGGAACAAATGTGTGAAAGTCTCAACCACATATATAGAAGATAACCCTGCTTCACTGACATTAATATATACTTCACAAGATTTTCTGGCCCTTCAGTCTTGAGGCTTGCTGACAAAAATTCAGGAAATTCAATTCTAAAATTGCTCTGAATTGTAAAGCTTATAATTATATATGAGGATAATTACCGATAGCTCTAAAATATTCCTCAAGCTTGCATCATGTAAATTCCTGGGCGCTCCTGGGGCTTATATAGCTCCAAGAGCGCTCAAGAGTTTTGTATTTTCAACTGAATAAGAGATTTTGAGTTCAAATTACATCTACGGGCAAACTCGTTGATGAGGTGAATGTTGCACATTATCGAGAACGTCATCAGATATTATGAAAGCTGAAATTGGTGGTCTCACCGTTGTGAACAAGCGAGCCCTGGAGTTCCCCCAAACACTTCAGGAGGCTTAATGGGCAGCATTTTGTGGTGTAGATGCCGAAACGCCACCGTGAAGCGTTGAGGGGAACTCTAGGGAACACCTGATGATTGATATGTCTGCATGCATGCCCTTGCTCATTCATTTCCTGCATATATATAGAGTGTGTGTGTGTGTGTGTGTGTGTGTGTGTGTGTGTGTGTGATATTGGGCAATTTACATTGCTGTGAAAGTTTAGTGTTTTGTTTACAGAATTTGAGGTTTTACATGTGTTTTCAGGACGATGGAAGGCTGAAACGCAGCTACCAAACCATGTGGGAAGTAGTGTACCTGGACGCAATTGTGGGAAAGGTTGGAGATGGAGAATCTGGATGAATAATGTGAGTGGTCTTATTGAAAATACTCCTCACTCCTCCCTTTTGTCACCCGCCTTGTCTGTACTTTTCTCCACAAACCTTTATCTTTTCGTTAAATTACGGGGTTTAATGCAATTTACCTTCATGATATTATAAATAAGTAAATTGCTCTTTTATAAAAAACAGTAATAATTTGTCTTTTTGTATTTTTTAAAATGATACAAATTACCTCCTTAGTCTAAAGAGGTAAATTACTAAATTTTAAACTAAGGAGTTAAATTACTTCATTTTAAAAAATATAAGAAGATATATTGTTGTATTTTAAAAAAATATTTAAATAAATTGCTATGTTTTGCCCATATGAATATAATTTGGTAATTTATAATATTATAGGTTGATTGCTTGCATTTTACTCTTAATTTATGCTAGCAATATATATATATTGAAAAAGAATAGCTAGCCTGATTGAATTAAATCACAATGTATCTAATAATTAGCTAGGGTTTATTATAATTAGACTATCTCTAAAAATATAAAAAATATACTTTCCCCCAATTATTCGTTTGAAATTACACTTACACCTCCTCCGACATTCTCCGTTTACACCTAACCCTCTTTCGTTAGGGTTCAGATGAAAAATGTTGAAAGTCAGCAAAAAAAAAATTATATTAATTTTCAATTTTGTCCCTCGTTTAATTACCCTTAATTCCATGTATATATTATGTACTTGAAGGGTATAATTAATATAATATATATATATATGGAGAGAGATTAACATTATTATATTTTTCTCTTGTAAGTATAAAATTATAATTGAAAATGTTACATGAGAGGTAAACTTAAAAAATATAATCTTTTTGGTATTTGTTGTTCATATCCCAACGAAATAATATATAAACGAAATTTTTTTGAAAGGGGTTTATATTTTTTGGGAGGTCTAAGTTTAATTAACCCTAAATTATATGATAAATGAATTATATATACTAAGAGTATGTTTGGTTGGTGAGAGAAATGGGAGTATAAGAGAAGTGAAAGTAAAAATAAATGTATAAGAGATAAGTTGATGTTTGGCTAGGGGGAGAGATAGAGGGGAAGTAAAACTCGATGTATATAAAACTCCTCTTAATTTCAGTTTTGTTTTCGTTTAAAATTGGGTGGAGAAGTGAAAGTATAAGACAAAAGGACAAAAAGTATGTATTTTATTTTTATTTATTCTATTACCTATGTATATATATAATTTTCCTCCAATTCTTTTCTCATTCCCACTGATAATACCTTATAGGGCAAAGTACTTTTTTAGTCCCATAAAAGAATGGCAGAATTTGCTTAGTACCACAATTATGACAAATGTCGCTTTTAGTCCCATAGAACTCATAATCACGTATTTTTAGTCACAAAAAGTCATGTGCATTGTGGTTTTGGGACTAAAAAGGTGTTGTCATTTTGGAACTGAAAGGGCCAAATATCCCATTTTTTGGGACTAAAAAGATGTGACTTTGAGTTTTATGGGACTAAAAGCGTCATCTGCCATAACTGTGATACCAAAAAAAATTCTGCCCTTGTTTTATGACACTAAAGAAATATTTTGCCTTACCTTAACTACAGAAAAGATAACAAAATTGCTGAAAAGCTACTGTATTTAAGTCAACAATGAATATTTTTATTAATAAAAAATATTTTTTTTTTATAAAAAATTTTATGAATAAGGTTTTTAAATTTTTTATATACTAAAATTTATTAGTTTTTCAATACAAAATGAAAAGAAGGGTTATTTAATAAAATTACAAAAAATAGTATTTTCTTCTTAATTTGTTTTCCTCATACCAAATAAGTGGAAGCATTTGAGATTTACTCATGTTCCAATTATACCAAATAATTTTTAAAAAAAATTATTATTCTTTCCTTCTCCCTCTTTTTCCCTTCTCTTCCATTTTACTTTTCTTTTCCTTTCATTTAAATCGGACGAACCCTAAAATAAATATCTTTTCATTCCCAAAAAACCTTAACTCGCTCCTAAGTATTAATTTATATATTCATAAGCAAATAACATACTGAATTTATACGTATATATAACATATATATATATATATGCGTGTGTTTCGTGTAATTTTGGTACAAAATTCATGGAGTGAATTGAGAAAACTATCACTTATTAATTCATAAGAGTATAATTATTATATTAAAGATAGAATATATGTAGGATAGCATTTTACAAGTGTGGTGAGAATATGTGATGAGACCACTTGAAGAAAACAATTGGTGGGAGTTGTTCCCCTTTCTTCATTTTGCCCACAAGAATGGGTAGGTTCAAGATTTCCATTTCAAATATTATTTCTTCCTTCTTGAAGAACAGCAATAAAGATGTAATCTTGAAGGATATCTATCAATTCATATGTACTTTTGTGTTATTGATCCTTTCTTTATTAATATCTATCCATCTTTCAACTCTTATTTTAGATTTTTTTTAAATATCGATAGATTTTAATTTTATTTTTTATACATATAAAGTCATTTAAAATGATACGTTACTATCAAGTTCTTCTTAGCCAAATTCTTCAACTCAAATGTAATCTATAAGAACTATAAACCAGCGATTAAGTATATAGTCAGTTGAGTTTTGGTGTTTTCTCACTGGAACAAATTGGTAATGACTAATTGTTATGCTTAAAAGTAAAAAGTGTGGCAAATACTAATTAATTTTGATCGCATCACAACCACTACAAAAAAATCATTTTAATAGTAATTACTATTTTAACGGCCAAATTAATATTTTGGAATAGTTTTTGACTAATTGTAACGGCTTTTATAATGGACGATCTATTGCAGATTTTTTGGGCGTTACAAAATATTTGTAGCGGCTTACCTAAAGCCCGTTATAAAGCTTGACTAAATGTAGAAAATGCGTTTGGTCCTGTTTTTGGAACGGCCAAATTAAATTTGATATAATTGTTTTGCAACGACCGTTGTAACAAATATAGGTATGGGATTGCTTCAAGGTTAGAACGATTTTTTGAATATCTTTTGTAACGGCCTCGCATTATGTTGTAATGGTTGTTGTATTAATCTTTCCAATACTTTTTTCAACAGTTTCTGTAATGGCCTTTGTAGCTTTATTTTTTACCTTTGGTTTTAGTTTTACATCTGCTTTTGTTACTGGATTTTATATTGCTTTAGTAACAAGTTTTTGGATGGCCTTTTTAAAATTTATAACTCTCTTTAGCACAGTTTTTGGAATGGCTTCGTATTTATAAAATAGTAAATCTTATTCCAAAAATCGTGACAAAAGCAACTACAAACTTAAAAATATTTTTTATAATATTTATTTGTCTTTAATTTATTTTAATAAAAATAAATTATTGAAGTTTTTGTTATATATATGTAGTTTAATTTGTTAAATATGAAATATTATATAAAAAGACATACAATATATCAAGAAAATAAAAATAATTTATCACAAATTTAAATATAATGTTTAAACATTGTATTTTTATAAATAAAAAAATTCCTAATCTAGATAAGCTTCACCTTCGGTGTGTCTTCGTCGTCGTCGTCGAGTATCAGGGGATTAGCTGGAGGTTGAGGCGGTGGAAGATCGGGCCAGGTGGTCGCCATTAGCTGCATCCACTCCTCGAAACTCGTTACCTAATCATCAAGGTCAGAGCGAGGCGATTGTGGTGGCGAGGGCGATGGGGCAGTGGACATGCTGGGTTATGATGGTTTAGCAACCATGTGGTGGGCCTCAGAGCCGAGACCGAATACTTGGCC
>NC_026152.1:9775681-9849199 GCF_000512975.1 Sesamum indicum
TAAACCTAAGAACAAGCATGATATTACAAGAATATAAGGATATCAACAGCAAAATATATTTTTAAATTTTTTCTTAATTTTTTATGATTTTTAAATTTTTCTTAATTTTTGTGATTTTCAAAAAAATTCTGAAAATTTTTGGTACTTCATGCAATTTTTAGAAAACATTTGGACCTTAATGCAACATTTGCACAAAGAGTTACAAACACCGTTACAAAAAGTATTTAAAAAATAATTACAAAGACCGATGCAACATAAAGCAAGGCCGTTATAATAACTATTCCAAAAATCAGTCCAACCTTGAAGTAATCCCATACCTATAATATATACACCATTCCATAAATCAAATAGAAACTTTTAGCACCATATATAAATATGACATTTCAGAAATAAGATAACAAAGTAGAGACCTTTTAGCACCATTACAAACACCATTACGTCAACTTTTTAACACCACTATGTCACCAAAATATAAGACAATACACCACCAACACAAATCACCTTCAACATCTACAACAAATCAACATCTGTAAAACTCGAGTTCAAGAGACCAAATGACATCTCCATTGTAAACAATTTGGAGAAGAAAAGCAAAACTTTAATTAAAGTCAAAAAAATGCAGAGGAATATACAGGCCTATATATACAAAGCTTAAGGAAGAGAATCTACTAACCTGCTAACTAATCATATCTAAAACTAACACAAAGTGTAACAAATTGTGCGATGACCTAACTAACCCAACTGTACAACAAACAAAAATATAAATACAAAACATGTGAACGGTGATCGCTAGTGACCTCCAAGAGAACGATCTACATATGCGACCTCCACACAACGACCCGATCAAGCCTCTGTGCTGGTGGTGCAAAAGCGACCTCGTTGAGCAGACGCGATGCGACCTCACTTTGTTCACAGACCCCCCTCAAGATGAAGCCAAGAAAGAGAGGCCCAGTTTGGGAAGGAAGTGAGTGAAGTCAGCAACAGTCAAAGATTTGGTGAAGAGACCGGCCACCTGAACAGAACCAGGGATGTGAGATGGAGCAATGAAACCAAGTTTGAATTGATCACGAACAAGGTTGCAATCAATCTCTAGATGCTTGGTGCGCTCGTGGAAGACAGGATTGACAGTGATGTGTAGAGCAACCTTGCTGTCACACCACAACGGGATAGGAAGCGTGACAGTGGCATGGAGGTTGCGGAGCAAGAAAGAGATCCAACAGAGCTCACTAACAGCGGAGGCCATGCTACGATACTCAGCTTCGACAAAGGATTAGGAGACGTTGGTCTGCTTCTTGGTCTTCCAAGTGATAAGAGCAAGGAGCCAGTGATGGAACGATGGGACTCAAGGCAGGATGCCCAGGACGCATTTGAGTAGGCACAGAGCTGAGCAGAGCTAGAAGAGGAAACGAAAACACCAATAGAGGGAGCCCCTTTGAGGTACCAGAGAACATGCAGAGCAACAAACCAATGAGAGGTGCGAGGCGCCTGGAGGAACTGACTTAGCTGCTGAACAGCAAATGAGATATCAGGGCGAGTAAAACCCAAATACAAGAGACGACCCACAAGTCTCCTATAAGCCCCGGGGTTAGGAAGTAAGAATCCATCATCACTGACTAATTTTAGACCAGTCGAGCATTGAGGAATCAGCCAAGATGTCTTGAAGATATTTATGCTGCGTCACATGAATACCATGCTAGAAGCGAGCAAGTTCCAGACCGAGGAAATACTTAGCAGGTCCAAGGCCCTTAATGGTGAACAACTTATCCAGATAGGCCTTGACAGAGTGAAGAGCGACCTCAGAGGACCTAGTAAGTAAGATGTCATCAATATATACTCGGAGGGCAGTGAACTCAGAGTCTGCATGTTTGACGAAGAGGCAGTGCTCGTGGCTGGATTGAGTGAACCCAAAACTGAGTAGCTTGCAGGTGAGCTCAAGGTTCCACCGCCTCGAAGCCTGCTTGAGGCCATACAGAGATTTCTGTAACTTGTAGACGTAGCTAAAGGGCACATCGAGGAGGCCCTCAAAAGGATCCATGTAAACATCCTCGTCCAGAAATTCATGAAGAAAAGCATTATTGACGTCAAGCTGCAACAAGGCTAGGAGCGGGAGGCTACCCAAGAAAAGAAAATGCAAACTGTAACAGATTTAGCAACAGGGGAGAAAGAGTCAAGACAATCAACTCCCTCTATTTGTTTGTAGCCTTTGGCAATAAGGCGGGCTTTGTACCGATCGATTGATCCATCTGGATTAAGCTTCAATTTGTACACCCAGCGCAACCAGATGGGTCATTTCCCAAGAGGCAATGGTGTAAGGATCCAGGTATCATTTGCAGCGAGAGCTGCGAGCTCCTGATTCACGACATCTACCCAGTTTGCATCCTTGCAGGCCTGGAGGTAAGATTTGGGCTCCTGCAAAATAGATAAGTGGGCAACAAAATGCATATGTGCAGCACTATGGGATGTGGGAGTACAAGTAGAATGAGAAGAAGAACAGTGACAAACATAGTCACTGAGCCAAAGAGGCTTAGAGGTAATCCTTTGTGACCTGCAAAGAGGAATAAAGGAAGCAAGAGGTGGAGGCATAGGAGATTTGGAATCGGGGGAGGCAGATGGAGAAGGACGACCTGGGGTGCGACATGACGTAGGAGAGGAGGGAAAGTCCAAGTTAGGGATTGGGAGAGGTAGAGATGCACAGGGTGGATCAGGAGGAGTAGTTTGGAAAGGAAAAGAGTGTTCATGGAAAATCACGTTTTTGGAAGTAGAAAGGGTCTGTTTAGCGGTGTCAAAGACCTTGTATGCCTTCTTAGAGTGACAATACCCAAGTAAAATATACTTGGTGGCTCGTTCATCAAAGTTGTGTTTGTGAGATCGAATATTCGTGGCATAGCACAAACAACCGAATACCTTTAGCTTGAAAAAGTTAGGAGACTTATTATAGAGGATCTCAAAGGGTGATTTCCAGTTGAGGATCGGCATAGGAAGCCTATTTATAAGGTAGGTGGCCGTGAGGACAGATTCTCCCCAGAAGCATTTGGGCAAATGTGACTGAAAAAACAAGGCACGAACTACTGTGAGAACATATTTGTGTTCACGCTCTACCATCCCAATTTGTTGTGGTGTGTATGAACAAAATGTTTGGTGTATTATGCCTAAGGACTTGAAAAGGGATTGACAATGAGAGTTCACAAACTCAATCCTATGGACTGAACGAATGACCTAAACACACTTTTGGAACTGGGTTCGCACCATGGTAAGAAAATTGCACAAGATCTGAGATGTTTGTGATTTATATTTAAGAAGACATGTCCATGTTGCTCTATTATAGTTATCCACTAAGGTAAGAAAAAAGTGACAACCAATGAGCGAACTGATGTGGTAAGGGCCCCACAGGTCGATGTGCATGAGCTCGAAGGTGGATGATGAACCGGTGGTGCTAGGAGAAAAAGGCAGCCTTTGCTGCTTGGCTAAGGGACAAACTTCACAATTTTGGTTAAGAGAAGCTGAATTATGTTCTATTTTTGGAATATGAATATGTTTGATTGCAATAGATGAAGGATGATCCAATCTTTTGTGTCATAGATCATTATCATTAATGTGAAATACAAAGCAATTAGTCTGTTTATGAACAAATGTGTGAATGACATAGGATCAAATGAGGTTGCATCTAAGCAATACAAATTTCTAACTTACTTGCCAACTGCTATGATGTTCTTACTCTTCCGGCCTTAAAAGAAGCAATAAGAAGGTAAGAAATCACTTCAACTAGTAAAGATGAGCATACTTTATGAATTGACAAGAGATTAAACTTGAAAGATGACACAAACAACACATCAGTGAGAGGAAGACTTTGTGGAGCATGACGCTCCTTGTGTGAGTGACAGACTGTGAGGTTCCATCAGGCAGGTGAACAAGAGTAAGATGTGTGAGTGGTGATACCTTATCAAGAGAGTTCGTATTGCCACATATATGATTAGTTGCCCCCATATCTATAATCAAAGAAGACAAAATATTACCTCGAGAAATAGTGAAGGCTCGATTCATACATGCAAAATCATCAACATGAGCCAAGTTTCCTTGCCCAGGGGGCTGTATGGTGTTCCTCATCAGTGCAATCTGTTCCTGAAGTAGTTCCTCTTTCGTGCCTGTCTGTCCAGGGTCGCCCTTCTCAGTCGCGACCTGGGCTGTGAATCCCCTGGTGTTCCCTACATCTTTCTTTCTTCTGTTAGCTAGCTCTCTATGCCAGTCAGGTATGGATGGAGCTTGAAGCAAGTGCTCTAATTGTGCCCCATCCATTGACAGTGTGTGCAGTATAGGGATCACTTGTCAACGTTGAATTTCTTCTTCTCAGGTCGCGGTCCACCTCTTACATGTAGGGCTGTGTTTTCAGCTTCGGTCATCTCCAATTGAACTTTCTTCAGCTTCGGTCATCTCCAGTTGAACTTTCTTCTGCTTCTCCACACTTCGTATGATAGAGTATGCTTTGTTGATGGATGGAACTGGTTCCATCTTCAGCAACTGATGTTTGACATTTCAAAAACGTTCTTGAGCCCCATTAAGGATTGCATTAGCTGAGTAAGGGCAACTGAATCTTCCACGGCTTTCCAAGCCCCACAACTGCACCCACTACAAGTACACTGTGGCGTCGACTTCAATTCTGCCATTTTATCCCATAGCTTTTTCATGTTTGTGAAATAGGAGGATAGAGGGAGGTTACCTTGTGTCATAGAATGAATTTCTCTCTGAAGCTGATATAATTGCGGCCCGTTGCATTCTCCATACTGCTATTTAAGATCTAGCTAGAGGTTTCATGAGGATTTTGTGTAGATAAAGGCCTCCACAACATCCTTGGAAATTGAATTCAAAATCCACGTTGTCACCATGCTATCAACTCGAATCCACTGTTCAAAGAGCAGATCGCTTGCGTTCGGCTTCTCAGAGGTTCCATCGATAAACCCCAATTTCATCTTTGCCTGAAGTGCACGTTTGATTCCAAAACTCCAATTCATGTAGTTGCTGCCGGGAGAGGCGCACTCACCAATATCATCCCAGATGATCAGACCCATGAAGCTATAATCTCTCTGGCAGAGGTTGGATTCTTCAGCAGCCGTCAGTTATCGTCGGAATGTGAACACACTGTATGCAGAGTCCTTCAAATGAAGGCTTTGATACCATATAAAACTCTCAAGCTCAACAGAGCAAATGACATCTCCATTGTAAACAATTTGGAGAAGAAAAGCAAAACTTTCATTAAAGTCAAAAAAATGCAGAGGAATATACAGGCCTATATATAAAAAGCCTAAGAAAGAGAATTTGCTAACTAACCTGCTAACTAATCATATCTAAAACTAACTGAAAGTGTAACAAACTGAGCAAAGGCCTAACTAATCCAACTGTACAACAAACAAAAATATAAATACCAAATATGTGAACGGTGATCGCTAGTGACCTCCAAGACAGCGATGCGATCTCCACACAACGACCCGATCAAGCCTCTGTGCTGGTGATATAGAGCGACCTTGCTAGGCGGACGCAATGCAACCTCACTCTGTTCACAATATCCACAACAATGCAACACCAAAATAAACCATATTTTTAAAAAAAGACATACCTAAAAATTTTAGTTTTCACTCAAATCTATTAAAGAAAGAAACAAAATACAAAAATACTAACAACCCATCTACCAGAAATAGCAAAATACAGTTTAAAACATTAAAAGAACAAAAGTGAAGAGGCTGTGCGATCGACGATTGGCAGCCGCAAGCGGCGGGGGGGGTTGACAGCAGTCAGTGGTCGAACAATAGTGGTGGGTGAGACAAGAGTGCTGGTGGGTGTGAGAAGATGATGGGTTGAGAGAAGAAAATGAGAGAGAAAAGAGAGAAAGTATAAGGAAAATAAGAGAGAGAATCTCCTTCAAGGGAGAGAGAAAGAGAATAAAAAAGGAAGAGGAAAAAGAGAAGAAAAAAAGAAGGGGGAAAATGTAGGGGAAAGTGAGAGAAAAATGAAACAAAATTATAAAAAGAGGGAGAATAAAGAAAAAAATTTGATTTCACGTCACAAAATGCAATATTTAAGTATGACTAATTGTTATATTAAAAATAAATAATCATAGCAAATAGTCACTGAGCACAACCATGCAACGGTTGTTAGCCGTAGTATTTGCGAGGGCGGCTAAAACATTTGTTACGACTAAAAGTCATGGCAAATATTTTTATCATGGCTCTTAGTCATGGAAAATAACTTTTTCTTAGTGGAAAATTTAAGTTTTTGCATCAATTTTATTTAATCATGGTCAATAAAAATTATTTAACATAATTTTTAGTTCATAGCTATTAAAATTATAGCCAATAGTCATTTATCTTCTAGTTTGTTAATTTTTTTATTAAATTTAGAAAATGTATATTTATATAAATATATATCTTTTAAGAAAGTCATATTTTTTTTATAATTTTAACGTACGTTATATATATATATTTTTTTATAAAAAGTTGAATTTATATCTTACTTCTATATTTTTATACATTATCGAATTATATCACTTTTATTTTTTATATTTTTTAATATATTTAAATGAGGACATTATAACAAAATACATTATGATTAATAAATAATAATCATCATCTCAAAAAATTAAATCAGACACATTAGGTCCTAACAATAATAATCATCACCATCATCTTGTCCAAGTGCTCATTGAAGGAATTCATGGAGAAGACGAGGCTCTGTTTTCACCCGCAATCACTTAGTGCTGAAATGGATCTTGAAGTCGTGCTCTTTGTATAGCAATTTTATTCTCTTTGCATTATGTTTTTCCTTTCTGTTAGTACTTATATCAAAAGACTCTCATCATTCATTCATAACGAAATAGACAGATAGCAGCACGCTCTGCTTTTCTTCAACTATGAATCCAATTCGATTTTCTTCTTTCTGCATAATATTTGAACATGGTATCAGAGCCATCATATGATGGTCTCTGAATACTGAAAATATATCTCTGAAATCACCAATTGACGAACAACAAAGATGAATGAAGCAACAGCTGGATACGGTTTTGGTGTGAGCTCATCCTCGGGTGCGATACATACCTCGGATTTTCCAGGTATGGTTTTGGTTTCAACACCATTGACGCGAAATAATTACCTGCTGTGGAGTAGATCTGTTAAAGTTGCACTCACGGCGAAAATGAAACTGTCCTTTATCGATGGATCGTATCCAAAACCTGCTGAAAACACTGAAGAATGCAAACATTGGATTAGAACAGACAGTATGGTATTTTCATGGATTATGAATTCGATACCTAAAGACATAGCAAAGGCCTTCTCATATGCTAAGTCTGCTAGAAGTTTATGGTTGCAACTTGAGGCGCGGTTTGGGCAGACAAATGGCCCTATGATCTATAACTTACAACGTGAAATTGCTTCGATTTCTCAAGGCAATATGGATATAGTTTCGTATTTTACAAAAATCACAATGTTGTGGGATGAACTTGAGTGTGTGGATCCTACGCCGGAATGTACATGTGCTTCGCAACGGACTGTGAGCAATAAGATCGCTTCTACTCAGTTAATGCAATTCCTAATGGGATTAAACGATTCCTTTATCGCAATACGCAGTCAAATTCTTGTTATGGATCCACTTCCTTCAGTGGATAAGGCGTACTCCCTAGTTCTGAGAGTTGAAAGCTAGCAACAGAGCAGTATCAATATTGAAGAACTTAACAATAATGCGGCGATGATGATACGTGGTGCTAAATACAGAAGAGAAACAGGAGGTAAGAACTTTCAGCAGAGAAAACAACACATGGATAAAAGGAACCGGTACTGTACACACTGTGCAAAAGCAGGACATGCTAAGGAAACATGCTTCAAACTACATAGATATCCTGAATGGTTTAAGGAGCTAGCTGAGAAGAAGAAGAGATATGGCACTGATACTCGAACCTTGAATGCAGTCACTTCTGAGACTGCTGCAGGTTTGCAACAAGAGGTATCAACACAGAATTTATCTGCGATGATGAGCGAATTGCTGCAAATGATGAAGGGAAAGATACAATCAGATCCAACACAAGTACACTTCGCCAGATTGGGCGAATTTGCAGCAGGTACCTCTTTCAATTTTCTGTCCAATACCTTGGGTCCGAACTTGTGGATTATTGACAGTGGGGCTACGGCTCATATGTGCGCGAATTTGCAGCTTATGAGTAATCTTAAACCTTATATAGCTGATTCATCGGTAATTCTTCCTGATGGAACAAAGCATAATGTTATACACTGTGGATCTGTTGCTCTATCACACGACCTTTCTCTGAATGCAGTCCTCCACGTGCCGAGCTTCAAACACAACTTGCTCTCAGTGAGCAAACTGGTTTCTTCGTCTAACATTGCCTTCATATTTTCACGTGATAATTACGTGGTGCAGGACCAGATGACTAGACGAACCTTGGCTGTGGGAAGATTGGTTGGAAGCTTATATGTGCTTGATAGTCACTCATTTGATACAGATGAAATAAAGAAGTTCTCCATGAAAAGCAAAACAGAGATTTGCCATAATGCTCATAGCAATGATGCTGTGCTATGGCACCGACGACTTGGACATACTCCTCTACTTGTATTAAGGCATACGAATGTTATTAGTGGTAGCAGTTGTGAGTTGGGTATTTGTAATGTCGGCCCGTTAGCCAAACAACAAAGACTTCCGTTTCTATCAAGTGAATCATGTTCTGAAAATACGTTTGATTGGATACACGCGGATATTTGGGGTCCTTATTCTCAGTTTTCGATTTCAGGTTGCACATAAATGCTGACACTGGTTGATGATCGTAGCAGGGCTACGTGGGTTTTTTCTTATGAAACACAAGTCGCAAACCATGAGTTTTATTGAAGGGTTCTATCAAATGGTATTAACTCAATTTAACAAGAAAATTAAGATCATTCGCACTGATAATGGTTCGGACTTTGTGGGTGATAAATGTCAATCGTTTATTCGTAACCATGGAATTATTCATCAGCGGACATGTGTGTATTCCCCTCAACAAAATGGAGTGGTTGAGAGGAAACACAAACATCTATTGCAAGTCCTGATGTTTCAGTCATGCCTTCCCTCACGGTTTTGGACAGATGCGATTCTCACTGCTACATACATCATTAACAGGCTTCCAAGTTCAGTTTTGCACTGAAAATCGCCTTATGAGGTTTTGTATAACAAAGCAGTAGATTATTCGATTGTTCGGACCTTTGGATGTCTTGCATTTGCCACTAACGTTCTGCCTCATAAATCTAAATTCACCAAGAGGGCGTTTAGATGTGTGTTTGTTGGTTATGCCTTTGGTCAAAAAGGGTATAAACTATATGATTTGGATGATAAAGTGATTTTAATTTCCAGAGACGTCATCTTTCATGAGAATTGTTTCCCTTACAAAGACATTTCAGAATCTGAACATGCCGTTCCTCTACCTATCTCTGTATGGGATGATGGTGCTTCTTCGGGCCAGAGTTCGCCTATAGCAGAACGTAGTTCAACACCAGTTGAGCCTGTGCTTGATTCTCATCACACCAGTCCACATATTTCAATACAGCAACATGAAGGTACATCCTTTGTACCCGTTTTGCGAAGATCTTTGAGGCAAGCGACCAAGCCATCTTGGCTTAATGATTTTGTCTGCGGCGTTTCTGATGCTTCTGCTACTCCACCTAAAGTAACCTTTATAACACCCTTACACCATGCAATAATGCAAGCTATCACACCTCTACGGGAACCTACAACGTACCTAGAGGCTAATGCATCACCAGAGTGGCGATAAGCCATGCAGGCTTAATTGACTGCCTTGGAAACAAACAAAACATGGGAGGTCACACCTCTACCCCCCAACCATACTCCCATAGGATGCCGCTGGATTTTTAAATTGAAGTTTAACACGGATGGTTCTATTGAGCGATACAAAGCTCGTTTAGTTGCGAAGGGGTATAATCAAATCAAGGGTATCGACTATAATGAATGTTTTTCCCCAGTTGCAAAATCAGTCACAATGCGATTGTTTTTTGCTGTTGCAGCAGCTCTTCGTTGGCATATCCATCAATTGGATATTAATAACGCCTTTCTACACGGATATTTGGAAGAAGAAATTTATATGTCCCCTCCAGAGGGTTATTCTGTGTCTCAAGGCCATGTATGCCGCCTCAAGCGTTCGCTTTACGGGCTGAAGCAGGCGTCACGACAGTGGAACCATGAGTTCACTACACAAATTGTTGCCTTTGGTTTCGTTCAGTCGAAGCATGATTGCTGTCTTTTGACAAAGACCTCCACTGATGGTTTTTTGGTGTTGTTGCTTTATGTCGATGATATCCTCGTTGTAGGTACGTTTACTGAGCACATAGCTGCAGTCAAGGATTACCTTGATCGCTTATTCACCATCAAGGATTTGGGCGTCGCCAAGTACTTCTTGGGGTTGGAAGTAGCTCGCTCTTCTCAAGGTATCATTGTCACTCAAACTAAATATATCAAGGATATCATGATAGACACTAGTATGCGTCATGCTCGTGCTGTGACCACACCTCTGCCTCCAGGTATTAAATTTATAGAGGATGCAGGCGCTCAGCTTCCTCATCCTGAACTTTACCGTCGTCTTGTTGGTAGGCTTCTCTATCTCAATTTCACAAGACCGGACACTTCCCACGCTTGCCAACAACTTAGCGAGTTCTTGCAGCGTCCCTGTCAACGGCATCTTGGTGCTGCTTTGCATCTTGTTCAATACCTCAAAGGGACCCTTCACAAGGGGTTGTTCTTTCCTTCTCAAAATTCCCTGGAGTTGCGCGCTTATTCTGATGCCGATTGGGCTAGTTGCATTGATACTAGGCGTTCCTTGACCGGGTATTGTATCTTTCTTGGTGATGCCTTGGTTTCTTGGAAAATCAAGAAACAGAATATTGTTTCTCATTCGACGGCAGAGGCGGAATATCGTAGTATGGGCTCTACTATCTGTGAACTAACTTGGGTGGTTTATCTGTTGATGGATTTCGGCATTTCTGCGTCTATTCCCATTCCATTTTTCTGTGATAACCAAGCTGCGCTCCACATTGTTAATAACCCTGTTTTCCATGAACGCACGAAGCATTTGGACATCGACTGCCATATCGTTCGCGACAAGTTTAAGTTCGGGCTAATTAACCCCGTGCATGTGCCCGGTAAAGCTCAACTTGCCGATTTTTTCACCAAGTCCTTACCTGCGCCTTCCTTTTTTCGTTTCCTCTCCAAGTTGGGCTTGGTTGACTTCACCCCAAGTCCAACTTGTGGGGGGGCTGAAGGAATTCATGGAGAAGAAGAGGCTCTATTTTCACCCGCAATCACTTAGTGCTGAATGGGTCTTGAAGTCGTGCTCCTTGTATAACAATTTTATTCTCTTTGCATTACGTTTTTCCTTTCTATTAGTTGGTTGTTTGGGTAGTTAGAGATATTTTCTCTTTCAGTTGTATTTATATCAAAAGACTCTCATCATTCATTCATAACGAAATAGACAGATAGCAGCACGCTCTGCTTTTCTTCAACTATGAATCCAATTCGATTTTCTTCTTTTTGCACAATATTTGAACATTCATCATCCTCACCATCATTAGTTTCATAATTTTCAAAACTATCTTCTTCTTCGTCATAAATTTTTCATTATAGGTTATACCGTTTATATCATGTAGAGGTGGAACTTCATTTTATGTAGTAATTGTTGGAACAGATTCGACCTTATCCTTTTGACATGTTGCCTCATCCTTCTTAACTCAATAGTTCATCTAGCTTTATTTCTACAAACAACCATCTAATCAACTTTATCTCTTCTTAAACTTGGATATTAAGCGTGGTATAAAATTGGATGGCTTGTTGTGCTAGGATAAACGACTCATTTTTTTTTTATAGAAATTAACATTTTTTGTGAACATCAACCAAGTGATACTTCAGATGAATCTTCACTTCTTTGATAAGATCAATCCACCTACACTTAAATAAAACAACATGTATATTCTGATATTCAAATTCATATTCAAAGTGTATTACCTCCAGACTAACGTACAACTAGCTTTACACGCATCAATTTTCTCAACAGGTAATTCCAACTCTCTTATCAATTTTTTCGTATTATAATAATCCTTTGATAATGTGTGATCCCGTGGCAGCAACTCCTCTATGAGTTGTGATACTTCATCATAATAACTCTACGGTAGGTTGAATTCAGATTTGATGTTTACTAGTCTCTACTACGCAAATAACTGAGCGTGACTCTTGCTGCCACTATACAACGACTGATTTGTAGCGTTTATGACATCAAAAAATTATCAGTATTGTACTTTACCCCATCGTTAGACTCACACTAGCCTCGTTCTCATTTAACCGATCACGGACAGGTGTTGGTTCATTGATAATTATGATATCTATGATCATATATGGTGAAGGAAATATAGGACCAGTTGCATGAAACACCATTCTCTGATATCAATTCAGTTGCTCATAGTTATTCCAATGTGTCGTCTGAATGCTCATAAATTCTGGCTCACCATGAATATCGAATCATAGTAAATTTTCATAAAGCCTTTTCTAAGGAGGTCATATGTCACCTCCTCTGTGGATTTCAGTTTACCATTCTTACATTTACTACATGGACAACAAATTTTCTCTTTATCTATAAAAGCATGTTGTGTTTTTGCCAAGTTTAGAACTCAATCACTCTATCTTGAAATTCTTTTCTAACACAATGTTACGTAGTAGATTCTTCTCATAAATCTACTTTCTCAACTCTCTCAACATTTTTACTCCAAAACCAATAAAGATATATACATTCAAATAAATATGTGCACGTATCCTAATGTAAGCTAGCTAAACCTTAAACGTTTGACTTGTTACACCAACTTGATCACAAATAGTTAAATCACTTATAGAAGATCAAAATTACAGTAGAGTAAAAAAAATGAGTAATAAGAATAGATGAAAATCGAATAAAAAAATAAAAATGAAAAAGGGTGTAAGTATTTTTTATTACTTTTTTACAATGGATATAGCGATGGATTTTGGCTGCAAAATCCGAGAGAAAAGTACAATTTTGTAAATATTACACTACAACTGTGTTTTACGGATTGCAACGGATCACACGTTCATCAAAAAATTCATGGCAAAAATGTAACATCTCAATATTGAATGCCTTCAGCCACCTTATACAGTTGATCCCCAAAAATTGTGGCAAGTGTAATGTCTAAAAACTGAACGCCTCCAACTATCTTGTACAGATTGCAACTGTTCAAACGTCTGTTGCAAAAGTTACCAAAAATTTATAGGCAACTTTGCCATGGATTTGCGTCTGAAGCAAAATTATTGCAACACTCAACTCTTTAATTTGCAGCAGAAAAAATACCAAGACATTCATGGCAAAATTAATCGCTATATTATTATGAAAGTTATGTAACTTGAAGATCGTCCAAAAAAGATTATGACTTCTTTCAGATGCAATATGCCTTGCAAATCATTAGCAAAGGGTATAATTTCAAAATTCATTGCAAATAGTACCACCAAAATTAACTGTTGCACAATTCGTTGCAAATTTACAATAGATGTGTTCCGTGACAACTCAAAAGTTTGATTTTTCCTACATATTTGAGTTCCACCTACGTGTATGTATATAGGGTAAATGCGTGAAAAGTTTTTAATGTTTGGAAAACTCATGTGATAAAAATATATAGGCAAAACACCCCTCAAGCTAGCAATGCACAACACGTCACTTCCTCAGCCCCTCCACATGCCCCAACCATCTTCAGCCACTGAAACCCCCATCTCCGTCATTTTCCTCCCACCTAACCGCCATACGCCGCCCCCACCCCCGCCTGCAAAAACCCAAAATTCTCCTGCCCTCCCCCCCGTCGGCCGTCATATCTAAAACCACCTTAAGAAACACCCGATGTTATATATACGTATTATACATACATACATAAATATATATAATACATGTAAAATTAGTAATATATATTTTTATAACGTAACTATTTATTATACAAAAAATAAATTAAATCTGAGCCACACATTTACATCAAATAATATATAGGCTGTAGATTTGTTATGTTGAATCTAAATTATTAGATTAATTTGATAAAACTAACTGTTGATTTGTATTATTTAAATATCGATTGTTGATTTATATTAAGTTATATTCAATAATTGATTGATAAAGGCATTTTTTTTATTGTATATGCAAAGAATGAGAAATACATGCACAATGGACACGTGTGCCACAAATCCAATTGTAAGGGGTATTTTGCCTATATATATCTCTATCATAGGAGGCTTTTTGCTATTTAATTTATCCCAAGGAAATTTTTTAAATGTTAGAAATTTTATTTGGGGTAAAATGCATTTAACCCTATATATATAGTTAATTTCCATCAATTTATATATATATATATATATATATTGATTACTATCAATTTTTAGTGATGGATATTCCATTGTAATAATATACAATAAAAAAATAAACAGATAAAAAGAAAAGGTATAAAATCATGTAATTCACTTTGTCAACTTTGGAATAAAGGGCTAAACTGTAGCCATAACCCAATTTTGCATCTATATATATAGAGGGAAAAATACAAGCAACCCTCTTGTGATATTGCAAATGAGCAAATTTTCCCTTTATGAAAAAATAGATAGCGATTTACCTCCTTATATTTTTAAAAATATAACAATTTATCCCCCTATGATTTTTAAAATGAACCAATTTACCTTCCTTTGTACTTCATTTTAAAAAGTATAGGGGGGTAAATTGCTATATTTTTTTCATAGAGGAGTAATGTATTTATTTTCAATATCACAAGAAAGTAAATTGCTGTACACCCTATATATATATATATATATATATATTAACACTCTCCGTTGAGTTTTGGCATAATTTCAGTTAGTGAGAGGTGTGGGATTTTGACAAGAGAAATGATCAAATCTTTCTAGTCTTTGAACAGGATTCTCGCCCAGTTTTACGACTTAATTAAAACGTACGTAGGACTAGGTAGGAGGTTCTGATCATCCATCAAGGATTCTGATGATCTTCGCGTCACCCTTCTGAGCTCCATCCGAAAAGCAGTTTCATGTAAGACAACTAAAAGTAAATATATAAAGCAAATGCTTTCCTCTGATGACGTTGATGATGAGTGCTCCAATTTTGTTTTACCAATTTTATTTTCCCAAGATATACCTTATTCAAATTAATAAATAATGCAGTTTCCCTCTAATTACGTGGGAATTTTCTATTATATTTTAGTATTATATGATGTCTCATAGTGTAATTGACATATATTTTTTTAAATTAAATTATATAATAAAAAATTAAATTATAATTTTAAAGTAGGGTACATGCTGGGGCATTGACACAAATACTTAACGCTATTATTATGATCAGCAACTTTATTTGAATATCCCCACCAATTATTATCGTTGTGATCAATATCTCATAATTTATTGAAATATTTATTTAAAAAAGAGTTTTAGGACTTATAAGCCGTTCAAGTCAATCTATCACCCGTATGAAATAGTAGTTATAAAATGCATATCTAAATGTAGCATTTGATGATTAATCATTTTCATTGTGAAAATTCTCCATCTTTTTTCCCCATTTTCCTGCACGCCCATTATTTTGACTCTTTGTGCCACAACTTGGAGTAGATCTCATCAAACCTCATGGAGGGTTGCCGCACACCTCCTAGCTTTGCTAGTTGCTATCTCTACTCCGATAATATTTTTTAACCAAGTGGGCTTCAGAAATTTTAAATTAGAACGGGTTTGTTCGAACCTAAATCAATTATAATAATAAGTATAATATATTTGTATGTATGATTGGTTTATAGTTTAAGAAAAGTGAACAATCACGTTACAAATTAATATATTACACTTGTTCTGTAATTGATTTGATTCAGTCAAACCTGATTTGGTTAAAAGTTTTGCGTGTGCATCCCTGATTTATATATAGAGATCTAACATTTCAGGCTCCTTTGCACATAAAATTATGGCTTTTGCTTGCATCATAACTAAGAATGGCATTCTTGTTACTCTTCTTTTAGCCTTTTGCATACTTTCATTTCCAGATGACTCAACAGCAGAAGTACAATAAAACTTGCAAAAACTTTCTATGTTGCTCTTAAACTAGTTCAATTATTTAGCTTTAAGTCAATAGAAATTCTGATGTATTTCTTTTAATTATCCTTGCAGTGGTTTACTCATGGAGGAGACATTAGTAACAGAAGGAACGCTATCGGAGGAACGATCAATCCGATTTCAGTCAGACTTGGCTTGTTGAGACAGAGATGGAAGTTCTTAGCTGGATTTGACATTACTGCAACGCCAGCAGTAGCTGATGGAGTAGTCTACTTCCCGTCGTGGAACGGGAATCTGTACGCAGTCAGTGCTTTGAGTGGAGCTCTCATCTGGAAACAAAGTTTAGGTTCATTGACAGGCATACCGCCCACGGGACGGTATGTGAACGCGACGGTGTCACGGGCTACTCCAGTGGTGGTTGGCGATCTCTTGATTGTTGGAATCTACGGTCCGGCATATGTGGTTGCTGTAAGAAGGGCCACGGGACAACTTGTCTGGTCCACTCTGGTGGATCCTGGCCGGTTGAGCATAGTTACTGCATCGGGAACTGTTTACATGGGGTCAGCTACTTCACTTCTCCGTACTGCTTCTTGTTATACTATATATATCCCTGATCTTGCTTGATTAGCTAGCTGTTGATCAATTATGTTTATTAGAAGTTGCAATTATAATAGTAATCATACAAAACGAACACAGCTTTGCGAGCTTATAAGCTGTTCCCACAGCTGTTCGAGTAGTGAATCTGATTTCAATATCCTCTATCTCAAGGGGATTCTATGCAGGAGTATCATCCCTGGAAGAACTATTACCAGCCGGACAATGCTGCACCTTCCGTGGAAGTCTGGTAAAGCTGGACGTAAGAACTGGAAAAATACTATGGCAGACATACACTCTACCCGATAATGGCGGCAAGCTGGGAGGATATTCCGGGGCAGCCATATGGGGCAGCAGCCCCTCCATTGACCCGATACGAGGACGTGTCTACGTTGGAACGGGCAATCTCTACCTTGCTCCCGCAGATGTTCTCCAGTGCCAGGCCCGGCAGAACAATCAAACCACGCCACCGAGCGGGCCTGATCAGTGTTTTGGGCCGGATGTTCACTTTGATTCCTTGCTGTCGTTTGATGTTAATTCGGGGAAAATTGTATGGGCTAAGCAACTGGGAGGCTATGATGTTTTCTACTTCGCGTGTTTGGTTCCCAATAGCCCTGATTGTCCGCCTGGCCCGAACTTGGATGCGGATTTTGGAGAGGCCCCAATGCTGCTCAGCATTGTTTCAAATGGAAGATTACGTGATGTTGTGGTGGCAGTTCAAAAGAGTGGCTTTGCTTGGGCTTTGGATCGTGGCAATGGGGACATCGTTTGGTTCACAGTACGTGTTTTTTAATGATATTATTACTTAAGTAGAAAACTTTTATTCAAATCAAATTTGATCCAACGAAATCATTCAAACTGTAGATAACGACACGACAAATATATTACACATATTAGTTTGGACTTGACCAAACTGAATTAGTGTAGAATTTCCCTTACTCAGCATAATTAGACTTCATTACTTGCCTCAAAGTAGCCAATCATAGGACAACCACAAGTTAACTAGCTTTATAAATCTTTTTCTCATTGTTCTCATTTTTAATTTTTCTTCATCATTTTTTATAAACAACCCTTTACGAAATAAGAAAAAAAGATTCATTCACACCAAAATGTGTTGAACATGTAATTAGGTCCGTTTAGGAATGGTTAACAGGGTGGGTTGGGGGCGGGTTTTGTCTGATCCAAGACAGACCCCATGTAATTTTTGCAAGACATATTCTATACCTTATACAGGATTGAATCTGTGATGATGTTGTATTCATATCTGAGGCAGCATGTAATTTTTTTGAATGTCTGTGTCCTAATTCCTATAGGTTTGAGATGAATTCATGTTGTTTCACAGGAAGCAGGCCCCGGAGCCCTGGAAGGAGGAGGAGTATGGGGTGCAGCCACCGATGGAATACGAGTGTACACCAACATAGTAAACGGTGACAGGCTCCCCTTTACCCTGAAGCCCTCTAATCAAACCACTGTGGCCGGTGGATGGGTGGCAATGGACGCCAACACTGGAAGAATCCTCTGGACAACAGCCAATCCGAGCAATGAAACTGCTCACGGGCCAGTGACCGTAGTGAACGGAGTCCTCTTTGCAGGGTCAGTGGCGCCTAGTGGTCCTGTCTATGCAATGGATGCTCAAACAGGGGCTATAATTTGGTCGTTCAACACTGGGGCCACCATATATGGAGGAGCATCTGCCAGCTATGGCTGCATCTACATTGGCCATGGATATTCAATAGGCCTTGCGAAGTTCCATCCCACTTGGAATAGTGGGAAATATCTCTATGCCTTCTGCATGCCGTAAACAGAAAAACAGAACAACTACATTTTCAATAAGGCTTTAAAAGTAGGAACAATGAAAGAAAAAGCTCGTTTACCTGTTTCTTGAGGATGAACTTCGGCACACTACAAATATTACTTTAAGTTTTATTTTGAGTACATACTCTATAAGTTATTAATGTAGATCAGGAGACACCCGGAGTTCCCCCAAACACTTCAGTGGGGCTAAAAAGTAATACCCTTGAGTAGGAGACTAGCTCAGTCCCAATGAAGTGTTCTAAGGGAACTCTAGACAAGACCTGACTTGATTTCATCTCTTTCTTATGTTAATTTGGTTAAGACCTGTTGCCTATTTATATATAGGTAAGCTTAGTTCATGTGTGAAAGAAAGGGGGAAGGAGTAGAATTCAAGCTAAGCAAGGAGAAAAACCGCAGTACATGCAGTTGAACAAATGAAGCCTTACAGGAAAAGGGTACAAGCGTCTGAACCTTGTCAAGAATGCAGGCTACATAATGAAAAGGGAATAATTTTCGAAAAATCGACTACGATGTCTTTATCTTTAGGCCCTTTACTTTCCAGATTTCTCTTTTCCAATCATCCCCGAAATTATGACCAATGTTCCTTAATTTCCCAAGATTCAACCTTAAGTCGGTATTTTAAGTAGTTCTTTGTGAGTCCTAATACTAGATACAACAGAGCTGGTCAATAATGAAAAAAACTTGTGGCCGAAAGAGACATATAGCAAGTTGGAAATGCATGGTAAGGATATATTCTCACATTGTGATTCCATATCTTTGTTCTTCACCTGCCCTATTGTTACCTCCAGGTTCAGTGCGCTAGTGCTTCTATGTCCAAGTTTCCGTCCACAGAAATTAACCTGGAAAGGCCAGCTTAGAAGAAAAGTTTCTGGTTTATATCAGATCACCACACTATAAATAGCTGTGTCCATTTATATCCGTTCATTCATTGAAGAGCCGAAACAAGTCATGAGGTTTCCTCTAGAGTTCCCTCAATCGCTTCATTGAGTCTTTTCTTCAAAGAATTGTGCCCACTGAAGTGTTTGGGGGAACTCCTGTGGTGATCTGATTTAATACAAGAATTGCATTAGACGAATGAGTCAATTTGTTTATGGACTATGTTGAGTTGTTTAGGCAGGGACTGTCCCACTTTCTAAGGTCACCTTCATTTTTGTCATTTAGGTAAATAATACAGACAATATCTATAAAATTGAGCAATGCTGTTGTCTGGATTATATGATCACTCGCCAGAACTGCTTATTAGTATTCACCTTGTACAGTAGTAATCAAGAAAAGAATACAAGAGCTGGAGAATCGAGAAAGGTCCTACAGTCATGCCAAATGAAAATTGAAAAGGAAATAGAGGGAGATTTTCACATGCTGAGGCAAACAGTTGAAATAAACTTTGAATGAGAAGTAAATCAAGTCTTGCTCTAAAGATCAAACAAAGAAAACAAAAAGAGGAAAGAAAACAGCATAATGGGATGACGATGAGGATCATGCTATGTCAATTGTGGAACCTATAATATACTGACGTGGTATGATCTACATTTTTCAATATTTCAAAGTTGGTTCCATATAACAAAAGAACGAAAAATCCAATTTATCAATGAAACATGGACCAATTGGCATGCATGCCAGAAAATCCTCGATTGTCGTCATGCGCGTTAGATGACAAGTGGTGATGTTTAAATATTTCCTCGAGGCTTATTATTCCCTATGGTGATGGGAAGATGGGATGGTGGATGAGGAATATGGCCTAAGCAGCTTCCAGGGATCAGATGACAAATATTCACTGCATGTCTTCTCTTAGCTCAGAAACTGAAATCAATCAGGTCAAGTAACAAGAATAGATTCATCTTAATTATTCTGCATTTCCTAGTTAATTATTGCCACTTAATAAAGATTGCCACGGGAAGATAGACAACGTCTATCGTCAATTCCTGGTTCGTTATAGCATCTCATTCAGCTTTTGTGTTAGGATCAGGTCCAGTACTCAGGGTTTTAGAACAATCATAATTATTCTGTTGAACTTGGAGTCGACCTATCCAGATGAAGGATTTCATCATGCTGAAATCTTCAATAATGAAAGCTCCAGTACTTATGCAATCAGTGTGTCAGGTTTTTTTTTCATTAATTTTGTTTGATGTGAATTTCCGGAAAATAAAAAAGAAATAAAGAATAAAATCTCCAAGGACAGATACACACAGGTAAGACAGTGAAGTAAGGAGAGAACTCTGTAGCAAACCTGGCTTTTTGTTTGATCGTTAGGCCATGATAGAAATAAATCTCATAAAGAAAGAACTATAAATTTATGTTGAGGAAAAAAAAAAGAGAGAAAGCTGAAATGCATTTAGTTGTAGACATGAATCCTTCAGACAGGACCACTTCTCATGCAGAAAACAAGGTAAAATACATGGGAGTGTCTGAACCTGGTCAAGAATGTAGGTAAAATAATGAAAAGAGAATAATATTTGGGAACTACTGACTATATCATTCCATCTTTTGGCCCATCACTTTTGAAGCTTCTTTTCTGCTATTCATTATCAGCATACGAAATTAAATCCACAAAGTGCAACACTGATGAATTAAAAGGCCTGATTTCAATCATAAAACCGTGCGTATCCCAGAAAATCATAAAAGTGTAACAAGTTGGAAAATGCCAAGAATCGACATATTCTAACATTATGATAGCATATCTTTGTTCTTCACTTATCCCATGCGGTCAGGTGCAAACTGCTAGTGCTGTTATCTCCAAGTATCCTTTTTCTTCTTTTTTCCAGCTGAAACCTGTAAAGGCCGAGTTTAGAACAGAATTTCCAGGTTTGTGTGATGCATCAGCTGGCTATATATACCGGTTTCAGCATGAATTCAGTCATCAATGCAACAAAACGAGACATCAGGTTTCACCTGGAGTTCCCTTAAGCGCTTCATTGAGCAGTGTTTTAAAGAGCAAAACTCGCTGAAGTGTTTGGGGGAACTCCTGGAGGGATTTGATATAGAAACAGTCTAGAATATAGTGTCGGAATGGTGATGCAGCTTTGAATAACTGAATGAGGTCATCAGGTTTCACCGAGAGTTCCCTCAATTGCTTCATTGAGCAGTTTTTACAGAACAAAACTCACTGAAGTGTTTGGGGGAACTCCTGGAGGGATTTGATATAGGTCTAGAAACTGATCCGCATTGTCCATAGATACTTGAAAAGGCTCAGCTTGC
The DNA here is from genome assembly GCF_000512975.1 of Sesamum indicum. Lineage (NCBI taxonomy): Eukaryota > Viridiplantae > Streptophyta > Magnoliopsida > Lamiales > Pedaliaceae > Sesamum > Sesamum indicum. The sequence goes on from NC_026152.1 coordinate 9,797,390, forward strand.
AACATAATATTCTGAGTTGGATGCATCACCTCGCTATGGATAAGAGTGACAGAAAGGATTCAGCTTCGAATGACTGAATCAGGTCATCATGTTTCCCCCGGAGTTCCCTCAATTGCTTCATTGAGTATTTTATACGATGAACCCACTGAAGTGTTTGGGGGAACTCCTGTGGAGATTTGATATAAAATTACAGTAGTAAATGATTCGAATCGATCGGCGGAGATTTGATACGAGGCAAGGGGTGTAAGTAATTCAGATCAGGAGGTGGATTCTATATCAACAGATTTCAGAATTTTCTGTTTTAATATCTTTCAACATGTCATTATGGGGACAGTAAACAAAGGAAATAGATAATACAGATATATGTGAAGATAATATAGATATAGATATAGATATATATATAAGCATATAAGTTCTTAAAAGAAATAAAGATTATTACATACAAAGAAATTTAATTAAGAAATTATTTATAGGAATTAGTTAGAAATGAATTTTTAAACAACTCATTGAACTTCTAAATTTTTAGTTGCAAGACTGTCAACATTTGTGAACAATGTGCAACGTCCTCGAGGTTACTAGTTTGACCTCGAGGTCGCTTCACTACTCTTCAGGTCGCTTACGACCTCGTACCTGTAGATTGCTAATTACTTTCTTTTTGTCTTTTCTGTACAGTTTTGCTATTTTGTTCTTTTCTGTGTTATTCATCTGTTTGTTAGTATTTTTCTATTAGTCTTAGATTTGGTTCGTTAATAATTTATTAGCTAAATTCCTTTATCTTGTATTTATATACAAGCTGAAGGATAATCACTTTCCCCATATTATTTCCAAAAGGAACTCTTGTTGTTCTCCTTGAGTTTGAAAGCTTTCCAACATTCAATTTCCCAATTAATATATTTTATTAATTCAATATATATATATATATTATAAGATCAAGTTTTATGTAATTATAATATTAACTGTAGATCATAATAATACTATTCAAAATTAACTTATTTTATGAAATAAATAAGTCTATATTTATGCAAAATTTAATGCACTGGTTACTTGATCTATATGAATTCTACAACATTTTTAATAATAAGTAATTTGATTTCTGTACATTTATATTTTTAATTCATGAACTCCAAGTTAATGAAATTATTCAATCATTTTATGTTTATTTCATTCAATTCTTTCTATAAAATATTACTTGTAAATTTAGACTATTTAGACCATCGTGAGGAATAAAAGAAAAATAAAGAAATTATTATAAGAAATTACATAATAAATAACTTTTAATGATAGTTAGTATAAAATGTTTAAAAAAATCAAAAAACAAATTATTTATTTTTTTCCCTAATTTGCACAACTAGGAACAAAATCAAAATCTTATTTCGTATAGCAAATTTAAAATATCGATTAATTTAAATAGTAATTATTTACGCATTTTCATATAATATTTTTTTATTATAATATTTTAATGTTGTGTAGCTTAGATAAAGAAAATTATTTAGTTACCTAAATACAATTTCTTTTACATATTGGTAGTTTATAATTTACTTTGTGGTATTGATTGACTATGAATATTACTTGATTAAGAAATGTACTACTTTTATGAATAGTTGAAAGAAATTCCATATGTCAAATTTTAACATATGAAATTACTTAACTTCGTCTTATGTAATGTTCATACATTTTCATATATAATTGAGGGATTAATTAATAATTATTAAACTAATTTAAATTGATTCATAAATAAATTATAACTTGAAATTTGAAAATATTGTAATTTTAAGGGACTTGATTGGAACTTTACAAAATTTTATGGTTAAATTATAAAAAAATTAAAATTAGGGACCAATTTATAATTTTACAAAAGTTATCAAATTCAAAATGAAAATAAAGGAAAAAGTATTATTTTAGTCCGCTAAGTATGCCTAATTTTAATTTTAGTCTAATAACTATGTCCATTTTTGTTTAGGTCCAGTAACTTACGAAATTGCTTACTTTTAGTCCTCTGGCAGATTTTCGAACAATTTTACCCCTATGAGTGCATATGCACTAAAACTGCCTTTGAAAAGTGATAAAATTGTCCGAAAATCTGTCAGAGGACTAAAAGTAAGCAATTTTGTAAGTTACTGGATCTAACAAAAATGAACATAGTTAGCGGATTAAAATTAAAATTAAGCATACTTAGCGGACTAAAATAATATTTTTCCCGAAAATAAAAAAACAAAGGTAACGGGCAGAAATTTGAGCTGCATGTGTCCGGTTCTTTTCGTGTGCAGTGGCATGCATGGCATCACCACCTAATATATAAATGTGTCAATAGCTTTCGAACTTAATCACTTCGTTAAGCCTAGATTCGAGGTCGTAAAGGTTGTTTTGCTCTAAATTAGACATAAGGCTTATGACAGGATTGAATGGCGGTTCTTGAGAGAAGTTTTAACTAGAATAGGTATATAAGAGCGTGTTGTGAGTTTGATTATGTCGATATTGACATCTATTTCGTACTCGCTTATGCTTAATAGCTCACAATTTGGCTACTTTAGGCCAGAACGGGGATCCGACAAGGAGACCCTTTATCTCTTTATTTGTTTCTCTTCATTGCCAAGGTGTTTAGCTGTATGTTGCAGGCTACTTTAGAACGAGGTAAATTGAAGGGGATAGCGATTAGCAGGACAACCCCGTGGATCTCACACTTATTGTTTGCCGATGACACAATCATCTTCAGTGAGGTGAAGGAGGCAGGGATGGAGGGGGTGAAAAGGGTGCTGTCGGTATACGGAGAGGTGTCGGGGCAAGAAATCAATTTAGAAAATCGAGCATTGTGGTGATCGGAATGTGGAAGAGGCTGTGCGAGAGAGTATAGTGGCACAATTGGGTGTTCGAGTGGTGCTGAAGCACGACAAGTACCTGGGCTAACCGGCGGTGACAATGTTCTAGGAGTCAGTTGTTCGGAGGGGTACGAAACAGGATATGGGCGAAGATAGAGGGATGGAATGCCAAATTGTTATCAGAAGCTGGCCGTAGAGTGTTGATTTCATTACTTTTGCAGTGAATTCCAACGTATCTAATGTCATGCTTTAGAATGTCGGACTATGTGTTAGCTGAAGTAATTTGTTATGATTTGGGTTCTTGTTTGTCACCTATATGCTTGACATTAAGCAATTAAATAGCAAGAATTTTCAGTGGTCGCACTCCGAGTCTATTTTGTTTTAGCAGATGCATGAAATGCTACATTCTTGTCACTGCCGGATTGATTTAATCTGTTTTCACATTTATATTTCTTTGTTTTGCACGTTTGCTATTTTTTTTTCTTTTTTTTTTTTGTTTTTCTGATGATTAAAGCATCCTGTCTTGGTCTCCCCTTTTAATCTTTATTTTCATCCACCATGGAGGTTTTGTGATGTAATCTTTATCTACATTTCTACGTCTTTGACTCCAGGGAGCAAATTCACTGATTCCATCAACAACTGCTGCTGCTGCTGCTTCAGGAGTTAAATTCCCCATCTAGTGATATTAATATTGAGTAATTAAAGTGTAGATACAGGTATTGGACAACCCAAAATCTACAACTAGGAATACATCATCGACCAATGAGGAGCTATTCTTCTCCTAATAGAAGACAGGAGATTGAGTAGTAGGACTTGGATTTCTGGTCCTAATTCTAATACAACTACCCGTATTTTCTTGTATATAAGCATGCATATGTTATGTACTCTCTTCCTCACATCAATTCCCATTGCACTACTCTTCTCTCCATCTTCTTTTCTCCTTCAAGAAACAATAATGGCTTCTGTATTGCATAAACTTGTTCTCCCTGTTCTTGTTTTGTGGTGCTGCTTGTTTTCTTGTGTACCCCAATGCGCCAATGCTCATCCTCTCAAGATTTGCAAGTTTGATAAGATTTACCAACTCGGCGACTCTATTTCCGACACCGGAAACTTGATCCGGGAGGTCCCAATTGGGGCGGCCACGGCGTTCGCAAGACTACCATACGGCGAAACGTTCTTCAAAAATGCTACCGGACGGTGCTCCAATGGCCTTCTGATGATTGATTATATTGGTAAGGTTTTTATCCCTACCTATCTTGTACTTGGTGCATGATGACTTCACTCCATCTATGATCTTGTTATGTATTTTGTTGTTCATATCCATACTTTCTTGTTCTTGGCTTGGCTCATCTTCAGCTCTTAGCCTACTGCATTGAGTACTGGCGGTGGATCAATCTTCTTTACTGTTCAATTCTTTCTTGATAATTATATTATGTCATAAGAATATTTACATAATTTGTATTATGTTTGTACGTACAGCAATGGCTGCCGGCCTTCCTTTTCTTCCACCATACAAGAACTTGGATGCTGTAGATTTTGAGCATGGCGTCAACTTTGCCGTGGCAGGTTCCACCGCATTGCCATCTCAGGTGTTGGCTGCCCAACACATATTTTCTCCGGTGACCACCAGTTCTCTCAACGTCCAATTGGATTGGATGTTCACCCATTTCACTTCCATTTGCCTTAATTCTAGAGGTATTTTCATACTATAATTGATTAATACTTGCTATGCTAATTTGAGAGTATTTATATGTCTTCAAGTATTAGTTGTTAACATTAATAACAACTGACAGATTGTGCTGAGAAGCTCCAAAATGCTCTATTCATGGTTGGGGAAATCGGTGGAAACGACTACAACTATGCGATTTTCCAAGGAAAAACAATGGCGGAGTTGAGAAGCATGGTGCCCAATGTTGTTGCTACCATCGTCGATACTGCCAAGGTACGTAATTAAGTTAATTAAAGAGTCAGTTTGTGATGATTATTATCATACAACATTGGCCTAATGATTGAATGTTATGTACAGCAAGTAATTGAAGTGGGGGGTAAAAGAGTGGTGATCCCTGGAAACTTCCCCATCGGTTGCCTCCCGATTTACAAAACAGCCTTGCAAACCAACATCTCTGCAGCTTATGATAAGAATCACTGCCTGAAGCATCTGAATGACTTCGCCAAATACCACAATAAAGAGCTGCAAAACGCCATCCACACACTCAAACAAGAGAAGCCCAATGCTGTGATCGTCTATGGGGATTACTACAATGCCTACCAATTTCTACTCCGAGTTGCAATTTCTCGCGGTACGTGTGTATTGACTATGTCCAAATTCGTACAAATCACGATTCAATATATAGATTAATTAATGATGTGATGATGGATGGTATATTTAGGATTTGAGAGAGAAAGAGCTTGCTGCGGAACAGGAGGAAAGTACAATTTCGACATGACGAGAATGTGTGGAGGTGCAGGTGTTAAAGTATGCTCCAATCCAGAACGATACATGAGTTGGGACGGAGTGCATTTGACTGAACGAGGCTATAAGATCATGGCTGCATGGCTCCTCAAAAACATCTTCCCCCACCTCCTCTGCCATCTTTGAAGTTCAGTAGAGTATATAGGCTACAAAACTAGCTTAGATATTTCATTTGTGTTTTCCTTTCTCTTATGTCTTTTTTACAGCGCCATAGTTAGATGGATTACTTTTGAGCTTTATTAGAATTTGCATAGGTTGAGTATACTGACATAGTTTCATCCAAATAATAGAGGTTCATGACTTTAATCCTTGTGAACTCAAATTCCACCATAAATATAGATAATCGGCACATTTATTTTTAAATTTAATCGTTGTTTGGAAAATTACAATCTTTTAGAATTAATAGTTATATATTAAATAGTTTTTACAATGGACTGTCACTGAAAGATATTTGTTAGATAATTATTAATTTTATATAATATGATCGTACTGCTCTTCCTTGTAATGTGTTATTCTAACGCCTCTTGTAAAGTTTGGTGATCACCAAAAACACCACATAAGAGCAAATATGTCGCACAACAAAAACCATTTTCATCTTATTTTATTGTTTTTGACAAAAGCTTTACCTGTAGGGGCATTAATGATATTTTACACTTTCAAGCCATTTCTTCAACTGAAAAATACTCACGTGGGTGATTTATATAATTATGCAAACGGTATGGGTAATTTGAGTAATTACACCAAAGGGCAGGTGGTGTAAGTATAACTATTCCTTCTTTTTTTTTGTTTTAATCATGGTTGAATTGTTAATAATCATATTGAATTAATTATTTATCTTCAAAATGTGATTTATTCATTGTCATTTGAATAAAAATGTATTTTTTTTCTATTTTTATTTTATTTATATTTTGTAGGTTCTCTTTTTTTTTTAATTTATATATTTTGTAAAACACCACAAGATATTTTATTCTTGGACATAACTTTATATGGAAACATTATGAATTTTTTAAAACTAAAAAAATGAAATTTATTTACCTATTACAGGATATTAAGCAATTAATAGTGGCTAAATCGGTTGCTTTATCTAATTAAGGAGACAATTTCAAGAAGGGCAACTCTTAAAACCACAAGATCCTGCTCTTTTCAGCAAATTTTATAAAAATTGGAGGGCATTTCGTCCTCTTACTTATCAAGGGGCTACTACCCCCATCAAGTACTTTTCTGCTGCAGCAGTTACAAATCAAGTAATTTGATGGAGGAAACTGCTGACAGAAGATGCTACTGTAATTTGGGTTGATAATAGATCAGCCATTGCTATTGCAAAGAACCTCGTACAGCATGGAAGAACCAAACACATTAATGTAAAGTTTCATGCATTCAGAGAAGCAGAAAAGAATGGACACGTCAATCTGGTGCATTGTTGCTTTGAGATCAGATTGCTGACATATTAACTAAAACTCTTTCTAGAGTAAAGTTCGAAGAGCTAAGATCAAAGCTTAGAGTCTCCAAGAAAAATCTGAAGGACGAGTATTAGAGATTGAGAATTTTTATTTTAGCGTAGATGGTTGAGTTGTAAAGGTGTGTAATGAATTTGTAGTAGTTCACATGAAACCTCTTTCCTTCATGACTGAGAGCTTATTTCTAAGAGATTTCAACATCCGAAATTTTCAATAATGAAAGCTCCAGTGCCCATGCAATTTGTTGCGTCAGTTTCTTTTTCCCCGCATTAATTCTCTTTATCTTAATTAGAGCAAGAAAGAATAAAATCTACGAGGATAGATACACACAAGACAGTGAACTAAGTAGAGAACTCTGTAGGTAACCTGGCTTTTTGTTCGATTGTTAGGCCGTGATGGAGATGAAATCTCATTCGTGTTATGGAAAAACAACAAAGCCAAAGAAACAACTACAAGTTTACTTTGAGGAATTAAAAGAAGTGAAATGCATGCAGTTGTAGACATGAATCCTTCAGACAGGACCACTTCTCATCCAAGAAAACAAGGTAGAATACATGGGAGTGTCTGAACCTGGTCAAGAATGTAGGTAAAATAATGAAAAGAGAATAATATTTGGGAACAACTGACTATATCATTTCCATCTTTTGGCCCATCACTTTTCCAGCTTCCTTTTCTGCTATTCATCATCACCATACCAAATTAAATCCACAAAGTTCAACGCTGATGAATTAAAAGGCCTCATTTCAATCATAATATCGTGCTGATCCCAGAAAATCATAAAAGTGTAACAAGTTGGAAAATGCCAAGAATCGACATATTCTAACATTATGATAGCATATCTTTGTTCTTCACTTATCCCATGGTTGCGGTCAGGTGCAAACTGCTAATGCTGTTATCTCCAAGTATCCTTTTTCTTCTTTTTTCCAGCTGAAACCCGGAAAGGCCAAGTCTAGAACAGAATTTCCAGGTTCGTGTGATGCATCAGCTGGCTATATATACCGGTTTCAGCATGCATTTAGCCACAATGAAACAAAATTGAGACATCAGGTTTCACCAGGAGTTCCCTTAACTGCTTCATTGAGCAATGTTTTAAAGAGCAAAAACTCGTTGAAGTGTTTGGAGGAACTCCTGGAGGAATTTGATATAGAAGAGAATTTGATAGTGTCAGAATGGATTCAGCTTTGAATAACTGTATGAGGCCATCAGGTTTCACCAAGAGTTCCCTCAATTGCTTCATTGAGCAACTTTTTAAAGAACAAAACTCACTGAAGTGTTTGGGGGAACTCCTGGAGAGATCTGATATAGAAGTAGTCTAGAAATTGATAGTGTTGGAATGGATTCAGCTTTGAATAGATGAATGAGGCCATCAGGTTTCACCAGGAGTTCCCTCAATTGCTTTACTGAGCAACTTTTTGAAGAATAAAACTTATTGAAGTGTTTAGGGGAGCTTCTAGAGGGATCTGGTATACAAATAGTCCGATTGATAGTGTCGGAATGGATTCAACTTTGAATAACTGGATGAGCCCATAAGGTTCCACTGGGAGTTCCCTCAATTGCTTCATTGAAGAACAAAACTCACTGAAGTGTTTCTGGGAGCTCCTGGAGGGATCTGATATAGAAGCAATCCAGAAATTGATAATGTCGGTATGGATTCAGCTTTGAATAACTGAATGAGGCCATCAGGTTTCACTTGGAGTTCCCTTAAGTGCTTCATTGAGCAATGTTTTAAGAAACAAAACTCACTGAAGTTTTTGGGGGAACTCCTGGAGGGATTTGATATAGAAGCAAACCAAAAATTGATAGTGCTGGAATGGATTTAGCTTTGAATAACTGAATAAGGCCATCAGGTTTCACTGGGAGTTTCCTCAATTGCTTCATTGAGCAGTTTTTAGAGCACAAAACTCATTGAAGTGTTTAGGGGAACTCTTGGAGGGAGGTGATATAGAAGCAATCCAAGAAATTGATAGTGTTGGAATGGATTCAGCTTTGAATAATTGAATGAGGTCATAAGGTTTCATCAAGAGTTCCCTCAATTGCTTTATTGAGCAACTTTTTAAAGAACAAAACTCACTGAAGTGTTTGGGTGAATTCATGAAGGGATCAGATATAGAAGCAGTCTAGAAATTGATAGTGGCAGAATGGTTTCATCTTTGAATAACTGAATGAGGTCATCAGGTTTCACTGGGAGTTCCCTCAACTGCTTCATTGAGCAGTTTTTTAAAGAACAAAACTCGCCCAAGTGTTTGGGGAAACTCTTCAAGGATCTGATATAAAAGCATTCCAGAAATTGATAGTACCAGAATGGATTCACCTTTGAATAATTGAATAAGGTCATCTGGTTTCACCTGGAATTCCCTCAATTGCTTCATTGAGCAATCTTTTAAAGAACAAAAGTCATCAAAGTGTTGGAAGAACTCGTGGCATCTAATATAGGCCGATTTGCAGTTTTTATAATACTCGAAAAGTCTGAGGTTACAATAATATTTTTTGAGTTTGATGCCTCAGCTCGCTATGAATAATAGTGATAGAAAGGATTCAATTTCGAATGTCTAAATTAGGTCATCAAATTTCCACGAGTTTCCTCAATTGCTTCATTGAGTATTATATATAATGGACCCACTCAAATATTTGGGGGAACTCCTGTGGAGATTTGATATAAGATTAGAGTTGTAAATGATTCGAATCAATCGGCTAGAGATTGGATATGAGGCAAAGGGTGTATGTAATTCAAATCAAGTTAGAGTCAGACACATTTTTGTTCAAACTTATTTTAATCCTTTTTTCAACCTTACAAAATATTGCCTTTAAACTTTGATAAGCTTCAATATTTTTTTTTTCATATTTTGTACTAATCAAACTGAATTTCAAATCTTATCAAACGCAAAAATACGTTGAAAGATTGGTTTGTTAGATTAGCAAACCATGCTCGAACAAATTTTTTATGACAAATTTTCACATCTAGTAGCAACGTAAATTGCTCTATTTTCGTCCTATTGAAACAGGAATTACAGCAGATCAACAGGCGGACTCCATATCAACAGATCTTTCAATCTCAGATCTGTACATTAACTACAGCCTTCATCTCTGTTTTAATATCTTTAAATATGTCATTATGGGGACCGAATAATAGCAACGCAGAAGGGGAAACAAGCACTATGTTTGGATTAATGTTTTGGATGTTTTTGTTTTGATGTTTTGGAGATAGAGAGAGAAAAATAGAGATAAGTAAGTATGTGTTTTGAGATAGATGATATGTTTGGATTTGTGTTTTGATATGATATAAAATAATGTAAAATAAGTGGTGTAAGTTTGATGTTGGGATTTGGGAGACAAAAGTTACTGTTCATTGTCAAATCATGTCATTTAATATATATATTTAGTAATATATATGTGTATGTATATATAATATTTTGTTTGTTAGTAAAATATAATATATATATTTATGCTAAGAGAAGAATAAAAAATAATAAAAAAAAGTAATACAAAAAATTAAATTACAATTGCACACCTAGTGGAGGTGTGCAAAACACAAAAACAAACAAAGTTTTGTGTTTTGGCACATCTCTAAAATGGGCCAAAACACAAAACCAAACATTGTGAAGGGTCCAGCCATATGAGAAGACGAGCTTGAAAAACAAAAACAAGGGAATTTGTGGTGCATGTAACTCAAAAGCTACTCCAAACTCCGAAAACTAGGAAATACACTGTGTATCCACACCTCCTGGATCATCACTGTTTTTTTGTTCTACAGAGTCGATTACAATCATGTAAGCACCTGCTGCAACTCAGGGAACTAAAAACCAAGAAAAAGGGAAAGAAGAGAAAACATGCAGCACCGCCACAAATCTTGGTTCTGTTCATCACATGACCGCGACTGCTATCATGTCCAACACACTCATTTGCATTTAGGCACCTCGGAAATGGGCAGTCAGTAAAGTTCGCTACCGCACCTCCAGCCAATGAGCCCTTTCTCTACAAAGTTACCTCTTCCAGTCTACTTGAATGACCTTATCTAAAAACAAGAAACTGAACATCAGATGCAAAAAGTAGACAAACATAGAGCCCACCTAACCACAGCAACGCTGAAGAAAAAGGAAATAAGGGTATCACTTTCCCAGTCAACAAGGCCCAAGTATATGAAGAAGCAAGCAACTCAAAATCATAGTTCCCTCTTATATCAGCAAAAACTATTACAAGGAGAAATATTCAAGAAAGGAAATGAATGAAGAGCAAGGAAAGCAATACTTTACAGATTTAAAGATTAATGTCGAAAAAAGTAGTTTTGTTGAAAAAATCCATTTTACGAGTATATGGGTGATAGACTAAAACCATAATTACTGATTAAATATCCACTTTTTAAAGAAAGACCAACCAAACACATCAACAATTTAGTTACAGGTTTCGTAATTGTAAATTATGAGAAATAGAGCTATTTGTCGCACGAATCAAGGGGTAAGTTCTAGACACATCACATCAGATTAAGGTTACATAATTTAGTTCTAATAGAATATAGTAGCAAATATCAAAATACATCTTTCTGGAATACTTTGTGAATCTTTTCGATTTTGTCAGTTTACGTTGCTATTGACAAAAAGAAGTAAATGGTTCTGAAGATGGTTAAAAACACTGTTGGCAGGGGAATGACATGCCAGGTTCAATCTTCAAATAGTGCAAAAAACAGACTAATTGCCTGGGATTGTGCATGCTCTTACCAGTAACATCTCTTGAAGAGGACAGAGCTCTGTCAATTTTGTTTCCTTCTCTGCCGTTAGCTTGAACCAGCCTGACTCTTGGTGAGGAACTCAGTTTTCCACTAGTGGAAGATGGCAAAGAATGGCGCCTCGCAAGACCATTCTTATCAACTATATCTTGTGCAAACCTGGGGGAGCCTTGCAATTTGACCTTGGCCTTGGAAGATGCAGTTGTTGCCATGTAACTCGGTACCTTTAATCCGTTCTCAGGAGCGACATCTTGATCATCATTTTTAGATGATAAAGAAGTTCTCCGGCCGGATTTATAGTTCTCACTGCTGACGCACTCATCCTTGAAGTCCGTATCTCCCTGACAAGTATCTTGGCTTTTGTCACTGATGGGCTTAGGAAGCTCTTCAGAATCCAAGTTGACAGGGCTATTTGCTCCTGGAAGTTCTAAACTTGATTTCACATCATTTTCTTCAGAAGCTTCTGCTAAATTCTCCACGGGTTTCTCGGTTGGAGTATTAGATGTTTGCTCAGAAAACTTTGGAGCTGGAGATTTTGATAGCTTCACCTGAAATCTTTTCGGTTTCTTATCATCAATTTCAGCCTCATTAGATATTTCACCAGTGGGTTTCTGAATTTTCTTTAGCCCATGCTTAACTTTGTTGTTTGCACTTTGTTGATGCTCCTGACCAGATTTGACTGACTGACTAGATAATTTCCTTCCTTTCTGCTTAAGTTTTTCTGTGTCAGTGTGGGCATGATTAAGGTCAGTTCCAACAGTTGCAGAGCGCACTTTCCGGTTGTTGCCTTTTGGCTTATTTTGCTCTGTTTCAACTATTTGAAGCTCCGACTCGCAAGTTTCCTTCTGTTTAGGATAAGGTGCCCAAACTTGTGAAATTGACCACCTAAGCAGCCAGTCCCATGCAGAATTTGGTTCTCCTGGTCTATACTGCAGGCATAGTGGCTTAGCAGTTGGTGAGGAAGATAGTAGCTGAAACAGCTGAAGTAACATTAGTATCAAATTTTGCCAATAGCATTACTAACAATCTGCAAAAAGGAAAAAAGCTGAGGGAAAAATTATCAGTCATCAATTAAATTACTTCTCTTCATTGCTGAAACTACAGTATTCTTTGATTTCATCAACATTTTAATGTCTTTATATTATGCCACGGCACAATTTATGTTGATCGACAAGCTTGGTGTAAGTAAAGCAATCATGGTCAGGTAACTCAAAGTCATGCATGCTCAGCTGTTGCAGAAACCATATTTCAGATATGGTTCATAACTGATATGTCCACTATTTAGTGCCACCAATATGCTCAGGCAATAGTTTATCAAGTGGTAATTAACTGTAGCAGTTCAGATAGGATGAAAGAAGGAAAGATGACCAAAATAAATGGACCTACCCCATAAATGAAAGCATTCTTCAATGAATTACCAGTTGGGCAATGTTTGGCATCCTGGAATAAAAGAATATTTCATTTATTGTCCAAAGATAACAAGATGAAAATCAATTCAAACAGATAATCTTGAGACCAAAGGTTATTGACTGATCCCTGCCAAGGGGAAGTAGCAACGAACCCATTCAGAGAATTACCTGCAAAACAAGATTTTGTCTTCTACACTGTCCATTTCCAATATTAGAGCGCCTAACCATGTAACCTCGGGCAATTGCTTGAAATTTGACAATACCTTGCACACAAAATAATGTAGCAACAGCCTGTCTCCGGACCAAACGACCACGAATAACAGCTTGCAGCCTTATGATGCACTTAAGAGTTCGAAAAGCACGGCGAGCCTGTGAAGTCATCAAACATGCAAGCCTATAAGTAAACCTCTAACCATAAGCCAAATAACGTAGAACTTGGTTAAGGAAAGGAGGTTATGCGACAAAATTGGTAGGACGGAACTTACACAATGAGGGAAAGAAACTAGCAAAGAAAAAAGATTATAAACACATAAGTTCATGTGGTTTGACTGAATTACCCTGTGTCCATAAGGAGAGACAAAGAATAAACAAAGCCAGGAGTAACATACTAACACACAACATGTCTCACAGAAATCTCTCAACCTGTCATTTTCCTTCAATAGATAAAAACCGGCTTTTGGCCAATCCCAACTACAAACTCCATTAATAGGAATCACGTCTTCAAACTTAAAATCATGTGAAACATAAATCGCTGTGCATAGCACATTCTAAACTTTGGTTATCTTGAAATTCCAATCACATAGTGACTCTAAAATGAATGAAATCATGTACATCATCGAGACTCATTCAGGCGTGATTTTAATAGTTTTAGGTGTAATAGTCAAAGTAGTGAGTGTAGTGTAACAATATTGGTGCAACATCTTTAAAACTCCAAAGGTATCTGATGTTTTAAGCAAAGGTTAACAAATTAAATTGATGTACATCCTAAAATGATCCAGAAAGCATAAAAGTCAAAGGGCACAGGCATTTTTTTACATCTGAAGCTCAATTACATTCATTCCAGAAAGATTTTATAAGATCCAAGAATATTTATACCAAGCCAGTAGAACTACAAAGACTAGAACTAATTACCTGGTAACCCCTGAAAGAGGCTTGCACAACTGTAGCAGCTTCCTCAAGCCTAATCTGCTCTGAATCATTTGGTAGACCAGGATCCAATGGTATATCTCCATCTTGCTTTGTGGAAGAGGAAACTAGCTCATCACTTGCCAATTTTGCAGCCACTCCTTCGTCAAAGCTTGAGTTCTCTATTCTATCGATGATAGTACCAGGAACTGAGTTGGAAATTAATGGCGCATCAACTGTCAAAGTGGATATGGATTCCTTGGAGGAAACTCGGGCAGGTTTCTCACTTGCAGATTTCTTCATATAACATTAGGCAACATATTGTTGTAAGACTTCCACAAATTTACAGATCACACACAGATCAACAATGAGTGAAAAACACACTCACCAGCTAGTTACGTGTTTTATTATTTTTGTATGGCATATTAAGCTATCGAAATTGTCCATTTATAGGTCTGGTAAGGAACTAAGAATCACATCAAGATTAAGACAGAGAACAAACATATATGCCTCTTAGAAGTCAATCATCAGGAAAGAATCCATCATAATCTGACACGACAGTGTATGCTGTAAACTCAAACAACTTAGGAGCTACACAGGTATAGTGTTTGAGTGCAGTCAGGTAGTTTGCATTTTCGAGGTAAGAAGGTATCCGGGGCTGCTAATTTGTTTAGGAAATACAGAAATTATAACGTGATGTTTCAAAAGTTTTTAAGTTACTGGCTCCTGTTTTCGGGTCAATTAACAGGCCAATCTATGAGTAATCTATATCAGGATATAAGATTTTACATTATGTTTCTATAAACATTCCCCATACTTCTTTCTACTTAAGAATTTCTTATAGAACAAAATAAGAAGGTTGCATAGAATAGATAACTAAAAAAGCCATTTCACATAACAGATCATTTCAGATTAGATTCTGAAAATGCAGGAATAACAAGCTTATGTATGTAGTTAGTAGAATCACAATGAAGAACGATTCAAGAAAAATTCCATTAAGTCGAAATGATCACATCTAAGAAGATGCTATGGCTGTACATACACTGCCCCACAATCCATGCATTCATGAAGAGAGAAAGAGAAAGGACAACAAACAAGGCAATAACTCACTACCAGAGAGCCAAATATGGAAGAGACATGATGTAAACTTACAGAGAGTTCTCTTCCTTTAGACAAATTAGACTTGGATGTCTTTTTGCCAAAAAGAATACCCTTGATCCATTTTCCTGGAGACTTTCCCATCTTGACAAGGTTGATTTCAGACTTAGATTAGGAAACCTGTAACACTCCAAATGATATAAGTCCCAAAAAATTAGAAAGATAAACACACTGAATCAAACAAATAATTTAGACAGACACATCGCCTTAAATTTGAAGTATTTAGTTAGAGTGTAATGAAGCTTTTGTCTTGGGTCAATCAATGATGAGTTGGTCTTGAAATTACATTTCCAGAGAATAAAGGGTGATGCCTATAGGAAATATAGCTACTTATTCATGAAGAAAACCAAGGGCGCAGTTAAGAAGGAAAGAAAGATCAGAATGTGGTCGAAGAGAAGGATTAACTACAACAGATTCTGGAGAGGAAAGGAGTTAAAGATATATGCAGTAATGTCAATGATGTACAGAAATGAAGGATTCTAGCCACACTGCATGTTACCGCTGGATAATCCAGTGAGTTCTAATTAATCAATGTTGGATGTGCAATTCTTAACTTTTTTCTTTCAAGAAAAGATATGCCGAAAATTTACTTAATATTTATGAAGACAAACATCAGAAAACATCATGCTTAATATTTCTAATTTTTCACTTGTCTCTTATAGAAACAAACCTTTTCCACATTACCCTTTTGTACTCAACAGTTCAAAAATATCACACATCACTTAATGCAAGAAATCTCGAAATGGATATAGCTCCATTGTTCGCCGAACCACTTTCATAACATGCTTTAATTAGAGAGATCACCTTCACCTACACTTTCACTTGCAGAATCTAACTTCTTGAATAAAACTTGCCCCCTCTACTGAAGCAACTCACCAAATAAAACCTGGAAACGATAATCTGCTTTTCAAAGGAATTTTTTTCATGAAAATAGGCATTATAAACTAAAATTCAAGCTCCAGAAATTCCCGTTGCTGGTAACCAAAGATAATTAAAAGCCAAACAGCGACTTAGCTAAAAACTCCGAATCAAACACCGAGGCCCATAAAGAATCTGCAGAGAACACTATAAAATGCATGTTACAAACAGAGAAATTAAGTAGATCTCCAACCCACCTCGAGTCAAACCGAAACTACTTCAAAACCCATAAACCATATTCACCTGTCAAAAAGTAAACAAGAAATATCAACAAAGATCCAATCTTTCAGAGATCTGGAAAATGGGCTCGCGATCGATCACTCAGTATGTGTATGCAAGTAACTGAGCATTGCATGTCTGCGAGCAGCACACTAAAAGTAGCACATGCAGTGTAGTAATACCATTCAACAATTCAGCATTTCCGTATGTACACAGTAATGGCGACAGCAGCAACTCTGCTCCGATTCGAACTTGCAAGAACACGAAAACAAACACCTGCGAAATTAGTAAATTTGTATTTGAATTAAATTTCTTTCTTTCCCTTTTCCTCGTTCTGTCTTTTACCAGTACAGGCAGGTTAACTAGGAACGGTGGGTGATTCTTCTGCACGACGCCGTTTGGATTTTTCGAAAATATGAGAGAGAAACTGTTAGTTATATTATTAATTTTGGCGTTGTCGATGCATGTTGTAAAAAAATATTTTAACTAAAAAAATAATTGAAATAAGGAATAATTACACTCTCTTCTTATGATGTTTAATGTAATTATACGTAAATATTTTATGATTTAAAAAATTACATCTAACACTTCTAAAATTTATTTTTGTCTAACAAATAAATTTATCGAATTTACTAATGTTAACAAAAAAAATTATAAAAAAGTCTATATTAACCCCTAATTGACTTATGCTCATTATTGCAAGTCAGATAAATCTTTTTATGATCAAATTACCATTGTACGTCTTTATGTGCTAATACATATGAGGAGGTACATTTACAACGATATAATAGTAGTTTAGTTCAATAAAAATGATTTTAATAAGTCAGTAATTAGTCAATCGAGGGGCAAAAATCAATTTTCATTCAACTTTTTAGTTAATATCAGCAAATTCAGTGAGTTTTGACTAATTAAGTAACTTATTTGTTATATAGAAATAAATCTCAGGATGCTAGACGTAATTTCTCAAATCACATAAGATTTATGAGTAATTACACCAAATTTCAGGAAATAAGAGTGTAATTATCCCTTGAAATAATTACCTCTACACCCCTAATCAACAATTTACTCGTGTAAATTATCTCTATTTTTTAAAAATTACACGTATATACATACAAAAAATGTTAATATAATTTATATAAAGTATTTTTTATTTTTTAAAAAATTACACAATATCTAAAAAATATTAACAACGTATACAAATTATCTTTACTCTTTACTGTTATATGTGATTTTTATAATTATATAAAAAATTAATTCAATAAATAAATTATATATCAAGAGTATAACTGTAATTAGAAAAATTATGACGATATATAATTAGTAGTTTGAATTATTAAAACAAATATTAAAGACAATGGCAAATGGTGGCGGGTCTGTTAACTGGGTTCCGGCCCAGAAAGCACTCCATGTGGACTAAGCCCAAATCCACATGGGCATCAGATCCAAACCCAGGTCCAGAAATCATGATGTGGGTCTGGGAAGGGTCAAACACTCAGGACCAATTCAATACCCAACCATTTAAGTACCTTATAAGAAAGTTAGATATACACGAAAAATAATACCAACTATTGTGGTTTAGTGGTTAAGGTCGAATTTTCTCACACTGAGTCAAAGGTGTTCGGCATATGCATTCCTAATGTATGTAGGTAGATTTTAGTTTTTGACGACAGTTGTTTAACTATAAAAATTGTGACTTGTCACACATGCTGCAAATGCAATTATTTCTGACGAATATGTAAGATGTTATTTCTACGTTTGAATTTATATACCTGAAGAATAAAAAAAATAAAAAGATCTTCATTTCGATAAAGTTGGCGCATAGTATTAGGAAAAAAGAACCAAATTATTGGAAATAGTATAAGTTTGGGATTGAATTATTAAAAATAAATGGTTAGCATGCAATTAATAAGTGTAATTAATGCTATATACATAGACAAAAATTTGGAAAATGATGGTATAATTGAGAACAATTAATTCAAACCTTAGGTGAGATTGCTTGTCACTAAGTAGACTAACCCAATGCCAATTAATGCATACACCCAAAAATAAATAAATAAAAATATTTTTAGTTTTTTTTTTTTAATTAGGAAAAAGATGGAAGAATGGACCATATAGGAAGCGGAAAATTGCCAGAACTAGTATTAATTTGGACCAAATTACATGAAATGTGAATATCTATTTTGTAATAATAAATGCAACCTTATAATAATATGGGTAAGCTATAAAGGACTCGTATTTATTATAATTATAAATATCCTCATTATTTGAGAATGTAAATACTTCTTTACAATTAACGATCGTCCATTAAATACTCTCTCGTGATAGTCTGTATGGGTATTTGTACAGTATCGTTAATTCAAAAGGGATATACATTTATAATTTTTTATACAAGGATAGGGTATTTATAATTATGACAAATATCAAAAAAATTTATTTTAACTTAGTAGCATATATATAGTAGCTGGATTTGTATTTTGATGTTGACTTTTGAGGCAGATAATTCCGAGAGAGAATAAAGTTAAAAATGTAGATTAGTAGGTAGATTGAGAATCTCCATGCATGACAATTAAGTTGGTTGGTTTTGAGAGTTAACTTTTTATATACAAGTTGATGATCACGGGATTGAAGGTATAATTATTTGAACTCATTTGTATTAATATTTTGTCAATTCTATGCCACGAGTTTTACTTTTATAGATTTCTGGTCAGACGAGTTTGATGCGTATTTGACACTGATTTGGGCCGTTAATCGAGGTTATCTCCAGGTAGTTTGATTTAAAGAAATTTAGAATTTTAGAAAGACGAATAGTTCGCTGGATTTGTTGGGAGGTTTCTAGCCAAGACACTTCAAAACTTAAGTCAATTGGATGTGGAATCGAAAAAAAAATTTCACAGTATTCTCTCGACTTAAAAACGACGTATGTTTGTACTGAATAGTTTTGAGGTATTTATAGGGTCAATTGTTCATTGTTCATATGGCGACGAGTATGGATCAATATAATATGAACTTACTCGATTTTCAGGTATGGAGTGATCGATAATTGTAGTTTTGAGTCAACGAGTTTGATTCAGTCCAATCTGAATAAATTAAAAAAAAAAAAAAAAAGATTGACATGTGATGTTACAGAAGTTGCAAGGCGGAATAATTACAATAATATTGTCAATATGCAGACAGACCAAAGAGGAAGCAAACACAATCCTAAGTAACGAGAAGCTCTCCAACACTGATCAGAAGAATACTTCCAACAACAGCTTGAAACTGGAAAGAGACAGTCTGACCTATGAACCCAGAAAACATTTCAATCTTCGTAGCTGTAATTTTTTGTTTTTATGTGTCGTTTAAAAGAGAATATATATATATATATATATATATTATGTGGAAGACGCAGGATTAGGTGATACTCACACATCAATGTGTTTGGCTTCTTGAAAGATTCTTCGTCCGATCAGATTTTGTCCATTTAAATTAATCATAGAGTAAATGTATCACGCTTGTTATGTGATTGGTCACTTTCTCGAAAGTACACATCAATCACATGATAAGTGTATTGTACTTGCCATATAAATACTTCGAGTTTGGTCGAGTCAGGTCCGAACTAGAATTTTCCTAATTTTTGGGTTGATGGGAAATTCTAACACTCATCGGATTTGGTCAGACTCGAATCAATTATATATAATAAGTGTATTATACTTTGGCCTGTCATTATTGTATAGTCCAACAAACACAATTAATCATATGGCAAGTATACCACACTTGCTGTGTGATTTGTTTGATTCGTTCAAAATTAATATGAATAACGCTTTTAGAAATTAAAGAGAATTATGTAATATTTAATATCTTATCATATTATACTTATGTGCAAATTCTTTATGTGATTTTTTTTTTCTTTTATAAATGTGCGACAATTAAATTCAAATTAAAAAATTTTTATTTGATTTTATTTGGTACCATATTAACATTACTTTATTAAAAACAATATATATTGAATAAGAGAATAATTTAAAATTTAATATTTTAATCGAGGGGACACACTGATGACTGGACACCCTTAACCCACCGTCGCCGACACTAGTTGTTTCTTTACAGGCATATAGCACGTGGAATTAGGTAGGTTTGCCACCCATTTTGTTCACTTTTTATTATGCTACTACACATATAATTCCATGTATATTTTTATGAAATTGTAATTCTATCTTTATATATGTATATATATATAAATATTATTCTTATCATACATAACATATAATTTTAGAGGGTGTTTGAATCTTATTCATTTATTTGATAAGATATTTTTAAATTTATAAGTAATTTTATTTTTTAATAAAATATTTCGATAAAATAAAATTAGTGCAATTTATAATACGTCACAAATATCGAATTTATAATCAATTTAAAAAAAGATTAAACTAATATATTAAGATTTCTTTACAGGCTATTGGACCCACCGAAACCCAAAATAGGTTGGTTTTCACTACTTCGGGTTCCCTGAAGATTGGCGAATTGTTCTATTTTAATGACCTAATAGTGAGTGCCCACGGGACGTTGAGTGGGCTGCAAGGAAATGGAGAGAAAAATATATCATTAACTTGGCTTATCATGCACTCCTTACTGCTTGCATTTACCACATTTGGAGGGAACGAAATTTGGCTTTGAGCATACGAAGCGACCACCGAGCATCATAGCCACCATCATTGTGGAATATATTAGACAAAGAATTATCAGTATTAATTTATCTCGTTCTATTAGTTCATGTGCGTTATATAGATTATGGCGTATCCCTTGACCTGTCGAGGGAGAAACCACCAATTGAGCACTGTTGTACTGTATGATTTTATTTTATTAATGAATTAAACTTACATTTTACCAAAAAAACAAAAAAAAAAAATCTTTTTCTTACCCCCCAAAGAAAAAGGACTTTTATATATAGGTTTTTTGCGTCTTATTTTTTAATATTATCGTAAACTCATTTTCTAAACATTTTCACCCAAGTTGTGTTCCCATGCTTATTAAAAAATGTGAATTAGGACAAGCACCACCACAAATTATATTCTTGAATTTCATAAGTGAAAATATCGTTATTGCATCACTAAAATTACGGTATATATAATTAGGTTCTGAATTTAATATTTGACTAAAATGTATAAAATCTCCCATATTTTAAAAAGTTCGTTAAAATCTCCCTTCTATTTTAAAAATAGGCTAAACCCCTCTATATTTTTCTAAATTTAGCTCAATCGCCCATTTTCGTTAACTTTAACTAACGACGTTATTTTTTTTTATAAAATAACGGTTACATCCTTACTTAATATACATTATTTTTTATTTTAATGATCGTTGGATCTATATTGATTATATTACAACCGTTAGATATCTTAAATTTATAAAAAAAAATTAATAGTTCATATTTTATTGATAAAAAATATATATTATATAAAATATTATTTTAAAATAAATAAAATTAACACCCCCCTCAGGTCTTCTTGGCAAGAGTTGGGCGACAGCGACTCCATCGCCCATGGTCGCCGTCACCCCAAAATAGATCAAGAAAGTTCGTTGTTGCCATCCGGTGTAGGGGCGGCGACAATCCTTTTGCCCCTTTTCTTTTTTTTTTTTTAAAATTAATTTTGATTATATTAATTAAATCTATTTTAGTAATTAAGAATAATTTTATTTACACTATAATAATTAACTATATATTTTAGTTAATATTAATAAATAATTTTAAATAATTATAATAATTATTGTACTTAAATATATATTTAATTAAAAATAATTTTAGATTTAACAATGATAGTTTTAAATTTTAATTAAAAATTAAAAAATTATTCTAATTTAAATATAATTTAATTTAATATTTTAATTTAAATTATAAAAATTCAAAAAAAATTATATAATTTTTTTTATATCTTTAAGTAAACATAATATTTTATTTTTTAGAAAGGTGAAAATACAAAACAAATCACTCAAAATAAATAAAAAAATGTCATGTGAAATATATAAATACCATATGCGCATTTTAGTAAAACAAAAAAGCCCAAAACATGGTCAAAGCAGTTAAAAAATACAAACGCACAAGGAGCGCGTGTATGCACCTTCTGTTAATTACTAACGGAAGAGGTGTTTTTTGTTGAGTTTTACATAACATAAGGGGATTTTAGCGTATTTCAAAAACACAAGGGAATTTTAACTTTTCAAACAAAATAGGGGTATAAAATGCATTTTAACTTTTTCAACAAAACACAAGAGTTTAATGCTTGGGACCCTTCCCTTGGCATTAGGAGGAAGAGTACGAGGAAGAAGAGCGAAAGAAAAAGGAGGAACGCAAGCACTTACCTCCGACGATGTTCACGCACTATACCCCACCAAATGCTCCTAGGGGTGAAATATTAGTCGTAGTGGAAATAAGGACTGATCAATCAGTGACCGAGAAAGATGAAAGATAATCCCAAGAGGCTCAAATCAGACAAATATTGCCGCTTCCATCATGACATGGGGCAACAACAGAGGAATGCCATCACCTCCAAGATGACATAGAAAAATTGATCCAACGTGGACACTTGAAGAAATATATCAACTGCTATCCACTAGGACGTCAATTTGACAGCGGACCGAGTGCGCCACCTCGAGAGCTAATATGAAATCCAACTCTTCATGACGACAATCTTTCCACAACAGGAGTCATCTCATGACCTCAAGAGCTCGAGACATTGTAATGTATATTTTAAGTAATAAAGTTAGTTTTCTTGTCATAGCCTTAACAAATAAAATAAATTTAGACGTTGAGATCCTTGAAGTTTCAAAAGGACCCTAGAGCAAAATCATCAGTCCTAGTGGTAAAAGTCGCTATTATCCCGAGACCCATAAATGAAATTTCATTGAGATCCACGTCATGCTGGTAGTATCCATTCATTTACAAGGGTAAAAAAAATAATATTTTACATGCAAGCCACACAATAAATACATACACCTTATCACATTATAAGACTCTCAATACCATTATAAATACCTCACCACTACATCAGTCTCATAACACTTTTCTGTTAGATATTTATTGAAAAAAAAATCATATAGTCGTTAAGTGTATGAGCAAAAAATATTACTTTTTGAAAGTTACATGACCAAACGTGAGAATCATCTAATCAATGGAACAAAAAACATAAAAATTCTAACGGCTATATGCTAAAAATATGATATTTTTCAATACCTAACAAAAAGGTGTTACAAGACTCAAAATACTACTTTTTAAAAATTACTAAATAAGAAGTGAGGATTATGTAATACAATAAACAATGAAAAAGTCCTAAGTCATGACATAAAAAAGCATTATTCTCCTTATTTAATGTAACTAATTTCTAGTCATGAGTTCCTTTTATGATAATTTTTCATGTGTGATAGTACTTGTATTGCATGAGATGTGATCCACACACACTCTACCCTCATTTAATTCTAGGGATTTAAGTCTATTGCAGACTCTAAATTCACTCAGAATTCCCCTTTTCCTAGGTTGCATCATTCCAACATTAAATTGGAGTCTTAAATGAAACTGATAATGCTGTCTTTCATCCTCTTTATGTCTTAATAAGACTCCAAATATTTTACTTTTAGATAAATTACAATGAATTTATTGAAATTTAATATAATTATAAATATTTATTTATTATTTTTTTAATAATAAATTAAGAGTATTTATAAGTTTTTTAAAAGTATTTATAATTATGTAATTTTTTTTTAAAAAAAGCTATTCTAATTTACCATAATCGAAATGTGTGTCGGCGTATAGTGCAATCAATTATTGCGACAAATGGATCCAACGTCCAAGATTTATAATAAGAATGGACCCATAAACATTCTAAAACAAATTGAAAGCGCCATTTGAGATTGAGATCTCTCTAACTAAATCCCTAATCTATTCAGATTCCAAATTTTTCCATAGAAAAAGGGCTCATCTTCTCACCACATGCCCAGTTGTCTACTCGCACCTCCACCAAACACCCAGTGGTCAAACTCCACGGACACCGCCAAACAAGTCAGAGCCAGGTTGACTTTCTCATCACAACCACAAATAGTATGCTGAATCTACGGCTTCCAGCACCACCTCCATTTAATATTGTATCCCGCGCAGCGCAGGATCTGGAAGAAAACTTTACTCTACTCTCCTCTACTTCTGTGCATACACACCTCCAATTGTATGGAAACTTCTCAGTTTCAGATCTTTGAATGAACCCTTTTCAGTTTCTCAACCCACATTCAATTCTCTTCAACTTCTACCTGTTTTCTGCCACAAAATTTTCCCTTTTTCTTTCAAGAAAACACAAAAGAAAAAGACATTCTTTTCACTGTTATATTCTTGCAATTTTTCGTTGCAAGTTTTTCATGTACAACTACCAAGTTGCACACTAGGCAAAAGGTGAGCCACTTTATAGCAAAGTCATAGTCTATTCATTTCGCGCAATTATCAGAACTTTTTGTATTCTGGGCTATCCAAGATCACTTATTCTTGCTTTATGGGATGTTCCGTTGAGATACAAGCTACCCTTGTTCTGTTGTGGTTGTTGATGCTTTTCTCTTCATTTTCTTGAAGTTGCTCGTCTTGATCACCTTCCAGTACTCAAGATTTTGACCAACTCTGAGTGTGTTCTTGATTTTCAGAGGAATGGGGAATTCATGGGTTCAGTTCGGTTTCTTGTTTTCTGCTTCCTTTTTACTTGTAACTTGTCCGTTTTCCTATGCTCAACTAGCTCCGACAGAGAGCAGAATACTGTTTCAAGTTCAGCAGCTTCTTGAATATCCACCAGCTCTTCAGGCCTGGAACAATTGGACCAACTTCTGTTTTCTGCCTCCAACTCCTTCTCTTACAGTAGTCTGTTCAGGTAATCACATCACTGAGTTAACCATAGTAGGAAACAAGAGCTCCCTTTCTGACATTCCCAAGCTGTCTGCCTCAAACTTTGCTGTTTCTCAGCACACGCTCTCTGATAGATTCTCACTTGATTCATTCTTCACTGTTTTAACTAAGCTTTCAAGTCTGCAGAAGTTGTCATTAGTTTCTTTAGGATTATGGGGTCCGTTGCCGGGGAAAATCAACAGGTTTAGGTCGCTTCAGGTGTTGAATGTCAGCTTCAACTTCATCTACGGTGAAATCCCAGAATCAGTATCAACTTACCAGAGTTTAAGAAGTCTTGTGCTGAGTGATAATCTGTTCAATGGAAGTATTCCAGATCTAAGTGGCTTATCAGTTCTTGAAGAGCTGGATTTGAGTAACAACTATTTGGGGGATAAGTTTCCATCCTTGGGCAGAAATCTTGTGCGTGTCTCTCTTGGGAACAATTCTTTGAGATCTGAAATCCCACAAGATTTAAAGAAGTTGAACAGGCTCCAAGTGCTCGACGTTTCGTCCAACAAGCTCGTTGGACCAATCCCGTCTTTCTTGTTCTCGTTGCCATCGATTCGTCGCATTAGTCTTGCCAAGAATCAGTTGAACGGAGCACTTCCACTGAACATTTCATGCAATGGAAATCTTACGTTTGTCGACATTTCAAACAACCTTTTGATAGGAAAGTTGCCTTCTTGCCTTGCATCGAATGTGGGAAAAAGGACGGTTGTAATTATGTGGAACTGTCTGTCGAATACAACCTCAAAGTATCAGAGATCCTATTCTTTCTGTCAGAAAGAAGCATTAGCTGTTAAGCCACCTGCAAGAAACCCGGAGGAGCAATCAACTTTGAAACTTGGCATTGTACTTGGCATTATAGGGGGCATTGTGGCAATACTAGGTCTGTTGGGGTTGTTGATTCTTGTTATATTTAGAAGGGTACAAAGGAGAAGGGGCAGTGTGTACAAATGTGACAGCTTTGTGATTGAAAAAAATCCCAGTCGCGGCTCTCCAATTGGAAGTAAGTCTATAAAGTCCCTTGTTTCTATTCAATTTTGCATCCGATTCTTGCAAGTTAATTGTTTGTTATATGTAAGATTTTTGTTTATTCTGATACAAGATCACTGTTGCATTTCATTAGGGCATGTGCCACAGCCGATGAGGATGACTTCTTTTGGACTGCCACCGTATAGTGTGTTCACACTGGAGGAAATGGAAGATGCAACAGACAACTTTGATCCGTCTAATCTAGTGGGAGAAGGATCACAGGGTCAGGTAAAGAGGCCGGTTCCATGTGCTTTTGAGTGCATTTGTTTGAATGTTATTGACCCACCTCTCGACCTTTTACAGCTCTACAAAGGTTGGCTTAGAGATGGCTCAGTGGTCCTAGTAAAATGTCTGAAACTAAAACAGAAGCGTTCACCTCAAGCTCTGCAGCAGCACATGGAAGTAATATCAAAGCTGAGGCACCGGCATTTGGTCAGCGTCCTCGGTCACTGCATTGTCACGTACCAGGATCATCCAAGCACAGCTAGCACGGTCTTTGTCGTCCTTGAAAATATTTCCAATGGCTCGTTAAAAGATCACCTTATCGGTACAGCACTTTGCCTGGTAGTCTGAAATTTGACAAGGATTGAGTTTTCAGATAGCAAATGATGCATTTTTTCCATGTGGCAGATTGGAGAAAGAGGGACGTCCTGAAATGGCCACAAAGAATGGCGATCACTATGGGCATAGCGAGGGGTATTCAGTACTTGCATACTGGAGGAGTCCTTGGAAATGACCTGAAAATCGACAACGTTCTCTTGGACGAGAGCCTCACTGCAAAAATAAGCAGCTACAACATAAATTTACCGTCTAAGGTGAAATTCATTTATATAGAAGAAGCATATATCATAACATTAATGCATAAAAAATGTGTAAATTCTTAACAGTTCTCGTTTTTTAACCTTTAAGGTCGGGGCAGAAAGCCCACTTAATGGACAAGACACCGCAAATCACCCAAACAGGTAAAATTTGTTTACACTTTACGGCAGTCGTATATTTGTTCCATATAACCCTTTCTCTTATTCGTTGTCTGGTATTAATATGCAGTGAAAATCCAGAAAAGGAAGACATTTACAGGCTGGGAGTAATTCTAGTTGAAGTTATCACCGGCAGACCTATAAGCTCTCAAAGTGAAATAGATGACCTCAAGTTTCAGGTACCACAAACCTTGGATTTGTTTCACAGTGTCTGAATTTGTTCACCTGAAGTTACTTGATTTTGTACTACAGCTGGAGAGGAGCTTAGCAGAATCACCATCAAAATTACGGGACATGATCGATCCATCTATGCGTGGAACATTTGCTTACGAGTCGCTGAAGACGGTAGTTCAGATAACCATAAACTGCTTGTGCAGAGATCCGATGGGCCGACCAACGGTGGAGGATGTGCTGTGGCATATGCAGTACTCAGTTCAGGTTCAAGAAGGATGGAGTAGCAGTGGAAACCTCAGTGGAAATCTTAGTGGAAACCTTAGTAACAAGTTCTAATAATTCTGTTTCTCTGTTTGTTGCATCAAATTCTGGTCCTTTTCTATGTAGAAATCATAGTATGTTTCCAACCTTCCACTAAATTAAGATTTGTATCTAGCAAAGTTGATGAAAATCTTGTAACTAGTTTGAGTTCTTCCCCATGAAAACAGTAAATCATACTTCAAAGAACAGCTCATGCTAGTTGTAATAAATTTTCACCTAAGCAAATGTACCGCCCAGAACACTTAAGGTAAGAATATGTGAGAAAAGAAAAATATGTTGCCCATTCCCCTTTCCTCTTTTGGATTATTTCAACGGTACAACTAATCCGTCAACTACTATTTCCAAATATGATTATATAAATATACAATAAATTTAAGAGATAATTATACGTCTTTTCATAAGATTTGGTATAATTATATATAAATTCTATATAATTTTAGAAATTACAATTAATACCCATAACGTTTGTTTTCGTCCAACATATAAATTCGTCAATTAATCATAATTTACAGAATTTGTTGATATCGACAAAAAAATAGAATGAAAATTCATTTTTACATTCGATTGATTTATTACAAACTTATTGTACGTCAAACAAATATTTTTTCATCAATCTACCCTTATATATTCACATGGGGCATAGCAATTTACCCCCTTGTAGAATTTTTCCTTGTGTTATTAAAAAAGAAGTAAAATACACCTCTCATGCGAAAGGTGAAACACACACGCCCTACGTACGATTTGGATTAAATTTTACCTATAAAATGATATTTATATCCCTAAATTTGAATCGTTGGATTTTCTTTATATATATATATTGACGGTGGAGATTTGATAGAGAAAAGAACGGCTTAGATATTTTCTTATTTTGATCAACGGTTCATATTTATCTATAAAATCAATGGCGTGTATCTATTTAAATTAGATTGATGGTTCAAATTTACACAAGTTATAAACATAAATTATAAATTCTATATATACAACATATATAATATAAATAAAAGATATAAAAATAATTATAAATGATACATACACATACATATATACATATAATATTAATGAAAGAAATATACAAAAAAATAGAAAATAGGGGGAGGAGTGGCGGAGTTCGTCGTCGACGAGGGGCAGGCGACAATGACGGGTAAATTATACATACACTTACATATATACATTATATGCATATAATATTAATAAAAAAATATTAGGAAATTATGGGGGAAGGGTAGGGGAGGGAAATGGACTTCGGCGGTTAGGAGAAAGGGGGCTATACATACATGTATGTATTATGTATATAGTATATATCTTTATATAGACATCATATATATTATATATATTTTAATATTTTCTATATAAATTTATATATTAAAGTTGGACCGTTGATTTTTTAAGATAAGATATCAACCATTAATTTAAATGAGATTTTATATGAAAGTAGATCGTTACGAATTTAATATGAATCGTTGATTTGTGTTAAATAAGATTCAATGATTGTAAAAAAAAATACAAAAAAAAAGTTAAAAAAAAAAGAAAAATGGGCGCGTGTATCACATTGTTCGTGTTGGTGAGGAGGGTATTTTGCTCATTCTTTTAAACAAAAGGTTGCAAACGACTTGTTTTTTCTTAACAAAATGGGGTAAATTGCAATTTTCAAATAACACATGAGAGTGGGATTCATTTTGCCCTATTCACATGCTAATGCATGTATGGAAGTACATTTATTTTTCTTTGTTTGGAGTTGAAACTGTAAGCTTTCATAAATGATCAAAAACGTACCAAGAATAAGCTAAACAAGTAGTGAGCAGTTTTCAGAACTCAAGAATGCAAAAAAACACAAATCAACCTATGCCAGAAGGACTAAAATGGGAACCATTAAGAGCCTTAGACGAACTCGCAATCTCCATCAATCTGCCAAAACCTTTGTGATAGAGTAGTCTCCCAACCCTTGGCTCGTTCCATGAGATCTGCTGCTGAAAGAAAAGAATTATCAAACAGTAGCCTGTTGCACGACCACCACAAGAGCCAATAAAGAAGGAGAGCATGAGCAAAAACTGAAGTATCTAGATTGCGAAACATCCTGCGAAACCGAACCTCTGGATTAGAATGATCACAAGAGATGCAAGCCCAGGGGTGATGAGAAAGTGCCCAGGCAAGACGAGCGAAATGGCACCGCAGGAGAGAATGGAGCAGATCTTCTCCCATGAGTCCACACCAAGGACATGCTCCGACAACACTCACTCCCCTCCGCGCAAGATTGGGAGAAGTAGGAAGCGAGTCACGACATGCTCTCCAAGCGAACATCCTGACCTTCGACAGAACGTCAGCTTTCCAAATAAAATGCCAATTCTCAGAAGTATAAGACGTAGAGCCCATCACAACAAACCGCCATGTGCTCACGTCCCTTGATTGAGGAAACAATACGCACTTTTCACCGAGTACCAACCATGTTTTTCACAGTGCCATCGCATCTGATCCTGGCCACCCACTGTTGTGGAAATCCCTAGAATGTGTTAAAATTTGAAGTTTGGGGAACATAGTATATTCATGGTAGTAAATTAGAGAATGAAAAGAAGGAAAAAACTAGGCTTTATTCATCTCAAACTCAAGTCCTTTATTCATATAAACTCTCTCGTTCTGAAGGTACAGAGATATGAGACTATATATAAAGAATAGTCTTAGCTAAAGAAGAAAACTAACTCACTTTGAACTCTAGTTGGCAACAGACTCAACAAAACATTAAATACTGGAATACTAATAAAAACAAATACTGAGAACAAAAGGATAAGTACGAGCAGAACTCTCAACAGCCCCCCCCCCCCCAAGATGGAGCCGAGGAAGCGAGGCCAGCTTGCAAAGGAATCATCCGAAGTCAGCAGTAGGTTGTATCAGGATGGCATCATTATTATCGCATCAGAAGGGAATGGATAGCGGAACGGAGACATGAAACAGAACGAAGGCTCAGAAGCCTAAAAACCCAAGGCCTACTAAGACCAAAGGCCACAACCACTTCACGGTTGCACAAATCACTTAAAGCCACAAAGGCTTATAGAACCATAAAGGCTCCACCAATATTCAAAGCCACAAAGGCTCATAGAACCACAAAGGCCCTACCAATATTCAAAGCCATAAAGGCTCATAGAACCACAAAGGCTCTACCAATATGGCTCATAGAACCACAAATGCTCTGCCAATATTCAAAGCCACAAAGGATCATAGAACCACAAAAGCTCTACCAATATTCAAAGCCGTAAAGGCTCATAGAACCACAAAGGCTCTACCAATATTTAAAGCCACAAAGACTCATAGAACCACAAAGGCTCTACCAATATTCAAAGCCACAAAGGCTCATAGACGAATTTCAGAGAAGGAAGAAGGAGATCATCAGCGTTCGATTTTGTCAAAGTTCCGTCGATGAATGCAGTTTCATGCAGCGGTGCTCTAGGGTTTCAAAAGCAATGAGCAAGTATGCCAGCGGAGGCGTGCTAAGGTTTCAAAGGCAGCGAGCAAATATGTCAGCGGAGGCGTGCTAGGGTTTCAAAAAGCTCTCTTTTTCTCTCTTCTTCTTCTTCTTCTTCTTCTTCTTCTTTTTTTTTTTTTTTGAGAAACCTGCTCTGATACCATGTTAAAATTTGAAGTGTGGGGAACAAAGTATATTCATGGTAGTAAATTAGAGAATGAAAAGAAGGAAAAAGCTAGGCTTTATTCATCTCAAACTTAAGTCCTTTATTCATCTAAACTCTCTCGTTCTAAAGGTACAGAGATATGAGACTATATATAAAGAATAGAGTCCTAGCTAAAGAAGAAAACTAACTCACTTTGAACTCTATTTGGCAACAGACTCAACAAAAAATTAAATACTGGAATACTAATAAAAAAATACTGACAACAAAAGGATAAGTATGAGCAAAACTCGATAAGTACGAGCAAAACTTTTAATAGAATGACCTCCACATTGATGAATTGGAAGTTGCAGATTCAGTCCTTAAGTTGCAGAGTTAAAGAATACAGAGACAGAGAAGAAGATAGTAGCAGAAAGGAAAGATGAAGTTAACAAGTAACAATAACTCTACATCGCTTGTACGTGAAAGAAACAACCAGTTCATCCCCCATTTGTGGTGCAAACCTGAAGAGCTCGGATCAAAAGCTGAGTCACGTTAATAGCCATCCGGATTCTGAGTGAACCACCCCAAGACTTATCCCAATCATCCATCTCCATATCCCGGAATTTACCTAGCGTGTTTGCAATAAGCACGGCAACCCTAAGGTTCATTTTACTCAATAGAAGGTCATGGACATGAACATAAAACTCACATCAATCAAGATTGACATTCAATGGATTCTCATTAACCCCAATGCCATTAAGGATCAATGTATTCTTCTTGAAGCTCCAGGGGCAACCCTTAAGCGCTCTATTGCCATTGATTTAAATAAAAACCCGCCCCTCTGCCAGACGCTGTTTCTCGAGACCTTTGACCAGGTTCAACATACTCTTAATAGAGGAGACCAATGCCTCGAATTTAGGCTGTTTAGATGACAAAAATCTTCCCACCAAAAAAAGATTATAATCTTCACGGCATACCATAGGCCATTGGGCATCACCACCCCCGTACCCTCCTAGGCTGTCATTTGCAGAGATCGCCCTAACTTGTGACAAAATGCCTCCACCACCCAAAGAATGTGAAGCCGAGATCATTAGGCAGAAAACCTAGAGATAAGCGTGACCAGCAAGGCAACACCCAACCCCTCGCACCGCAGATGAATAGCACAACCACCTATCAAGAAAACAAAAACACAAAGAACAAAGTCATTGAAAGAAACGCTAAACAGAAAACTAAAGACCCTATCGCCAAAGAACAACAACGAGATCGAAGGCTAACAAAGTCGAAACCAAATAGAGAACGCGAAGCAACGAAAGAAGCACTGTCTTAGAACGACAAGACAAGTCAAAAATGAAGAGAAAAGAACACAGAATAACGACCACCCTAAGCACACAACACCCGAAGAACGATCAGCTGCAACCAAAAGTAGAAACTCCAGCAGCACCGCCGCTTGTGAGGAGCATATGCCCCAAAATCTCATCGGAAAAGTCAAAGAACAGTAGACCGGAGACGAGAAGAAAGAGATGCACCAAAGGTAGGATGCTCATGTAGATAGAAGTACATTTCACCTTTCATCGATTTTGATAAATTTACTTATATATTTTTACATGCTAATGGATGTGATGAGATACATACCACTCTTACAAGCATAATTTGATTCAAAAAAATTTGTTTGACGCATAATAAGCATGTAAGTCAGTTTGGAGTAAATAGAAATTTTCGTTCACTTTTTTGCTAATATGAGCAAATTACATGAATTTTTACTAACAAAGGAATTTAGTTTTAGACGAAAACAAACTTTAGCTATATTAGGTGTAATTTTTAAATAACAGAGTTATTTACGTGTAATTATATCAAACTTTTAGAAAGATCGATGTAAGAATCCCTAAATTTAATTAATTCAGCAATACGGAAAAGTCCATCTTATATTAGTAAGATTCTTGAAATTATGTTAGGGTGTATTTGGATTTGGAGGAGATTTGGAGAAATGAGTTCAAATTACTCAATTTGCAATACATACATATTCATCAAAACATAATTCAAAATTAAAATGAAATAATTTGAAATACTCTAAATGTAGAATCATCCAAACAAATTTAAATTTTTTTCCATTAAAGAATTTAAATCTATAATTTTAAATTTTTCAATAGAAATGCAACCTTAGCTTTTTTTACTACCCTAATGAATGCGTAGACTAATGAGACCCACAAGAGTTAAACCCTACACATATTTCAAATTAACAAAACGGTGCATTTTCTGCTCCTTTAACAAACCCACCCTTACAAGAGCAGTGGTTTGTTTGTGCAATGCGAGTTTAGAGACAGCCTATGAGGCACCAAATAGCAAAACTAGTGAAAGATGGACTCTACAAAGAAGCCATTGCCCTCCACACACAACACCACTCTGCTGCTATTCCTCCAACGAATTTCACTTTTCCTTACATCCTCAAAGCGTGCGGCGAGCTCAAGGCAACATCACAGGGCCAGATGCTCCATGCCCACCTCCTTAAAGCTGGGTATAACAATAAGCATACTACAACGGACCTCACCAATATGTACATGAAACTTGGCTTTGTTGGGAGCGCCGGAAAACTGTTCGAAGAAATTCCTCACCCAAGTGTATCTATTCTTAATGTTGTGATTTCCGGGTTTTCACATAATGGGCTTTTTGAGGAAGGTTTTAGCGTCTTTAAACTGTTTAGTGTACCTAGTCTTAGGGTTGATTCGGTTACGGTAGCTAGTGTGGTGTCTGCGTGTGGGAATGTCGTGAATGGGGTGCAAGTGCACTGTTTGGCGGTGAAGATTGGTGTGGAAAGGGATGATTATGCTGCCACGTCGCTTATGACGATGTATTTGAACTATGGGGAGTTGGGTTCTGCTGCAAGGTTGTTTGGATCAATTGAGAACAAGAATGTGGTCTGTTACAATGCTTATCTGTCAGGCCTTGTGCAGAATGGGGATGTTGAAATGGTGTTACGTGTGTTTAAGGAAATGCGAGGATTGTTATATGAGAAACCTACTGTGGTGACAATGATTTCTGTGCTCTCTGCTTGTGGAAGTGGTAAGTGTATACTACTTGGTAGGCAGCTTCATGGGCTTATAGTGAAAGAAGAATTGGAGACCGATACTAATGTTGGGACTGGTCTTGTGGATATGTATTCAAAATGTGGTTCTTGGCAATGTGCCTATAGTGTATTCAGAGAAATGGGAAATAACAGGAATTTGATAACATGGAATTCGATGATAGCAGGACTGATGTTAAATGATCAAAGTGAAAATGCTACTGAACTTTTTGTTGAGTTAGAATGTGAAGAACGGCTGGTAGCTGACTCCGCAACATGGAATTCCATGATCAGTGGTTTCTCGCATCTAGGAAAAGCAGATGAAGCTTTTCTCTTCTTCAGAAAGATGCTATGTAGTGGTTTAGTACCTAGTGTGAGATGTATAACTAGTCTGTTAGCAGCTTGTTCATCTCTATCCATGCAACATTATGGAAAGCAGATTCACGCATATGTTGCAAGAATGAAGATCACTGATGACGAATTCTTGGCAACTGCAATAATTGACATGTATATGAAATGTGGGCAACCTTCTTGGGCGTACAATGTTTTCAATCAGTTTCATGTAAAGCCTAAGGATCCTGCATTCTGGAATGCTATGATTTCTGGGTATGGAAGGAATGGGAATAATACAGCTGCTTTTGATATTTTTAATCAAATGGTTGAGCAAAAAGTTAAACCAAATTTAGTTACTTTCAGTTGCCTATTATCTGTTTGCAGCCAAACTGGCCTAGTTGACAAGGGATTCGAGGTTTTCAGATTGATGACTGTAGAATATGCTTTGGATCCAACACTGAAACACATGAATATCTTGATTGACCTCCTTAGTCGTTCAGGCAGGCTAGATGAAGCCTTTGAACTCCTTCAAGCATCAAAAGAAACTTCTGCGACTGTTTTTGCTTCTCTCCTTGGAGCTTCTAAGCATTATTCAGATTCCAAGCTAGGAGAAGCAATGGCTAGCAGACTATTAGAATTAGAGCCTGAGAACCCTATTCCTTTTCTGATTTTGTCTAACATATATGCTGGACAAGAGAAGTGGAAAGATGTGCACAAGATCAGAAAGTTAATGGACAAAAAGGGACTGAAGAAACACCCTGGCCTTAGTTCAGTAGGAGTAGCATAAAAAGGAGCAGCATGTACTTTCTACAACTGGCAATACTATCGGTTGCTTGGTTGTACTTTCGCCTTAAATGATGTGTGGTTACAGCATTCCTTAACACAAAGTATGTGAGATTTTATCTTTAAAACCTTTTGGATTAACTTTCTTAAATGTTACTGACTCAATGTTTGTGGTGCAGAAAACTTAAAGTAATCATCCAAGAAGTTTGGTCATTCAGTGATAAACAGGAGATCACATCTCCCAGGTTGATTATGCCATCTTCATTGTCCTTGCCTGCAGCAGCATAGATTCTCTGCTCGGAAGCAAGTGAGTCTATCACATTGCCAAGAGTTGAATTCCACTTGCATGTCATCGTCTTGACAGTCTTCCAATTGACATTGATTCTGGAAGCAGTATGAAGTTGCGGACGGTGAGTCCCTGCAGTCAATGTAGAGATAGACTATATTTTTGAGTGGAGGATCGTAGAAGCCGGACTCTTTTTCAATTCATACAATTAGCTGACAGAATTTCAAGGCGGTAAATTTAGCCAATTTTGCTCTTCAGGTAGTCTGCTGAATGTTTCTCGACACCGTAGTACTAATTTAGATCCACATTGCTATCTGTTGAAACTGCTATTGCTGGAGGGGGAGGCATTTTGCAGCAGCAAGGTCTTATTGCAGCTCCAAGATTTCTATAGATAACATCTGAAATTTGTGAATCCTTCAGGCTTGAGCATCCAGAACCTGAAACCTCTTATACTGAAGTTGCTGAGAATTTCCCTTTTGGCCCCTCAATAAGCAGTACTCGCCCAATTTGTTTCTCTCTCATTTTCTTGAATGCCCAGAATACATTCGATGGCATGAAAACTTACAACGGGATGGATAATGGAAGATTGTTACTAAGCTAATGTCAGATATTGTGTTACCTGGGAAGCAGTCAGCTTGCGGTATGGGCTCATGCCATGAACCTATAATCACATGTCTAAAGCAGTTACCGGGCTCTGACCTATCTGGAATAACTGCAGAATCAGTAATGAAGTTTTTAATGGATGACCTCCTGGTTTCAATCAGAGGTACCTACTGAGGCCTATATTTTGATGGCAGCAGCAGCAAGTCTCTCTGCTTCAACCGGATCAAGAAGTTGGCTTTAGCAGCATTTCAAGATGGATCCTTTTTAAGTAAAACCATACAGACCTGTCTGATGGGTGCATTCGTATGCCCCATTATCATTCTTGATGATAGATCAGCAACTCATTTGAGAAGATTCTTAAAGCAGTTTTGCTCCTTTTAGCAAAATCAAAAGCTTATATGTACATGCTGTGTTCCATCCTACCTTGTGGCTTGCTAAATACTTGCTCTGTAGGTATATACATGTAAAACAAATGATCACATCGTTTATAAACTAGTTTCTGTATTATTATTAGTTATATATTTTATGGACAAAATGTATAAAATCTCCTGTGTTTTAAAAAGCCGGTAAAAATCCCTTTCTGTTTTAAAAACAAGCTAACCCCCCCTGAATTTATTAAACGTAGCTCAATCGCCCCCTCTTTATTAAATCTTACTAATGGTGTTAATTTTTTTAAGAAATGACCATTATACCCTTACTTAATATATATTATTTCTTCCTTTAACGACCGTTGGATCTTTTTTGATCAAATATTAATCGTTAGATCTAATCAATTAATCTCAACCGATAGATTTTTAAAAAAATAAGAGGTCTAGATGTAACAAATTATTTACTTATATTATATATAAATAATTTAAAATTAAAAAATATATTATTCTTATATATATAAAAAGACTAACTATCCCACCCCTTCACCCCCACCACCATCTTTGTCCAATCTCCACAAATGCTTTACTAAAATAAGTGTGGTTGGTCTTGTTAGAATCGTCTTGAAGAGACAAGTGTCTGCGGTCGAGATTCGATTGGACGGGGACGAATCGACGACAGACATATTCGAAGGTCGTGGGTTGAGCCTAGTCTCTCCGATTGACCAAAACTAAATGTTCCTCTTGAAGAGAGGATTTAAATGGTACCACTGGCAGCAGAAAAATTGTTTGGACGACATCGAAAACTTTTCGGTGCTGCAAACTCATTTTCTGTTCAGTTTTTTTCCTTTTTCTTTTAAGTTTTTAATTAATTTTAATTATATTAATTAAAATATATCTTAGTTAATTAGAATTATTTAAATAATTATATAATTAAATATTTTAGCTAATTAAGAATAATTATAATTGTAAATTAAATATATATTTTAATTAATTAAAGTAGTTTTAGATTTAACATTTAATAATTATAAAGTTATTTGAAATTAAATATAATTTAATTTAATATTTAATATTAAATATATTTTAATATTTTAATTTAAATTATAAAAAAATATAAAAATAAAACAAAGATAAAAAAGAGCATTTTAGTAAAAAAAACACCTACGAGAAAGGTAAAAAATAGTTAAAAAATACCCCTACATGCACAAAGAGCGCGTGTAATGTACCTTCCGTTAATTAGTAATGGAATGGGTGTTTGTTGCTGTGCTGAGTTTTACAAAACAGGAGGGGGATTTTAGCCTATTTTTAAAATAGAAAGGAATTTTTAGCCGACTTTTTAAAATATGGGGGTTTTATGTATTCTGTTCTATATTTTATTAATAAATAAGAGCATCTTTTGGTTTCTCACTTATTTTGATATGCAATTTATTTTTTTTAAGTTTTAAATTAATTAATTATTTTTAAATTCTTTATTTATCATAGTTTTTCATAACTATCTTTTGATAGTTATTTTTTCTCATGTATTTTTAGAATTAATTTCTTCAAAATTATTCATTATCTTCTTTTGTCAATATCTTTATATAAATCCAAATATTTATATTAACTTATTTTTTAATATTTATTTTTAGATATATTTTTACTCCAAAAAAATCAATAATATTATAAATATTTTATTTTTAAAAATTATGCACAAACACAAAATGTGCGACATATAATAATTATTAGTTATATGAGGACCACCACCTACAACTTTTCTGAAGAAATATTAGATAAAAATAAAGAGGAAAAGTGGCTAATAAGAAGGTATTTCACATTCCAAGTATAAATTTTTACACGCTGTTGAGAGTATTATCATTTTCTTGAAGTGGGCCTTCTCCATCCTGCTTCGGCTTAGCTTTTAGGTAAAGTTTTAGCCCATCATATCAACTATATAAAAATGGCCATTTGGAAAACAAGTATGTATATTATCCGGTAAGTTTAGGGAGTGATTATCATGTAATTATTAAATTTGCATATTAAGGACGAAAATATTTAGAACATGCTAAAATGACTTGAACACTGCACTCAATAAAGTTGGTCAGGGAAGTTGCTATGAAAAACCATAACATGGGACTTAAGCTCCTCAAAGTTCTCTAAGTACTGTTCTACTGATTTAGTACCCTGCTGCAATGTATTGAATTCACCCAAGACAGCTCCTGGATCTCTTCCTTCAAATCGTTCATAAACCGCTTCGATAAATTCCTGCCAAGTGGGTAACCCTTTTTCCACCAGCCCTTGGAACCATAACTCAGCGCGACCATAGAGATGAATGGAAGCTAAGGATACTCGTTGATCTTCATGGATGGTATAAACTGTCTGAAAATACCATTGACACTTCCGGATCCAACCTCGTGGTTCATCCCCGTTAAACTTGGGAAATTCAATGTTGGAAATGGAAGGGAAACAACCCTATGAGCCGAAGAACTCCGAATCAGGTCGTGAGCTAGGTGTTCGCTCTTTTGGGGGAGCAGGAGCCTCGCCGAGTACTGATTTTCCACGATTGAGATGCTGCATTTGGTCCAAAAGGCCTTGCAATTGAAGATGGATGGTCTTCTGACCGTCCACGAGCTCGGAATAGGAATTCTGTAAACCAGCTTGAATGCCCATCATGTTTTCGAACTGCGCCTGCACTTGTTGTTCATGGACTTGACGTTTCGATTTTTCCTCCATCAGCCAAAGCTCTTGCTTTTTCTGCATATCCATGAGTTCCTTCATCCGTGTTCCATCCGCCATAGAAAAAAAAATTGTACGTAGCGAGGCCGAGGAAAGCCTTGCTCTGGATACCAAATGTTATGATTTGTTGTGGAATTAGGAGGGAGAAGAAAGAAACAAAGAGGGACTACTTGTAGAAACTCAAAGGTAGACTATATTCATGAAAAATTACCCAGACTTCTGTTACATACTCTCTTTATAGGCTGGTAAATACCCCCTTGTTATAACAAAACAACTAACCAATAAAACAGAAAGAAGTTAGGATTCGAAGTGGTGGTGCTGTGAGGTACGACTGCAGGCTGGAGTGCGCATTCTATTGAAAAACCTAGAACATTTGATTTGGAACGTTGGATGATCTGCCCCTTCTCTAAAACGACGTCATCGCACTTAAGCTGATTCCCCAATTTTAACTCAATACGGCGTCGTTGCTTCCTCTGTTATGCCCTCGATCTGACGGCTGAATTTGTTAATTGATGGACAGTGAGGATTATATCTTCTTCTTCCTACCAATGCTGTGACATGTGTGTGAGCGTTTCCTACAAACAGACAGAAATCAAATGCGCTGCAAAAACAAAAGCAAAACAGTAAAACAAAAGCCTGCAAAAAATAAGTAATCAGTATAGAACAGTTGAAGATTGAATTTAATTGAAGTAAGCACAAACAATAGAACAAGTAACACTAAGACGAATAAACTAGAGAGAGATGATCGGAGATGATTGGGTTGCTGATTGATTGATGGAAAATCGGTCGAATTGAGGGGGGAATTATTTTAAAAATACAAAAAAATAGAAAATTAAAAATTTAACGTGTTTTGAAATTTTTTAGAAAAGTAGGTGACATCGCGGTGTCCCAATTTATATTTTTTTAAAAAAAAAATTTATGTCACCGCGGTGGTTAACAGCGGTACAATGTTTTTTTAAATTTTTTTTTTAATCAGTCACCGCGGTTCGAAACCGCGGTAACAAATTTAAAAAAAAAAAATTTATTTTGTTTCACGATGAATAGTTGCCAATTTTTTCGTTAAAATTTTGACACCATCATGGCGAGTTATCAACCATCAAATATACCGTTCGATTCCCCTTGATGTGATGAACATTTTCCCTCAAACAATTTCAAGTTTTATCAATCGTAAATAATGAATTTTTAACACGACTACCGCACTTTTCGGCCGTCGATTCGCTGCCACCGGAGCGACCACGATCACGAACCACCACCACTGGACTCGCCTCGACCTAACAGTTCTAACGAAACCAACCTAGTTCAATTTTATTAAGTATTTGTTGAGATATGAAAATTTGAAGATTTTTCCACCGAAAATTCGCGCTGAAGCTGTTTGCTGCTATTTCTCCACTGTCGGGACCAATCACGGATTGAGATCATAGTTGTCGAATTCTGTTGTCCGGACGATTCCAACAAGACCAATCTTGCTCAATTTCATTAAATATTTGTTGAGAATTGAAAATTTGAAGATTTTTCGTCCGAAAATTCGCTGAAACTGTTTGCCAAATTCATTTTCTTTTTTTTTGTTTTGTTCAATTAAAATACATATATTTTAAAATAATTATAATTTTATTAAATTCTTAAATTCTTTTTAATTAATTATAAATATATATATTTTTTATAAGATAATAAATGCAATGAAAGTATAAGATAAATATACATTTGAGTGTATCACACACGGATTAATTATATTTAATTTATTATCATTTCATTTATAAAAAAATGTATATTTATAATTAATTAAAAAGAATTTAATAAAATTATAACTATTTAAAACATATCTATTTTAATTGAACAAACCAAAAAAAAAGAAAATGAATTTGGTAAATAGTTTCAGCGAATTTTCGATGAAAAAATCTCTAAATTTTCAATTCTCAACAAATACTTGATGAAATTGAGCAAGACTCGTCTTGTTGGAATCGTCTGAATGACAGGATTCGAACGGCTATGGTCTCAATCCGTGATTCGTCCTGACGGTGGATAAATGACAGCAAACAGCTTCAGCGCGAATTTTCAGCGGAAAAATATTCAAATTTTCATATCTCGACAAATACTTAATAAAATTGAACTAGGTTGGTCTCGTTAGAACCGTTAGGTCGAGGCGAGTCCAGTGATGGTGGTCCGTGATCGTGGGGCACTCCGGTGGCGGCGAATCAACAGCCGAAAGGTGCAGTGATCGTGTTAAAAATTCATTATTTACGATTGATAAAACTTGAAATTGTTTGAGGGGAAATGTTCGTCTCATCAAGGGGAGTCGAACGGTATATTTGATGGTTGACAACTCGCCGTGATGATATCGAAATTTTAATGAGAAGTTGGCAGCGATTCGTCGTGAAATAAAATAATTTTTTTTAAAAAAAAATTTGTCACTGCGGTGGCTGATTAAATTTTTTTTTTTTAAAAAACATTGTCGCCGCGGCGGTGACATAGAATTTTTTTTTAAAATGTAATTTTGTGAACCACTGTTAAACACTGCGGTGTCACCTACTTTTTTAAAAAATTTCAAAACACTTTAAATTTTTAATTTTCTTTTTTTTCTATTTTTAAAATAATTTCCCCCCGAATTGAGGGGTTTATATACGAATTCAATTTCCTGATGCTTCTGGCGACGAGTGTGTGTGTGTGTGATTTGCAACGGCAACATTCCCAGGAAGAGAGCCGTTGTTCAATTTCCTGATGCTTCTGGCGACGAGTGTGTGTGTGTGATTTGCAACGGCAACATTCCCAGGAAAGAGCCGTTGGGATGCTCAACGGTCATATTTCGTGTGTGTGAGATTTGCAACGGCAACATTCCCAGGAAAGAGCCGTTGGATGCCCAACGATCATATTTCGTGAGGTGTATATATATATGGTCCTTCCACTTCGCATTACAAAAAACCCTTCCCCTCCCCTCTCCCCTCTCCCCAAACAAGAAGAAAACGGTAATCTGAAGGCCCCCATTCCGGAGCAATGGATTTCCAGAGACTTACAAGGAGAGAATTGCAAGCTCTCTGCAAGAAGAACAAAATTCCTGCAAACGTGACCAATGCTGCCATGGCCGACGCTCTGAAAGCTCTCCAGCTTGTAAGTTTATTTATCCATTATTCAAATTTTGGGAGCGCTCAGTTTCATGTTTTCCTGTTTGATTTTTCTTGTACTTTGTAATATAATCTTGTCCTAAGGATTTGTTCCGGATTTTCCAGTGCT
This sequence comes from Sesamum indicum, assembly GCF_000512975.1. Taxonomy (NCBI): domain Eukaryota; kingdom Viridiplantae; phylum Streptophyta; class Magnoliopsida; order Lamiales; family Pedaliaceae; genus Sesamum; species Sesamum indicum. The sequence continues at coordinate 9,840,040 of NC_026152.1, forward strand.
TTGTTCAGGTTTCTGGCCTTTAACTGCTTAACTTGATCTGATTAAATTAATTCTTTTAACTGGCATGTATTGAAATTATATCTGGAATTATGTTTATTTTTCTGAAAAGTTTGTTGAGGTTTTGAGCTTAACCAGGCATTTGTACATGGACGGATTCAGGGTTTTACATTCTTACTTAAATGTTGTCTTCTGTCTCTGTTACTGCTTTGTTTTTTTTTTTAATATTTTTTTCACTTTGTATTAATTCCTTAGTTTGAGAAAATTATTTTGATTTGTGATTGGCAGGTTGAAGGAATTGAAGAATTGACGCAGCTGTCTCAATCTTTTCCTGCACAATTATCAACTTAATCACCAGTGAGATGCGAGGTAACGTCTCCCTATGTGCCTCCAACTGGTGGCAGAAGCACACGCCGGAGAAATGTTGCGAAAGAAGAGCCTGAATCTGTGAAGCCAATGACTAGGACTCGGCGTACGGCTTGCAAGACCCTAGTTAAAGATGCTGATGAATCACAGGCAGTAATCGAAACTCCAGCATTGGTGGCGCAAACTAATAGAAAGAAGAGTTAGATGGCCTCGGCCTGTCGGAAAATGGATTCCCAGTTGATGGAATGTGTAGAGGAGGAAAAGAAAGATGTTTCAATGACTCCTGCTCCAATGGGAGTTACTAGCCGAAGAAGAAGGGTGAAGGAAGAGAGTGCGGTTCAGAAAGTGTATAGCACACGACGGTCAGTTAGGTTGGCGGAGAAGAATGTGGAGAAGTTGAATGTGGCGGAAAATGAAAGGTATGAGCTTTTCAAGAAGGAATTGCTTACTAAAGATGCTGGTGAAGATGAGGATATGACTTTGAAAGAAGGCCCGAATGATTCTGATGAAGTATCAGGAATTACTGGTATCTGTTCTTTCAGGGACTTATAAAATGCATTAAATCACGAGTGATGTTTTACATGTTTAACATTATATTGCTTGTTGTATGACCCTCTAAGTTTTCGATTTTCAGGTACCGATAGATGAGAGTTCTCAGGAGAAAGATAAATCAGAAGTTGTTTCAGCTGAAGAACAGGTTATATCAATGGTTCAAGAGATCGAAGTGGCACCAGGCCTGCACTTTGAGGCAGATGGTCCTAAGCCAGCGGTGAAGGAGAATAGTGATGTGGAAAATGAGGAAACAGGTATTGATTTTGAGACACAAGCTGAAGTTAATGAAAGTGAAAGTGTGTGTGTACCTCTTGGTCTGTCTTTGTAATTTTTATGAGCCAAATGATCTTTTACTATCTTGAAGTTAAAGTTGAAAACACGGAAGAACTGAATAGTGAGAAAGAGATAGGACCTCAAGACAAGGCTGCTGTCCACAATTTAGATGTGACCTTGGAGAAATTCACAGAACTCAGATTGCAAACAAGCTACAGAAGAAGTGTCAACTAGAAAAATGCTGGAGGATGTTACAGAAGCTGATTTCATTGATCATTTGGCTATCTCTGTACAACTCAACGAGGAGGCTGATAAAATTGAAATTCTTCAGCATGACGAAAGCACAAAGGTTGCTGCTGATCTGGTGCGGTCTGATGGAGTGGCTGTGAACACTTTCCGCTGTAAAGGAATGAACCGGGTGCAAAAGGTGTTCCACTCGGCTTTGCTGCAGAGTTAGATTCACAGCTCATCAGTCAACCAACCTGTTTGACGCCGAGTAAATATTCTGCAAGCAAGGCAACTGCAACAATGAAAATGGTGACTGCTTTCACAGATAACAAAGAGAACATTGGTAGTGGCAGTAAATTGGTTCTTGTGAAAGACAGAGTAAAGACAGCTAAAAACATTGTTGAGAATGCCGACAATTTGAATGAGTTGAGTGTGAGAAAGCTGTCCAAGATGTTGAAGGAAAAGCTAGAGATCACCAAGAAGTCAACTAAAAATGACAGTGGCAACGAAAAAGCATTACCAAGACCAGCTCTGCAAGCACTTCCTGTGAACCGATTAGTAGATGAAACCCAAGACTGATTGCTGCTATGCAAGAATTTGGTTATCCAGGGTCCAGGTAATCATGCAACCCACTTTACTTGGTGTTTAACCAATGTTTTTACCGCATGTTACTTGGTCTTTGGATTATGGTAACTGGCCTTCTCTATAGGTTATATGGAAAAAAAATTGAGGGTGAGAAAACATGTTGGTCTTTGATAATTAACATAATTATTACTGAAATTGATGTTTTCATCAAACAGGAAAACTGAATAAGTGTGCCTTGGAAAAGGCATGGACAGGATATATGAAAATAGGAGGGCAGAAGTCAAGCTTCTTGGTTTGCTGCTGCTGCTGCTTCTTTTTCCTAAGGGGTATCCAATAACATCACTCAATGTAATAATTTCAGTAATAATTATTACTGAAATTGTGATGTTTTCATCAAACAAGAAATCTGAATAAGTGTGCCTTGGAAAAGGCATGGACAGAATATATGAAAATAGGAGTGCAGAAGTCAAGCTTCTTGGTTTGCTGCTGCTCCCTCCCACTTTAAGAGATGGAATTTTGAGTCTTTTCCTAAAGGGTATCCATATCAAGTCTAATTTTTTATTATAAAAAAATAGAAAATTTATATTAATATAATTTTTTTAAATATATTAATAATATAACGAGTCGCGATTTGATTAAAAATTTTTTTTTTTTTAAAAAAGTCCCAAGTCGGTATTTGGAATACCGACTTCGAAATTGCGACTCCAAGTGCAATTTTCTTTTTTTTTTTAATCAAATTTTATTAATTAATTATATAATTTTGTTTAAATAAAATTGTATTAATATAAAAAGTTATAATTAAGTGTACAAATATAATATACAATTGTAAAAAATATACAAAATTATTCTTGACAATCTGATACTATACATCTGATTGTGTAGAAGAATTTCTTTGTTAGGATTGTTGTCTTGCACGCGTTTGCGCCCAATCCATCTCGTTGTGAATAATTTATAAAATTATATTATTTGATTAGTCCTTTTATTAAATATAGTTTATATTGAGCGATGTATTATTTAACCGGAGTATTTTATGATTTTGGCTATTTATATTAATATTCAACTAAATATCACATTTTATAAAAATGGTATAGTTGGTTACTTAAATATTAGATTTGTTATATTTAACCACATGCGTAATTCTATGTATTGTTGTTTCACTAAATTATATAGTAATGATAAATTGATAGAAAATTTATAGAAATATTCTAAAAATTCTTCTACACAATCAGATGTGTCGATATTGAATTGCCAAGAATAATTGTATATTTCATTGTATCATTTACAACTATACAAAAAAATATACATTATTACATTTATACACTTAATTATAATTTTTTAAATTAATATAATTTTATTTAATTATATATTAATTTTAATTAATTATATATATAATTAAATAAAATTATAACTTTAATATGTTAATTAATACAACTGTAACTCTAATATGTTAAGTATAATTAAATGAAATTATATAATTAATTATTTAAAATTTAATTAAATGAAAACAAAAAAGAAAAATTGCCCAAGTCGTGATTACACGACATGGGCTTTTCTTTAAAAAAAAAAATTGGCCCAAGTCGTGATACACAATCAAATGTGCCAGTATTTTTTACAACTGTACAAAAAAATATACATATTATATGTTTTTTTATATTAATACAATTTTAATATTATAATTTTTTAGACTTTAATATATTAATTATACATAATTAAATGAAATTATATAATTTAATAAAGTTTGATTATAAAAAAAAAAATACACTTGGAGTTGCAATTTTGAATTGCGAGTCCAAGTCGGTATTTGGAATCATCCATTTTCAAGACCTTTCCGTTGCTTCATTGGCTTCTTACTTGCCATAATTGAGAAGCCATGGATAACCCACACTCAATACTTCAAATTTTGATAGGCAAAGAGATACTTCCAAGGCGCAAATGTTAAATCCAAAAGTTATTTGAGTGCTTTCAGTAAGCACTTAATACTAACATTTATAAATATGTATTTCGATTGTATTATTTCAGATAATGGATGCTTTTCTACAATTTTTAAATTATCCAGTATGAATATTTTTTTGGTATATTTTAGTAATTATATTACTACTAAACTAATTAATAGTTTATATTTTTATAACAATAAATTAAAATTATATACTATATTTTGGTATATTAATAACATAGTATATATTATACAATTTATTTTATTACTTATAAATTATATAAAAAATTGGTGATTCGATCTCATAATTTAACGTAATAATAATAATAAATAAATAATAAAAAAAAAACCGAGCTCGAGCTCGAGCTCGCCAACTCGGTGTCATATGTTCTATGACAAGTTCTCTTTCACATAAATAATGTGGAAGGTTGGCAACAATTAGGTCGAGCTGTTGAGTTTTTTTTTTTTAAATGGTAATTACATATAATTATTTTAATAAATTAAACAATACGTAGATTCGATTAATATATTAATAAAAAATGATAATAAAAGAATAATTACATTTATATTTTCTGACTTATTGTTTTTACACAAATCAGTCTGCTTATAGGATAAGTAGACACTACGCACATGGTGTTACTAATATTGTAATGTCTTAAAGTATATATAATTACTTTTATATATGATGTATATTGGTAAAAAATATTAATCTGCAAGGGTAAAAAAGTAATTTAACATATATCAGGCACATATTAAACAAATACAATCCACCACACAATATAATTTCCAATACTACTATAAATACCAAAAATATTATTTTTTTAACCTAACTACTATTCATTGATAGTGACCACTCTTACTAAAAAACCCCTTCAAAAATCGTGTTTTCACTTGGTGAGTTATCGTGTCGCGGTAAAATTCTCAATTTCATCCCTTCGTAAAAACCTCGACCACATCAATATAAACTTGCATACACTCACAAGAAATATCAACATCACCTTACATATCCTATGCATTTTTCTGAAAATTATATGTCAACACCAACCTTGATTTTTTACTGTTATGAGTAGATTTTTTTAGTTATACAAAATATAGAGGTGGTTTATGTAAATAGACCATAAATCATAGGTATAAATGTATATTCTAAAATAAATTATAAACTAGAAATAATATAGTGATGAGAAATATCCATATGTTGGTGGAACTCGAATTATGATCATAAATTTATTCATAGGATATCAGTTTTAACAATTAAACTGAGATATCATTGAGTCATGAAAATTTTTAAAAGAGAAATAATGTAGTGATGAGAAAGTTGACAAAAATACAACACTATGTTTGTTTTTTATTTTCAAATTATTTTCGGGACAAGTCAGAACATACCCAATGTTTGTCATCATTCAAAAACACCTTATTTATGTGTTTTTAACTGTTTTAGCATAAATATATACATATATATACACACACACATACATAGATATATATAAAAAAGACATGATTTGACAATGCTTTGACAATGAATAGTAATTTTATCTCCCAAAACACAACATTAAACATACAAGACTTATTTTAAATTATCTCCAAAAATAAATTCAAACATATATACTATCTCTAACACACTTATTTATCTTTGTTTTTCTCTCTCTATCTCCACAAAACACAACGAAATACTCAAAAAATGAATCCAAACACTATGCAAGTATTGTCCAAGAATCACTCTTGAAAGCACATATCTCATGGTGAAGTAGGGGTTCAGAAATTAGGAATTGTCAGTGCACTAACGTCATTTGTATTATGACACATGCAGAGAGTCTGTCAGGCAAATCAAGCCATGTAAGACATGCGAGACGAGTCAAATACACATCATGTGACATGTGTAACAATTTTTTGGAATCATCTACCTTGCCAATGTTTGTGTTGGACCATGTGGAGAGTCAGCCGCTAGGTGACACGCCATGTTGGCCTCCCGAATGACTCAATAGAGCATCAATTGCCATGTTGGAAAATCAGTTGAGTTAGCAATCGCATAATGGGCTAAGTAGTATGTGAGAATGAATCAACTGCCACGTATGGCCGCCTGTTGGACGCTGGGATGAGTCATATGCCATGTGCATGTGGCGTAAGACATGGGAGATGAGCTAGTTTCCAACTGACAACCATGTAGAATGTGGATGAGTTATCTGCTAGCTGAGTAGCCATGATAGCAGAGTTAATTGAGTAACTATACATCTTAGCAGCCATGTAGTATAAAGATGACTCAGCTGCCAAATCGTACGACTTGTTGGACGAGGGAGATGAGTCGTCTGCCCAGTCATGTGCCTTATAGGACCCACGATGAATCATCTGACAACTCAACTACCAAGTTGATGGTGCATCAGCCGCATCACTTGGCATGTGGGCATATAGGATGATGTTGATGAATCAGATACTAAACCACAACCCACATAGACAAGCATCATGACTCAGCAGCCTCAGTTGGTAGAATGGAGTTGTATGTCAAATGACAAGTCATATGCCATGTCAAACTAAATCAACTGTATATCATCTGCCATGTTGCATGATTTGATGAGTCATCTACCAGGACATTGGTGTATAGGGCTGTTGATGACTTAGCATAAAAATCAACAGCTAGGGAAGCTACTGTCGTGGATCAGATGCCACGTAGTGTGCGTTGCTGGACAATGAAGATGTATCAAATGACATGTAAGACCCTAGTGAGGAGTCAGCTGCTAGGTAACATACGAGTTGTTGTCATGAAGGATGGATAGATTGAGTCAGTTGCCATGTCATATGTCTTATGGATTGAGCAAGCTGAGCAGATGTCATGTCATGTGCTATGTAATACTTAGCCAACATGAGCACGTCCAAACTGGTGATGTTAATCTACCATGTCATATGACACGGTGTAACACATGGATGTGAGTCAGCTACCAAGTAATACACAGATGATGAATATGCCACCTACAGAGAACATTTTGATAAATATATGCAATGTCAACAATGTTATCAGCTTCCACTTAGGAGAAAAATCAAGAATCAATTGCCATATCATCTTAAACATGAACACGTGTGAATAGTTACCACAACCACGTATAAGATGTCAGTAGGCTCAGACTGATGCCATGCTGATCGCGCCAGAAAGAACATGTATAGTTTAACAGACATCAGGTGCGCTTGGGGATCAATTCATCTCATCACACTTGCTTTTTATCAACTACAACACTCTTCTCCCTCACATAATTAATGACTTAAGATTTGTCAACTTGGAAACCAAAATGGACAAACTCTACGATGCAGCCTTTTGATTAATGGTGACAGATTTCTTTTGGTTAAAATGGGATGATGTGCTATCACGCCCACAAACTTTTAAGGACAACTGCTTTGGCTGGTCATGCTAGTTGCTAAAATGCTTTTTGCCTCTCGGTGTATACAAAGAGAACAATTGACTGCTTCTGAGGTGTTGCCTTCCCGTTACCAACAAATGTATTCCTCATAAAACAAGACTTAGAGTCTGGCTAGGCATATGGGATGCTGTCAAGAAGATTGACCCTGGCTTGCATGCATGTCAGAAGCATCGAGCATTTGGATCACCACTTTGCCAGTGTGCTTTCATGGTTCAAGCATTTTCATCTCAGTATACTTGGAAATCACAATGCCTTACAACATTTGATATGACTTTTTCAACGTACTGAAAATGAGAAGCACAACGTATCTTTGTTTTTTCCTTGCAGCTAGTACCAAATGTCAGGTTTACTTATTAGTGCTGAACATAGAGTTTATAGCAAACAATGTCAGTTCAAAGAGTTTCAGTCCCAGGTTTCTTTAGAAGCAACCTAAATTAAGTCCAGGAGCTGTACGGCCAATCGAGGAACCCTCCTCTGAAGATAATCCATCAAGATACAGGGCAACTACTTTGAAAGAGCATGTCAACTACTACAACAAGAAGGGTCTGCATGGAACAACTATGAAGATCAGACGTTTCTTATCTCAGAACCAATGCATTTTACTGTTTTTGTTCCAGTAGTCACAATTCAGATTCAGAAAAATATATTCAGGAGCATTATACCTTCCAAGAAATAGCTAACTCTTAGCCCTATCTTGCTTCCAGTATAAGTTTCATTACATTATATCTAGCACAGGATATACACTTGGCTAATTGCTGTACATATGACTGAATTAAGCTTCGCCAATCCACATGGCAAGCTAGTAACTCCCAGTCCTGAACAATCAGCATTTCTTCAGAATTTACATCCTTCCACAAGAATGTTTCTTCATTCTTAGGTGTAAAAATTTGTTAGACATCGCATACAACAAGAGACGAGGGGAAACGATCGGCAGCTCCGCTGATAGTGGCAACCTTGCTTTTAACATGCAACAGGTATTGCAGTGCTTGTTCAGTGATAGCTTCACCCGGTATCAGCACTGGAATCCCTGATGGATAAGGACATATAAGCTCTCCACATATTTCACCAAGACTTTCATCGATGCTCACTTTTCTTTTATGTGCAAAAAAGGCATCTCTAGGACTCAAAACCATGTTGATATCATCAAAGACAGGTAAGTTCGCGACATCAACCGATTTAATTACTGAGCCATCAGTGGGCATTAAAGTTGCTGAGAGATAATTCAATCCTGAGATAAGTCTCAAAACATGCTCTCTCTTTGTGCCAAGGTTAAATGCAAATGTAATAGATTGAGTTCCAACAAGTTCGGAAACTACATCAAAATCCCTGTATAAGATGTTATCAGCTTCAAAGCCTGAAATACCAAGGTGCAACACGCCAACAGTTATTCGCAAAGGATCAAAAGCAGGAAACTTGGGAAAGTGCGGAACGCCAATGAGTGTGATTCCAGGAATTTTATCAATCACACTTTTTGCTTCCACAACTAAGTTAATTGCTTTGTTGAAAATAGTTCCATGGTTATCACTTAGTTGGGCTCTAGCAGCATCCAATGATGCCAACAACAAATAACTCAGGCTACTGCTTTGAAGTGTTTGAAGGCATCTGCAAATCCTCTCCCTGTCTACAATATTACCAGAGATATGCAGCATTGATGACTGTGTAAGAGAGCATAGCACTTTGTGGGTCGATTGTACGACAAGATCAGCCCCTTGAGCAAGAGCTGAGCTCGGCAACCGCGGGTGGAAGCCAAAGTGAGCCCCATGAGCCTCATCGACAGGGGATCTTATCTTATTATTGTGACACAGTTTTGAAATTCCATTGA
>NC_026152.1:9849215-9877910 GCF_000512975.1 Sesamum indicum
ACGACAAGATCAGCCCCTTGAGCAAGAGCTGAGCTCGGCAACCGCGGGTGGAAGCCAAAGTGAGCCCCATGAGCCTCATCGACAATTACGGGGATCTTATTATTGTGACACAGTTTTGAAATTCCATTGATATCACTACATATACCATGATAACTAGGTGAAATGACCAAAACGGCAGCTGGTTTACAACCTTCCATCTCTAGTTCCTTGATTGCTTCCGCTACCTGTTATAACAACAATCTGGAGATTTCAGAGAAAATAATTCTCTAAGTCCATGTTCACTTGTAAGATGATTGAAGATATACAAATACTAGTAAACTTTATTATATTTTGAAATGGTTATATGGTTTTTCCAAGTTAACCCTACTCAAAGAAGTATTTACAAGATTCTTCCATTCAAATTATTATCAATTTAACAATTGATGGAAAAAACAATATTCTCAACCAAACATAAAAGAGCCCTAATAGTGTTTGATTATCATAACTCTTTGAGTTGGATTCTTGATCCAGTAAATTTGCAACTTTTTACCAGGCTATCTTGGTACATGGGCCTCCATAAGTGCAAAAGACATTTAAATAGCTTAGAAATAATAATACCCAAGCATCCATTTAAAGTGAACATTACCATCATATATTCTTGGGACAAACAAATCATTATGTTAAACTAAATACAAACTGTAACTGAAACAACTAAAAAAACCAAAAATGTGATTCACAAAAACCATTATACTTTCTTGTGAAGGAGTGATCCCTACGGCAATGTCCCATCTAGGGTCATACTCCGGAAAGATATACTTGGGTGCTGCACTAGATAATACCATGGCAGATACTGCAGAGATATGAGAATTTCATGGAAGAATGAGAGTATCTCCAGGCAAACAAGTTGCCATTATTGCTGCCTCGACTCCACATGTACTGCCCCCAACAAGAAACCATGTCTCTGATGCTCCAAAAAGTTCCGCTGCATGTTTTTGTGCTTCTAAAATAGGTCTCTCAGGAGCAAAGAGATTGTCAAGCTCCAGAAGTTCTGGTAAGTCATGCAGAAATGGTCTTTCACCAATCAGCTGTGTTAAGGATGACGGAGCAGCTTGTCCTCTGTTATGTCCTGGGAAGTGAAAACTGGCTACATCTTCTTCAGCTGAAGCTTTTAATGCACTAACCAAATGAGGTGATCTGCAGAACTTGACCTTCTGATTGTCATTCCTGATAATATTGTCCGTTTCAAATTCTAAAATTCCACTCTGTCCCTTCTGTTCTTGCTACTTGAAGTCTCTCCTGCAAAATACATAAAAGGATAAACATCTTTCACATAATCGAATCTTTATCCAACATAATTGGTAACCAGTAAGTTATTTGCAAGATGCACCCACATAAACAGAGTACTGAATTAACTCCTCCTAGGCTTAGTGACATGCATCAATTTGAATGAAATATGAAAAGCAATCATTCATCTCTTCAATGGTTCTAATAGTTCAATCTCTTCAAGTGAGAGTTAGACTCGACCATATCATCTCTACCAGGTTCACTCTATTCTCTTAGTAGGAATGGTTAGTGAAATTAAGCCGCACAACCAACGTTCCGCAAACTACTTGCACTGATAGCAAACTAACAACCCACCAATTCTTGATCACTCCAAAAGATTAACTGGGCGCATTAAACTACATATATTGCCAAGAGTTATCTTTAAACACCCACCGAAATTCAAACAGAATCCAAGTGAGCACATAATTCTGTTTCCTATTCTTGGGCTAGCTTTTGTTGGTACCAAGAAACATCTAAATTAAAAAGCAAAAGGTTTAAGTATAATTAACTGAGTTGATAAAAACATTACACTTCTCCAGGAACCCACCTGGGAGATACAAGCTCTTGGAGTACTGCTGACCCTGAAACTCCAGTAATTACTGCAAATACTCAGACTCAAGCTCTGCAAAGGAGTATGATATATTAGCATTTATTGAAACTTTCCTCTTCAAATCTTGTCTGTTTTAAGGAGAAAAACGAAAGAAACCCACCATATCCAGAAGGAAAGCGGATCCACTGCTTGTCTCTGAATATGTAAAAGTTCTTTATACAAGATTAATGCTATTCCTTTATCTTTTATGGAGTAATTACATTCTTGTTGGGCCGATCTTTATCGTATACACACGGGGTTTCCTCAAAGGACTTTGCTAGAAATCCACCAACGTATTCATAAACAATAGGCCCATCTTTGTACTGGAGAAAAAAAGGCCTCATCTTTATGGGGAAGTTTTATTAGGTCCTTTAATCTATTCAAGAATTTTCTCAGAAAAAAAAAATTACTCGAGAATTTATAATCTTGATCATTTTTAAAGAATTTTTCTGCTTTTTGAATTGATAATTTGGAGTTAAGAATTTTAAATTTTGTTTGACTAATTTTAAATTAAGAATTTAAAATATTTAAATTTTTATTTTGAATTATATTTTGTAGTATTGTGATAAATTTCAAATCTATTTAATAAGTCGTTTGAAATCATTCACTCAAATTCTTGTTTGGATCGTAATCTTTTCGTCCAAATGTAACATTATATTATGTTTTGGAACATTTTCTCTTTAAAATCCATTTAATTATGATATATTTTCCCAGTTAATTATAGAAAAATTGTTATGGCTTTTATTGAATATATAAACTGTGACGTCCGTAAAATTTTTTACGTAATTGGGAGACTAATTGGTAATGATTAAAAATTTAAATTTAATTAGTAAACAAATTATAGATTGAATTTGAGATATAATAAAACTTGAACGGATTAAATTAGAATTCATTATAATATTTAAAAATAAATTATATTAATTAAGAAAATTAAAAAAGACGTAAAAATAATTATTTAAAAAAAATTTAAAATAAATAAATAAATAAGATGGTGGGCCGTGGCATGTGCTGCCACCGCCTCACCAATCATCCAATATATATATATGTATGTTAATTGAAACATTCACACATTAACACACACACTCACAAAACACACACACACAGACGCGCACAATTGCGGAGGAAACTGTACGGATTTAAATTTTATTCTTTAATAATTTACATAATTATATTATTTAAATAGTTCTTTTATTAAATATAGTTTATATTGAGCGATATACAATTTTATTGGAGTATTTTATGATTTTGGCTATTTAAATTAGTGTCGAATTAAATATTACATTTGCTATAAAAATGATATAGTTGGGTAATTAAAACATTAGATTTGTTAGATTTAATTATTATTATAGCTAATTTACACAATTCCATTGGAATGATTAACCAAATATGTAATTCTATGTATTATTACTTAATTAAATTGTATAGCAACGATAAATTGACAGAAAATTTATAGAAATATTTCGAAAAGTTATATTTAAAGAATAATATGTTATGAAAGAGAGAAAATGATGTTTCAGTGGTAATATAATTTACGGATGTTATTAAAAATGATAGTTATAAATATATAAGGGGTTTGATTAAGTGAATTGGTAAATTATAGTTATAAATATATAAGGGGTTTGATTAAGTGAATTGGTAAATTAAATATATTGATTATACGTATAACACTCTGTTATAGGACGTGACGACAAAATAGAGGGTTGAGCGCCCTCGTGAATCGAAGTATTTCGGGATTTGCGGTAAGTATAGCTAATTGGATTTATATATATATATATGTGTGTGTGTAGTATTGTATATATTATATATATTGGTTTCTTGGATGCGAACGTGGACTTGTCTTTATATTATTATGCGTGGCTTTTGTATATTGATTGTTTATATAATTAGTTGTGAATTATTTGTCAGATTACCATAATATTGGTGAAATTGTTACTATGTGATATGTGATGGTAATATAGAGATATGCGGGATATGATTATGTGATAATCATATAATTGATTGTTGATGAAATCAAATTGAGAGTTGTTATTACAAAAGTGATTATTATAAAGAATAGAATAACAATTGTGAGTTGAAATAAAAGATAATGCTTACCTAGTTGGGAACATAGTCAATGGTTTATGAAAATGTGATTGATGATAATGTGATTGTTAATGAGATATGAAAGTTATATGATTTAAACTAGGTACCATGGCACATAGGGTACCGGGGTATTTCGGGACAGTGGGGAGAATAAAATCTAAATCCGTACCTCAATTTCCTCATCAATTGTGCGCGTCGGTGTGTGTGTGTTTTGTGAGTGTGTGTGTTAATGTGTGAATGTTTCAATTAACATACATATATATATATATATATTGGATGATTGGTGAGGCGGTGGCAGCACATGCCACGGCCCACCATCTTATTTTGTTTTTTTTTTAAATTCTTGTTAAATAATTACTTTTACGTCTTTTCTAATTTTCTTAATTAATATAATTTGCTATCAAATATTATAACAAACTCTAATTTAATCCGTTCAAGTTTTATTATATCTCAAATTTAATCTATAATTTGTTTACTAATTAAATTTAAATTTTTAATCATTATCAATTAGTTTCCCAATTACGTAAAAAATTCTACGGACGTCACAATTCTCCCCCCCTAATAAAATTTCGTCCCCGAAATTTAAGTAACTTACCCGCTCAATAGAATAAATAGGGATACTTCTCTTTCATATACTCCTCAACCTCCCAAGTCGCCTCCCTCGGGGAATGATGACTCCATCTCACTTTTATCATCTGTATATCTTTATTTCTTAATTTCCTTACATTTTTATCCAAAATCTCTGCAGGCTCCTCCACATATGTTAACTCCTCAGAAATCTCTATCTCCGGCTCACGAATAATGTGGCTAGGATCATACCAATATCGTCGCAGCATCGAAATATGGAAAACATCATGTATTTGTGACAATTCTGCTGGTAGTGCTAGTCGATATACCAGTGGTCCGATTCTTTCAATAATTTCATACGGCCCAATGTATCTTGGACTCAGCTTCCCTTGCTTGCCAAACCTCATAATTCCCCTCCAAGGAGATATCTTTAGGAAAACCTTATCGCCTACTTCATACTCCATCTCCCTTCGGTGTTGATTAACATAACTTTTTTGTTGATCTTGTGTTGCTTTCAAACACTTCTTAACTACCTGTACCTTTTCCACTGTTTCTTGCACCAATTCAGGACCTTCTAGTTGTCTTAATCCTTCTATATCCCAACAAATCGGACTGCGACACCTTCTTCCATATAAAGATTCATATGGAGCCATACCGATACTAGAGTGGAAACTGTTATTATATGCAAACTCCATTAGAGGTAGATGATCATCCCAGTTACCCTTAAACTCCATTGTACAAGCTCTCATCATATCTTCAAGGGTTTGGATTGTTCTTTCTGACTGCCCATCTGTTTGAGGATGAAATGCGATACTGAAATACAACTTTGTGCCCAATGCCCTTTGTAAACTTTCCCAAAAGCGTGAGGTATCGGGGATCTCTATTTGACACAATCGATACAGGCACTCCATGTAATCTCACTATCTCAGAAATGTATAATCCAGCTAACTTATCCAGAGAATCAATTATTCGTACCGGCAAGAAATAAGCAGATTTTGTCAATCTATCCACAATTACCCAAATAGCGTCCTGCTTTCTGAACGTGCGTGGCAACCCCATGATAAAATCCATAGTGATCTTCTCCCACTTCCATTCTGTATTGATAGAGGTCGAAGTTTACCTGCTGGTGCCTGATGTTCTGTTTTTACTTGCTGACATGTTATACATTTAGCCACAAATTCAGCCACATCCTTCTTCATTGTCTGCCACCAGTTATAAGGTCTTAAATTTCGATATATTTTTGTAGTACTAGGGTGCATCGCATATGGTGCATTATGAGCTTCTCGCAAAATCGCTTCGCGTAACCCATCCATAGCAGGCACACAAACTCGTCCCCCATTCATTATTACTCCATCAACTCTTATTGAAAAATTTGTTTTCTTACCAAGTCTTATTCTTTCCAGCATTCGTAATAAGAAAGGATCTCGAGTCTGTGCTTCTTTGATCTGATCCACGAAGTCTGGCTTAATTTGCAAGGCTGCCAATAAACCCGCTATTTGATCAACCTCCAGTTTCATATTCATAGACCTCATCTCCAGTAGCAATGTCTGATTATGACTCCCCAGATTGGCTAATGTACTTGAACTCTTTCTACTCAAGGCATCTGCTACCATGTTCGCTTTCCTTGGATGGAAGTCAATAGTGCAATCATAATCCTTCAGCAATTCTATCCATCTTCTTTGCCTCAAATTCAATTCCTTTTGTGTCAAGATATATTTCAAAGTTTTATGGTCAGTAAGGATCAGATCTTCAATGCATGCACAATCGCGGCTAACTCCAACTCATGTGTAGGATAATTTAACTCATGGTTCCTCAATGGCAGGACGCATAAGCAATTACCTTTCCGTTTTGCATCAACACACATCCCAAACCCTGTTTAGAAGCATCTGTATACACTATATATCCACCGCTACCAGACAGCAAAACTAAAATCGAATTGGAGGTCAGTCTCTTCTTCAACTCATTAAAACTTTGTCGGCACTGTTCCATCTATTGAAATTCTACCACATGGGCTAGATATGCTTCACAACCCTCTAACATCAATCGTCTTGCCTCTGTGGCTGATATTACACAAACTAGTACTACCTGACGATCCCCCATAAATATTACTTTTGATTCACTAGAACATTCGATCATCACTTCATTTTTATAACAGTCAACTATTGCTTTATGTTGCGCTAACCAATCCATCCCCAGAATCACATCAAACTCCTTCAAATCCAGCACTATAAGGTCTACATGTAAATTTACATCTCCGATTCTCTCTAAGCTCCCTTTCCTAACACCATTCACTACCACACCCCCTCCCACGGGTAAATAAACCATCAAATTACATCCCATCGGGCTATTCTCTCCCGGTATGTTAGATGCAAATTCGGATGAAATATATGAATGTGTAGAGCCAGGATCAATCAAAACATAAGCCGCAATGTCAAATAACAACATCGTACCTGATATCACATCATTTGATGCTGGGGCTTCTTCTCTGGTAATGTTATATATCCTTGCCTGGGTCTGTCCCTGAGTAACTTGTGCTCCAACCCCCCTCATACCGCTACCAATAGCGTGGCCACTATCTCTGTTGCCTCTACCTCTGCCTCTGCCTCTGCCTCTGCCTCTCCCAGCTCCCCTGCCACTACTCTCTCACTACTTTGGCTCTGGATCCCGCTAGCAATACTTTCAACCACACCCATAGTCTGACTAGAACAATTCCTGGCAATGTGTCCTCTACCTCCACAGTGATAAAAAATCTTTGGTATATCATCCCGTTTCCAACATGGCCCTTGATGTTCTATTACAGCTCGGAGGAAAAATTGGTCCTCGACCATAACTCGGTCCAGCTCCCCTTCCTGATCCAGTAGAAGGCATAACAAATGAGCTATGTTCGAATGAACCTCTGCTAAAACCCATGGATCCACCGAACCGCTGTCCACTACTTCCTCGAAAAATAGGACCACCACGCTGAGAATGAGCGATCGGTTCCCCTCTTGGTCAACCTACTCAATTCCCTATTACATATGTTGATTTCCTCTTCTCTTTCCCCTTCTTCTTGTCCTCCATTACTGCTTCTTCCATCCGGACTGCTGATTCAACAAGAGTTTTAAAATTTGTAATTCTGACTGCGAGGCCTCTTTTAATCTCCGGTCGTAGCCCTTGCTCAAAACGGTAACAATGATCCTACTGCGTCGCTATTGCTTCTGGTGCATATTTGGCTAGTGCCGCATAACGAAGTTCATGTTCTGCCACCGTCTGATCATCTCCTTGCACTAAATTCAGAAACTCCATCCTCTTCTTGTCTCGGTACATCTTGGGCCTGTATTTATCATCAAACTCTTTCTGAAACTCAGCCCAAGTTATTTCTCTTGGCTCATATCCCCTCTTTACAGACCTCCACCAAATCAAGGCATTACCCACGAACAAAGAAACAACATACTTAAGTCGATTCTCTGGAGTGCAATTTACCAAGTTCATCACATCTTCGACTTTTTTCCACCATCTTTCAGCAATCTCTGGGTCTAGGGTACCCTCAAATTCTGTAGCCCCCATCTTCCTGATTCTTTCATAATTACGATTAATTGTAGGGACTACTGGTGCTGGCACTAAAGTGGATGTGTACGCCTGTGCAAGTAACTGCGCTTGGGCTTGAAAGGCCATTTGAAATATCTGTGCATGCTCTGGTGGTAATCCTGCTACTGGAGCACCACCGGGAGGAATAGGAGCCTCAAAACCACCCTCTCGACCTACCTCCACCCTACCTGCACTTGCAGGTGATACTGAACTGAGCCCTCTACGAACTCCGCTGACTCTTCCCTACTAGCTACTGGGTTAGCACGTGCACCTTGGGAAGCCATCGTACATTAAACAATTCAATCATTAGGGACATCTCACAATCATTACCCTAGAATCATAGACCTCATACACGTCATTGTCTACGTGGAAATACACGTGGCTATACTGGCTGCTTTTTCACCATAGCGTTGCCAAGTCAGCAATTTTCGGTGGAAATATTTAAATTAGCCGGAAAATTGATAATAAAATCCTAATTTGTATTTAATTGACCAATTTCTATAAATTATTGATCAAAATGTGATAACAACAAAAGTTAGTGTACTAAAATTAATCACAGACCAAATTAATGAACCAAATTTTTTTTCCCTTTCTAATTATACAGGAATCTACTTTGTTAATTATTTTTTCATATGGAATTGTTTTACATATATCCCATATCATAGGGAGCGGGTTGCATCTTTCCCAATGTATGTACTATGATTTTTTTTTCTCATTATTAGTGGCTTGTTTTGCACACAACAATGTAGTCAAGTTGAGGATCAGCAGCTCCAACTATATAACCACCATGGCCTTTTATTTGCTGCAGATAATCCAATGCTTTCTCAGTAATCACTTCACCAGGTACAAGAACAGGAATTCCTGGCGGGTAAGGGCAAAGGGACTCTCCACAGACTTCTCCACTGCAATCCTTAAACTTCATTCTCGTCTTGCTAGCAAAGAAGGCCTCTCTAGGATTCAAACTCATGAGAGGAACATCGTACGGTCGTGCTTTTCCAGTAACTGCATTACCACAATTTACTGCTGAAAATTTCTCCGATAAATGCTTCAATCCAGACACGAGTCTCTGAACATGCTCGCCAGTTGTTCCCTGGCTAAACGCTAGAGTCATAGAGTTTGTGCTGACG
Source organism: Sesamum indicum (assembly GCF_000512975.1). NCBI lineage: Eukaryota > Viridiplantae > Streptophyta > Magnoliopsida > Lamiales > Pedaliaceae > Sesamum > Sesamum indicum. The sequence goes on from NC_026152.1 coordinate 9,858,450, forward strand.
AGTTCAGGGATGATCCCAAGATCATTGTCCAATATTTCATTCACCTGGAAACCCGACAGGCCCAGCTGCCAGACACCAATCGTGACACGCAAAGGGTCCATGTTTGAGAAGCCAGGGAATGCTGAAAGATCAAGAACAGAAATCCCTGGAATTTTACGGATCAAGATTTTGGCTACATTAGCCAACTTAACTACGTCATTGAAGGCAGTGGAGTCGGTGCTTAGTTGGTGCCTGGCAGCATCCATTGAGGCCAAGAAGTGCCAACTGGGGCTGGTGGAAGCATCGATGTCTGTGAAAAGGAGCACAAAACTTTGTGAGTAGATTGTATGGAAATGTCGGCCCCTTGATCCAGTGCTGTTTTAGGCATTTCATGATGGAATTTGAAGTGAGCTCCATGCGCCTCGTCGATGATCAGAGGGATTCCTTGAGAATGGCATACTTTTGAAGTCTCGGTCAGGTTGCTACAGATCCCGTTGTAAGTAGGGGATGTGACGAAAACTGCACCCACTTTTGATTCCCTGATTATCGATTTCACCTGTATTTGATAATACTAAATACATTATATTCCATTTTTGGATTTTTTTACTTCAAATCTTTTTGCATACATCATGGATAAATGCAACAGAAAATGCAATAAGATTTGGAATAAAAAAATAATATTTGTAAATTCTATCATATATGTATTAGTGACCAAAACAAATATATCAACTATGGAAACAAGACGATACAAAATCATCATTTGCAGGGTACATATGTTGATTCTCTTGGTTGAATGATCTTAGTTGCATACATAAACTACTTAGCCTCTTCTGTCGGGAGTAATTCTATAACTGAGGAAACTTGCTGAAGAAGCTCGTCGCCCACCCTACACTTCCATTCCTAGTACTGGATGGTTGTGAAAAACTTAAATGAAAATCCAGCCCCGAATTCTTTCCTTCAACATTAGTCCCAACAACTGATGTTATTGCAGCTGCTAATGCTGATCGAAAACTAGGATCACATTTGATCGCATCAAACATTTTCTGATCATGTTTCTCAGAAGCCCTCATGTTGCTGTCGAAGATGAGATTACGTTGGTAATAAGGCGACGACGATACGTTTTCTGCTGATGAGGATGAGAAGTTGAGAGATGTTGGAGTAGAATGTGCAGCAGGAAATAAGGTTGATGCTGAGAATTTGGTTAAGTGATTTGGTGAAGTTAGGTCTAGTACGATGGTGGGGTGTGATTGTGATGCAGCTCGAGGGAAGTTAAAGCCAAGAAGATTAGGACTGGTTGAGGGGGTGGCTGAGACACTGTGGCACGGTGGTGATGTGGAGGAGCTGCAGCTAAGCGTGGCTGCAGCTGCTGATGTTGCAGCGGCTATCGTGGTGGCTGAAGGCGGCAACGGGTGGTCGTGAGTTCCTTCGTACGTGGTGATGAGGATGCTCATGTCATCTACACATCTTTGCACCTGAAAATTGCAACAAATATTATTTGATTTCATCTAATTAGTCCATCATCAAAATAAGCATATGAAGGAATTAGTGTAACTACTGAAGAAAGAAATACAACTTGATTTTTCTTATGTAGTTTTCTATAAAATTCAAATGCAATATTAATATAGAGAGACTATATGATCATTTTTATTTTTACGTAAAATTAATCATCACAAACCTGTTTTCTAACGGGGCACGATGATGACACCGTGCATCGATAATAAGCCCGAGGGCACGGATTCCTCTTCGCTATTTTCTGACCGTACTTCCTCCATTGACATCCATCGTTCAGCTAATCAAAGGAATCCCATAATAATTAAGAACCAACAGAAAGAGACACAAAGAAAACAAACAGTACCAAGTAGTACTATGTTGCACTAACCGTTTGAGTGTTGCAAACAGCTCTCACAGAAACCCTAGGTTTCTTCGAAGGGTTGTGCTGCAAGAATACATCATCTCCACTTGTCGAATGATGTTTCGGGCTTTTCTGAGATGCACGAATGTTGTCGTTGTCTCCTTCCTCCTTGGACTTGCAGTCGAGGCCTAGTTCAAGTCCATGGTGATGTCTATAGTTACTACTCTCCTTCTTGATCATCTTCTCCCTCTTGGAATCACCTGAAAATGGTCTTCCTAGGCTTAGAGAAACGAACTCGGATTCATCGTCTGATGCAGCCATTGGATCTGTTGATTTCTTGGGCTGATGATGATGATCATCTTGGATTATATGATTGAAGTGCATTTTGAGGGAATGATAGTCTTTGATCATTTGAGATAATGTGGATTTCAATCTTTGGTTTTCTTCCCTAACTTCATCAGATTAATATGATGGTCCTCCTGCACCACCAAATTTAAATTGTATTATGAGTACATTCTAATCACCGGGATTAGTGGATGATTAGGCTTCTAATAATGATAATTATTTAACTTTTGCCTTTAATTATATATATATACATATATCATGATATGAGTTTGACCAGATATAGCTATGTATAATTAAATCAATAATTAATTGCTCTTTAGAAATCAATTAAAAAGAACATGCATGTTTTGAAGAAATTAAACTAGTGCGGCTAATCAGCCCTGGTGCTTAATCACATAGTTTAAGCTGGTAATTAACAATTGCATTATTGCATGTATATTAATTATTAATTAATGATCAAAAGATCGATAATTAATTTGCATGGCAAAATGTCAACTTAAATCAAGGTTTGTATAGGCAAAATTAGATTTTTGGTCCTGCAACTTACGTTATTTGCACATTTAGTTCTTTTTTTTTACTACTTTAGTTCTGAACACTTCATATTTGGTCATGTTTTAGCAAATTTAATTTGTGTTGACGATTTGGATCCTAATGATCTATAGTCAGATGAAAAAAATGGGATCTATTACAGTGTGAAGAGGACCAAAATTGTCAACATAAGACTAAATGGATAAATGAAGTAAGTTACAATATTCTAACGGAAAAAAATGCATGTCATTAAATTTATCTAGTATTTCAACTTTGATCGAAGATGATCAACATGAAAAAATTCATATATATATTGATCAATTATTATAGCTACTCAAATTTGAATAATATGTTCTAACCAAAGAGTATTAAAATAAAAACATAATTAAAATATTACTACAACGAGGAGGAAATTAATGAAAGGGTGCATGGTTGAGAGATGGGCCAATTTGCATGTTACACACAGACCCAACCAAAAATGTCAACTCTCGTACATTTTATTTTGGATAATAATAAATTATGGTATTTTTATTTATACATTTAATTTTTTTACAAAAATAAATTTAACCAACAATTTAGTAAATTATAATATTTTTTATAATTAAAATTATTATTTAATATGACATATATAAACTTTATGTTATATTTTAATATGTATTTGTATTACGTTTTACTTTTTTTAAATTGATAAGTAATTCACTTATGATTTCTTATCTATTTTTGAGTTTTATGTTTATATCAGCATACATATTGTGCATTATGCAATCTATTTTATTATTATAAATTTATGTCAAAATTTGGTGATTTCTATGAATTAATCTAAAAATAATGATAATGATAATAATAGTGATGGTTCAACAATTTTAATTATTTTGATTATTATTTTATTATATATATAATGAGATCAAAAAGGTTAATCAATAATTACGTATCTTAAAATTTGGGCACCTGATTCACACCAAATTTAAATATATATAAGACCGTGTTCATTAGATCATCTTAGAACATCGTCTGATTCTATGATACACCAACTTAAATGATTATTCCTATGTTCCCAGTACGATATCTTGACATCCGTATATACAATAAGTTTAAAACTTTACCAAACATATTTTTCTATAAGTTTGATCATATCTAACGGTCTGATGAATTTTGATAGTCCAATTAACCCATGTTGTTCAACAATGTAAGATGATAGTTACATTAATATAATACTAACATTTATAAAATATATAAATTTACTGCAGATGTAAACATATATTAATCTCAACTATAAAATATTTTTATGTATATCACCAGATAATTGATACGTTTCTATAATTTTAAACTGTTTGGTATGATTTTTTTTTGTACATTTTACTAATTATATAACTTTTAAACTAATCAGTAGTTTATATTTATAACAATAAATTAAAATTTCATACTATATTTTGGTATATTTATAATATAGTACACATTATACAATCTATTTTATTACTTATAAATTATGTAAAAAAATTAGTGATTCTCATTATTTAATCAAGTAATAATAATAATAATAATAATAATAATAATAATAATAATATAATATGCATTATACAATCAATTTTATTAATAAAAAATTGGTGATTCCCACAATTTAATATAATAATAATAATAATAATAATATAATAATAATAATAAACAAAAAAAGAAAAAACATAAAATAAAAAAATCAGCTTGAGCTCGAGCTCAAAATTACAGAATCGAGCTCGTGACAAAAATAGTCGAACTCGTTGCGTTGCCACCCCTATCCCCAATAATGTTAATTTTGTCAATGTTTAAATATTATTAATTATTATTATTATAAAGTAATTAAATATGTATTATTTTCTTGTTAATAATAATGATGTGGGTGGAAGAATTCAGCGTGAGTCGTCGGCCGCCACCACCACCAGTCCCAGTTGAAGATTCTTACGGCGTCGGACCACCTCCACCAGCAGCACCGCCTTCAAATTATATAAACCCAAAAATTCATATATTATTAAAGATGCATAATATAGAGTCCATTTTTGTTAAATTTATATTCGGACTTTATACCAAAAAAATATGCTTAATCTTTTAAACCCATTTGATGATTGTCCAAAATTTTTCCTCCAATGTTTTCTTCTCCCCCTTTCCTCCTCTCTTTTCTCTCTTACCGTTTTCTGTCTTTCTGCCTTTTCTTTGTTCCTCTCAATCTATGCTTTTAGTAGTGAGGTTAAGAGATTTCTCTCTCTAGAAAATTCTCTCTAGAGTGCCTCATCTTTGGTTTGCTCTTCCATGTCTCTTCTTCGAGTTTCTGCAAATTCCGGACCGATTAAACGTTTCCCCTTCGGCTGCTCATCATTTCTACCGAACGGTTTTGGGTTTTGAAGTCGTCTTGCCGGCGGGAAAGCCTCCACTGGAGTTGCAAAACAGAAATACTGCTGTTTTGGCTGCTGTTTTTGGCGAAAAATTGCTGCAGTTTGCAGCCATTTGCATGGATTGAACCTTGCTGCAGTTTCTGTTCATTTTTGCATCATTTTGCTGTTGCTGTTGCCCAATTTTCAGCCATTTTTTCCGGCCAAAACGAGCTGCCGGAGGTAGGTGAAAAGTTTCCTTTTCTGGCAGCAACATAAACTGCCTGCTGCACTGCTGTTTCTGCACTTTCCCTGCTGCCTGCTGTTTCCTGCAATTTCTGCTGCTTCTTGCCTGTTTTGGAGCTGCAATTTGCTGCAGCATATTCTCCCACTGCTGCACACCCTCTTTGGTTCAAAAATCAGCCATGGCAAAGAACAAGAAGGCCATGAAACCAGCAGCAAATTCTGTTTCCGGCCAGCCCTCCGACCGGCCACCGGCAGCGACTGAAACGGAAAAAACTGCTGCTGCAGCTGCCATAAATGCTGCCACCGGTCGGGCCATCAAACCGACCACCACCACCGCTGCTGAAACTGGAAAAATTGCTGCTGCAGCAGCCAAAAATGCTGCCACCGGACCGTCCACCAAACCGACCGCCACCACCGCTGCCGGCAAGGTGAGTCCTTTGACTTTTACTGAGTTCATTGCTGACATGGAGGACTCCCCCTCCCATATCACAAAGAATGTTACAGAAAACGGCACCGACAACCGGCCGGAGGGGAAACTGCCGGTGAAGGAAAATACGGGCAACAAAACAGTCTCATTCGCCGGCTTATTCAGCGCCAATCGAAAACTCACCGCTGAAAATAAGCTCAACAAATACACAGTTGATGATGGCCCACTGACCTTGGGTTCCGATGACCTACTTGATGTCCGAGCAAAATTGGGCTTTTGCCTTGTCGGCTACATTGACGGCAAGTTCCCCGGGCTTTAGGCGATCCGCGCCCTATCCCAATCTTGGGGTGCTAGTTTCCAGCAACACGAGAGTGGATGGCTTATATTCCGTTTCGCACGCGAGGAGGACAGCCAACGCATCTTGGCCGGTGGCCCATATTTCGTTTACGGACGGCCGCTCCTACTGAAGCATATGCCGGTATGCTTCGAGTTTAAGGAGGACGACATTAGCCTTACGCCGGTCTGGGCTACACTCCCATCGCTACCGCTCGAGTGTTGGCATCCGAATGCCCTTGGCAAAATAGGGTCGAGACTGGGCACTCCGATCGCCATGGACACGTTGACCATGAAGATGGAACGAGTCTCATATGCCCGAATCTTGGTGGAAGTCGATGCCTCAAAGAAACTGAAAGAAGAAGTGGAGTTTGTTATGCCAAACGGCATAACGCGAAAGCAGCCGGTGGTCTATGAATTCACTCCGAAATTCTGCACAGATTGCAACAGATTTGGGCACTTGCAAGAGGCGTGCCAAGGTTTAACGGCCGTTCCCCCTCCAGCCGTCCCAGCCGCTCCCGCCCCTATTGCTGCAACAGCTAAGCCGGCCGAGGCAGCTAAGACTAAACCAGCTGAATGGACGATCGTGCACAGACGGAACAAGGGCAAAAATGTAGCAACTGCAGCAAAGCCGGCAGTAGAGGTGCAGCAGCCGCTTTCTCCACCGGCCGGCAAGGAGGAACAGGGGAAGCACAATATGAGAGCAGCTCAGCCACGAAAATCTGAGGTTACAGTGGTTCCTTCACCGGCTGATTGTGCTAGCTCTTCATCTGAAACATCCACGGCCACACAGCAAAAAATGCCTGGGTGGAGGACCGAGGAGAATGCAGCGTCGGGCAGGACATCGAAAAAGACGGCCGAAGGGGAGTCCCCCCCTCAATCCCCATGAAGATAGGATTTTGGAATGTGAGGGGCTTTAACCGGCCTCTCAAACACAATGGGGTCGCCCACCTCATTAAGAATAACCGGCTTTGTCTCTTGGGCATTTTGGAGACAAAGCTAGCAGCATCTACTATTCCGAAGATTCTAAGTCGCTCATTTCCGGGATGGTGCCAAACCAACAACTTTGACACCATCGCCGGCGGACGTATCCTTGTGATTTGGGACCCGGCAGTGATTGACCTACATCCGATTGACATTTCGCCCCAAGTGATCCACTGCCATGCCACGAATAAGTCTTCTCAACTCTCCTTCTATATTTCATTTACATATGGTCTTTATTCTGTTGTTAATAGAAGGAGCATGTGGGATAAACTTACTGATTTGGGACAAGCAATTACCATGCCATGGCTTATTATGGGCGACTTCAACTGTGTGAAATCTCCCGAGGAGAAGCAGCTTGGAGTGGCACCGACCTGGTATGAGCTTAAAGATTTTGTGGACTGTTGTGTGGCACTTGGATTACTCGACGTTCCCACGCTGCTATGCTATTACACATGGTATTCCAACAACGAGAGCAACCCCGTATGGTGCAAGCTCGATCGGGTCTTATACAACAATGAATGGGGCCGGCTTGGCTTGCATTGCAGTGCCCATTTCAATCCACCGGGATGCCTTTCCGATCACTCTCCGGGTATTATTTCTATCTTTGATCATACTCCCACTAAGCCAAAACCGTTTCGCTTTTTCAATATGTGGGCAGATCATCCGGATTTCTTAGCTACTGTTGAAGCAAGATGGAACTTGAGCGTGGATGGGACGCCGCAATTCAGCCTTTGTAGGAGACTGAAAACACTTAAGAGCGCGCTCAAGGCTTTCAATAAGCAGCATTACAGCCATATCTCTGCCAGAGCCACAGAGGCTGAGCTTGCCTTGCAAGAAGCCCAGAACCGACTTGAATCCAATCCGGGAGATGTGGCGCTAGGGGACTCTTTGGGAGATCTTAGGAAAAAGGCTGTCTTCCTTGCCGAGGCCGCACGGCACTTCTTCTATCAGAAAGCCAAAATCCACCATCTTAAGGAGGGGGACCGCAACACCAAGTTCTTTCACGACATGGTGAAGCGAAATGTCTCTAGGAATTCCATCGGGGCAATCACTAGGGCGGACGGGACCGTTATCACTGCGGCCGAGGATATTGCACAAGAGTTCGTTGATTACTACACATCACTCTTGGGCACCGAGGCTCACACCCTCCCTGTCGATGATGGTGTGTTTGAATGGGGTCCCCTACTTACCCCTGAGCACACTATGGAGCTTTGCCGGGCAGTCACGCCATTGGAAGTCAAGGATGCCATCTTCCATATTAGCGACAACAAGGCTCCCGGCCCTGATGGATATTCCTCGTGCTTTTTCAAGAAAGCATGGAACATCGTGGGTGATCAAGTTTGCAGGGCCGTCTTGGATTTCTTTAGGTGTGGGCGGATGCTACGGCAACTCAACCACACTATCATTGCCCTCGTGCCTAAGTCAGATCATTCCACCTACGTTGCGGATTACCGACCGATTTCGTGCTGCAATGTCATTTACAAAGCCATCATGAAGATTATCTCGGACCGGCTAGCTCCCGCATTGGAGCACTTGATTGACCGATGCCAAGCTGCGTTTGTTGTGCTGCAATGTCATTTACAAAGCCATCATGAAGATTATCTCGGACCGGCTAACTCCCGCATTGGAGCACTTGATTGACCGATGCCAAGCTGCGTTTGTTGGAGGCCGTAATATCACTGATAATATATTCTTGGCCCAAGAAATGGTGCGGCAGTACTCGAGGAAACGGATTTCACCTCGATGTACTATCAACATTGACCTACGCAAGGCGTTCGACTCGGTCTCGTGGACCTTTCTCTCCCGAGTTCTTCACGGGTATGGCTTTCCTCCACTATTTATATCATGGATTATGGAATGCGTTTGCAATTCTTCCTTTTCAGTGGCTATGAATGGCTCCCTTCATGGGTTCTTTCCGGGGAAGAAAGGCCTTCGACAAGGAGACCCGATGTCGCCGGCACTCTTTCTTCTCAGTATGGAATATTTCTCACGATTGGTCAAGAGGAAAACTTCTACATCGGACTTCAACTTTCACCCTAAATGTGATAAGTTGAAAATCACGCACCTCCTCTTTGCCGACGATCTCATGCTCTTCTCCCGTGGCGACCTTCCATCTATCCATATCTTGATGGAATGTCTTCAGGAGTTTAGGGACGTTTCCGGCCTCACCGTCAATACCTCTAAGTCAAGCATTTTCACAGCAGGCATTCATAATGAGGAGCTTGACGGGATTCTCGCTCAGACGGAATTTGCGAGGGGTGAGATGCCGGTTAGATACCTTGGCATTCCACTTGCGGCGCAGCGGCTTTCGGTCACCAACTACTCACCGCTTGTGGATCAAATAGCCAACTGCATTTCGAAGTGGACGAGCAAATCATTATCTTATGCAGGCCGACTGGAACTTATCCGTTCAGTTATTCAGGGGGTGGAGTGTTTTTGGCTCCAAGTCTTCCCACTTCCAGCGGCAGTTATCGAGAAAATTCACCGGCTTTGCAGGAATTTTCTATGGAACTCCGGCAGGGCACCGGTCGCTTGGGAGGAAATCTGCCATCCCAAGGAAGAAGGCGGACTTGGTATTCGACATATCCAGTCCTGGAACGTGGCACTCCTTGCCCGTGTATTATGGAACATCCACCGCAAGGCAGACACGTTGTGGGTGCAGTGGGTCAACGGTGTCTACCTCAGAGGTGCGTCAATTTGGGAATGGCAACCGAAGAAGGGGGATTCTCCACTCCTTCAACGGCTTGCCGAAATCCGCAATAGGGTGGTCACCGACTTTGGGTCTCCGGAAGCAGCAATCGAACATCTGACGAGATGGTCTACCCCTAAGGGTCTCCAAACATCAAAAGCTTATGAGTATTTTCGGCCGAAGCTTGCGAGGCAGCCTTGGAAAGCGGCTATATGGAAGGCTTTTATCCCGCCAAAATACTCATTTATTTTGTGGCTTGGCATGCGCGGTAGACTAGCCACAAGGGACAGACTTGGGGTCCTCCCAGAGGAGGATTTGTGCTCATTATGCATCAACACCAAGGAATCGGCCAGGCACCTTTTCTTTGAGTGTCCGTTCAGTAGCTTCGTTTGGTCACGGATCCGACACTGGATTGGCATCAGCAGGACTATGTCAACCCTTCAAAGCGCGACCAAGTGGCTCAAGAAGGAGAAAATTGGTTCGTCCGTGCAGAACAAAGCGCGACACCTCGCTTTGGCATGCACGGTCTACACACTTTGGAGGCATCGCAATGAAGTCATCTTTGAGGGCTCAACGCCCTGTCCCGAGGGGCTCATTAGATTTGTCAAGGTTACATTGTATAGGGTCCTTTGGACTCTTTTCCCACATGGTTTGCTTGTATCCTAATCTTTAGCGTGGGATTTTTGTATCTCTCCGGGTATGCCCGGAGTACATTGTAAATATTTCTTGGATGAATGAAACTTACATTTCACCCAAAAAAAAATATTTATTGAATCTATTGATAATGATTTTGTCGTTCTAAGAATTCGAATCTCAAGCTTTTGTGCAACCTCAACGGACATATACGACTAATTTAAAAGGAATCTTTATTAAGATACAACTAAATTTGATTATCTAGAGTATTACGTAGTACTAATTATCAAATATTGATTAAGAATGTCACTAAATTTGATATGCTTTCTTAATAATATATTTAATATGTCCAATAACCGACTTTTGATTTTTATTGGATTAAGTGATTTCTTGTTGGATTACTATATATATTTTTATATTTTAATCTACTTAAAGTTGTGGAGAGTGTCGGTAGTTTATGATGCATAATATTGGTCTTTCTTGATTGCTACATACAAAACTTGTTTCATTTTTATTATAAGTATTAAAACTGCCAAATCGACCGAAACCGCCTAAAACCACATAAAATTGCACATTTGATTTTGATTTTAAAAGTGACAATTTAAAAAATTATTTTATAAAATCGCCCCATGACAATTCAATTTAAAAATAGCTTAAAAAAATTGAAACCACACAATGAACACCCTAATATTGATGATGAAGCTTATTTATTATAATGAGTTTGAAAATGGTAACGTAAATAATTTATTATAATGCACACTACTTATGTCTGATATATATATATATAGAAAATTTAATTTGGGGTCATATATATTGAATATTTTTAGAAAAATTGAATCTAGAAACTTTGAATCGTACGTATATTAATTATTATGTGTTGGAAGATAAAAAAATATGGTGAAAAACTTTCACTATGTTTGTTTTCATTTTCAACTTATTTTCGAGACAAGTCAAAACATACCCAATGTTTGTCATTATTCAAAAACACCTAAATAAGGTGTTTTTAACTGTTTTAGCATAAAAATATACATATATATACACACATATATACATAAATATATATAAAAAATACATGATTTGACAATGAATAGTAATTTTTGTCTCCCAAAATACAACATTAAACATATAATACTTATTTTAAATTATCTCCAAAGACATGATGTGACAATGAATAGTAATTTTTGTCTCCCAAAACACAACATTAAATATATAATACTTATTTTAAATTATCTTCAAAAATAAATCCAAACATACATATTATCTCTAACACACACTTGTTTATCTTTATTTTTCTCTCTCTATTTTCACAAAACACTGAGAAAACGAATCCAAACATTATGTTTATAAGTTGTAAAATTATCATAAAAATTGACTATGATATAATGTATTTGTATTAATTTTTAATTTTATGTTTCATTTGGTAATATAGATACGTAATTAACACTTCTTTTTTTCTTTTTCCTTCTTAATTCTTTCCATAGTTACAATTATATAATTTCCTTTTATATTAATTCTTGCCAAATATTTCATAAAAATACGATATGCCAAACCTCTGCCCAACCACAACCATTGTTTACTAAAAAATTAAGGGAGAAAGACACACAAATCATCTAAAAGTTAGTAAATTATTGATTGATGGAAAATTAGTTCATATTCCACTAATATATAATATTATTTTTTTAAATATTTAATACTAATAATTATTTATATACAATATATCAGTCATTAATTATTAAAATACATAATGAAATTGGAATCCATCTACGACTGACTAACGTTGATTCAAATTTAAAAGGGAATTGATGAAAATCTCCTCAGTCATTTCTTTTTCATATATTTTTTTTAAAATTAACTTAAACATCAAGTGACTTTATTGAATTCATATCATTTTCTTATATATATAGACCAAATACTAACGTACCTCACTTGAAACAAAGGGTCTTAATATGGGATCTGTCCAACTTTGGACAATTTCAACAATCAAATTTACCTTTTCAAACTTGACTAACAAATTTAACTACCCTCCTCCCACATGCCTTGATTTATAGTTGTTCCAAATGACATATTCAAAAGTTCCTAATTAACCAATCCCAAAACCTAGTATAAATCACAATACCAGGAAATAAAAAAAAAAAAAAAGAAAAAACATAAATTAGTCTTGCTAAAACGACTTCAAATGTTCGCCAGAACGACATGCACGAGCAACGGGGCTGTCCCGATAAAACCATCCAATTTTTGGCTCTCCGAACCTGCATTGAAAAATATCAGAGGTTCTGAACGACCATGTCATCTAAAAACTTCATGCGAATGTAGAGTTAGGATATACATTTAATATTTCTGATATACGTCATTCAGAGATGAAACATTGCATCGCGTGCACTTGGTCAGTCGTAGACTTCAATCCCACTTGCCGCACTTCTTAAGCATTATCATGTCTAGATTTTATATGTTTTTGGAGGAGTTGAGTTTAATATACGTATAAGTCAATAAGATCACAACTCATCAACCAAGCGAGTACGTAGGATGACAGCATAAGCAAGAGCGTTTTTATTTGCATTTCAATATAATTATACTCGAAACTTCCCCAAATAGAACTGCACTTAATAATATAGAATCTATAATACTCGCAGATTAGACTGAGATTCTTGATTAGAAAACATCAACTAGCTGTTAATTCTGAAACAGGTCAACAGATGCTGATTTAAGTACAAGTTTATCGACTACTTTCTGGCCCTGCCTCGATATTTTAGAACTAGATTGATTGACCTGAGTCTGTATTTTATTAATGTAAACGACGACTAGGTTGATGTGATTGGATTGGATTCATAAGTTATCACCTATTAATATTGCGCAAGTTCAATAAATTATTATACAAATCAACCTTCAATGAGCCTATTACATATTCATGCACAACATGTGATGAAAACTAATCCTACCAGCTACTTTCCCAGAAGTCAATGGAAATATTTAATGGCGGGCAATTACGCAATAACATGGCACACATTAGTCGACAAAAACAAATTTAAAATCAATGCTTGTCATGTCCTAAAAGGCATCAGAGAACTAAATGTTTCCTTGTCTCATAGGACTCCACAAGAATTTAGGCAGAGCACATTCAAGAAAATAAAAGAACATGAATTTTGTTTTGTTCCAGTGTGATTGAATTAATTTAGTCGTCTTGTTATTTAGGTGGACAAGTAGACCTAAATGATAGGTTCTAACAAACTTTTAAAGAAGTCTAACCTGCTCGTGATATTATACTCCAAACTGAGCATAATTAAGGAGTCATGACAACCCAATGAAGGTCAGGAGAGGTATAGCTACCGACTCGTATCTAGCTTAGAGTTGCAACCAACAACTACATTATTTATCTATATGATGTAGCTATATTAAGCGGTAGCAATTAAAGGAAAGAAATCAAGGTTGATATGAAAAGTGAGATTAAAAGAAGAGATCAAGATCTGTGGTCAGATTATAGGAGTTCGTAACTATTCGTTTAAGAAAGGCAGCAGGTCAATGTACCATTGGGATGGATGGTCATAATTGATCATCCCACAAGGACTGTGTGCAATAAAGTAATTCAACAGAAGCTATCGAATTGAGAGAAAGCCCATACATACCCTCTCACTCTAAATGAAAGGGGGACTTCTGGAAGTTGACTTGAAATTTTAATACAAACTCTAATTTGTACCTGGTCAAACCCAAGGATCGGTGAAAATCTGGTTGTGCTAGAGTATAACCGGAAAATCACTTAATATAGTTTAGTCTTTGAACTATTTCACGGTAGCGACGACACAAAGTTCTTTGCTAACTGGAAAGCCTTATGACGCATTTACAAGTCAAGATATGGTATAAATGCATGATCATCTGCTTAAGCAAAACCCAACCTCCAAATAGGAGAGAAGTAATTGGAAAGACTGTTCGTTACTTACCTAGCAAACCTCATAGTGAAGCTTTGTACTATCTGCTCCACTCGAACTCTGCACCAGATCTCGGATTAGTGTTGTTTGCACGGTTGGCATCTTCAGGTTTTATGGAGCTTGCAAAAGTATGCCAGCCTAATAGGTATGGTACAACGAACTGCAGATAAACATGAGAAAATAAATTGTAACAGTAGAAATTATAACGACCATGGGTATTAGTACTGCAGAAAGAGAATGCACTGAACTATTTGCCAATACTCTACAGGTGAATTTCCTCCATGTACCCGAAATCAAACATGGGAAGAAAATTAACAATGATTGCACATAATCAGTGTAAGTTTAAAAATAACTGATCAAACATCACGATAAAAATTTCCATATGATCTGCATGCATAGCAGTAGCTGCAGCATTTAACTAACTTGTATAGCTTTCAGATGCAGTTTTGACGAGTTATTTTCTCCTAAGTCAATAATGATAAGAGTACAAAATTTCTCTAAGGTTGCATTTGGATTGAAAGATTTGAATTATGGATTTCAAATCCTTAGATTTTGTTTGGCTAATTTTAAAATAACAAATCTGTTGAATTTGTTTGGATAGTTTTAAATTTGAAGGATTTCAACAATTTTGAACTATGTCTTGTTGAATATTGATGGATTTCAAATTCTTTTTAAATGGAGTCATTTGAAATACTTTCTTCCAATCCTCCCCTCAAATCTAAATCTGTTGAGCCAAATGCACCCTAAGTGATAATCTATTCCTGTGTCTAAATAAAACATCCAAAGATGGTAACTCTCCGATCATCATGAACAAAAAGATCTTGAAGGTTTCTGTTTGTCCCTTCTCTCTTCCATGTCCTTGCTCTTCACTAAAGGAAATAAAGAGTCAAGGTTACATGGTAATCTGTGCCCATCTAAAACATCCTAAGATGGCAGCTGTTCCATCATCATCTTAAGGCAAAGATCTTGAAGGTTTCTATTTGTACTTCTCTCTTCATCTTACGTTGTTCTTACTCTTACTAAATAACATGAAATAAAGATTCAAGTAACTTAAAATTAAATATGGTATCATTAATCTATAAGATCCCAAACTCCTATTAACAAAATTAAGAAATATGCCATTTTCGTTTCTGTTCCTTTTACACTAATAGCAACGAGACAAATATCACAAAAGACATTTGACATTTAAGTGAACTGATTGAGCAACAGCTTACATTAAATGATGAAACAAGAACAGCAAACTCTGCCTTTGTGATGGGGATATAGATGCTCTCGTCCACATTCGTGAGCTTGTTTTGAACACCTATTAGTAATCCAGTAATCAAAGTATCAACAAGATGATGCACATAGCGTAATCAAAAAGCTATTATCAAGAGTCCAAGAGAGTAAGGGTTTACTGAGATTGAAGAAGTGGCCAGAACCATCAGGCAAAGGCTCCACCTTCAACACTTTCCTCACTCTACCTTCATCACTGCACCAGTCAAATAAATGAGAACCTAACAAGGAGGAAACTGTCTTAAATAGCTAGGATAGCTATGAGAATAATGGAATTAGAACAACAGAACAGAAGCTTAGCCCCTTCATATGCTTGACCATTGAACAAATGAAATGGAAAATGTAATCATTAATATTACAAATGGAACTAACCAGAGAGTGAAATGGTTAACTCAAAGAGTCCACAACTAAGACAATGAAAGAATGAAAATACTGAGAGATCACATAGTTAGCTAACCCACTTTTCACAGAAGGAGTATAATACATGGGTTTCAATAGAGGTTCACACAACGCCAGATATCAAAGATGCTAGACAAAAGCTATTTTCATTCTGTTGATTGAATTAATTATGCATAAATAACTTGCAGCTTTTCCCCTTGAATCATCATCCAACACAAGAAAACTGACTATTACACGGGAACAAAAGAGCTCTGATTTGCCACTGACAAGGATCTACTGGGACGTCGAGAATGAGTTGTCATACCTTTTCCCTTTAAAAGGATCGTGAAAAAATTCACAAGAATCTCTTGCCCCAAGGCTGATTATGTTCCCAATTTCAGTAACAGATAGTGAGAATACCTGGAGATAGCATCAAATACAAAGTTAAGAAAAGAATTTGCATGACAAGTTACACGAAAAGCTTACTGCCACTTCCCGCAATCAGAATTGGTCAACATTGGAATTACATGCCACACTCACTCCTCTAAAAAATAATCACTATGGATAAGTCATATCTGGAATAGCCCTTTCGTCATGAACTCTTAAAATGGGTAAAAGGATGAGAATATCTCAAACAATACATTACTTTATACCCGACTATTTTTTGCAATGGAATGTCACTTATTGAAATCTCAAGCATTTTTACAATGAGAATGTTGCTCATTAAACATAGTTCATCTTCAGCACATTTGAACTCGTATGCGCAAAGCATTCTTATGCCTTGCAAGTTTAAGACAAAGCACAAGAACATTTACCTGTTTCCTGCCCCAATCATATTGACGAACACCAGAAGCAGGAGCAAACTGGAGTAAAACAAAGCCCTCCTTTGATAGCTTAAATGCCCCAGACTGCCCATAAACCAAATATACAAACAGAATCATGGATTAGTACTCCAAGGATGACTGATGCTGCACCGGAAGAGAATGGAGAAGCATTAGCATTTCTCAGGGAACATACATCTAAAGGAGAGAACTCCGGAGGCCGTGGCTCCACAGTAAGAGCGGCTTTCCCCTTATATACAGAGTAGCCCACATAAACTCTTGGTGGCAATTGCCCTGTTGTATAAAGTAATTAAGGATTATTACCATTCAATGTTTTGTTAGGACTATTAGTTTGAGGAAATGTATAAAAGCAGATTCATAGGACATTGGAAATGTATGATTCAATTAGTCTTTTCTTGAGTGTTCTGAAAGATAAGCAGAAAGAGACAGTAAATATATATTGCATTAAAATGTTTTACACAAATTCTAATCTTTAACGGGTTTGAAGATGCAGTTATGCTAGTGAACTAATTATGAGGTGGAAAAAAACCCTCTTGGTGATGAGGACTTCAAACCTACCCTCTTTTGCCTTCTCACAGGATCAGGGTAGAAACAAAACCAAGACAAGAGTCTGATAAAGTATCGGTAAAACTACCAATATAAAACCCCAACTAACAGAACTCCAACCGAAAGCAATGTAAGTATAGGCACGTAAACAGTAACTCCGTTAAAATAACCAGGAAATGGAAGCTAAAAGTTCTCAAAGAAAGCAAAACAATACACATACAGATCATATTAATGCAAAATGGAATGGTAAAGCACAACATTTTTGGTTCTAGAACACATAATGTAAAATATGTCCAACAAATCAAATGAAACAAGCAAGGAAAACATCGAATTAAGAGAAAAGGAACATAAACTAAAACAAATCACTGGGCTGTTAACTACACGCAAAATGTGGAGAAAAAAACCAAAGAAAGCCAGAAACAAGGAAAACGAACTCTCCTGGCAAAACCCATATGGAAAAACAGAGTGAGCCAAAATACGAAATATGCAAATGGAAAACTAGATTAAACTAACCTGGCTGTGAGGGGAAAGGAGACTCATAAGAAGAAAACCTCTGTTGCTGATGATTTTGCTCTTGAGGTGTCAAGTATTGAGCTTTTACATTAAAGCAGATATTTTTTGACCGATCTCGACGAGGGGTGGTAAGAAAAACCGCATTTTTTCTTCTGGGGAAAAGAGTAGAGGTGGTTATGCCGGAATTATATGAGGATAGTTTGTGGGGGTGTCGGATTGAAAGCCCCTCTCCTGCTGGGGTTGCAGATAAACTAAGGTTTAGCATTGTTGTTATTTTCTTGGGAAGTTGGAGTATTATGTGAGGGTTTATCAGAGGGTTCTCAATGGGAGTGCAGAATTTGAGTAGAACTCAGTTAAAGTAGTTAAAGAACATTGAAATGGCTTCTTACAGCACCTTCGGATAATCCTATATTATTTGTCAATTTATTAGCAAAATTTGGGTTTTAAATCCATTTAGAATATGTATGAGATAATTACACTTTTGGTCCCCAAACATTATCACTTATGCATGGTTTGTCCTCCAACATAGACCCATTACAATTTTAGTCCTCAAACATCAAATTTTTTTACAGTTTTCGTACCTGTATTTATCATTCTGTCAAACTTGACAGAGCATCCTCACGTGTGACAGAGAATGGGAAAAATGCAAGCAACTCTCGTTATGATATCACAAATGAGCAAATTATCCCATTGAAAAAACAAATAGCGTTTATCTTCCTATCTTTTTTAAAATACAACAATTTATCCTCCTATGATTTTTAAAATGACACAATTGCGTCATTTTAAAAAATATAGAAGGATAAATTGCTATATTTTTTCATAGGGAATAATGTGTTTATTTTTAATATAACAGGAGATAAATTGCTATTTTTAATACAACAAGCACACATTGGATTTCACTTCGGATTGTGGTAAGTATTTATTGGGCAAGTCTGAATATTAATTCTGGAATTATAAAGTTTTCTATTCTTGCTGAATCCATTGTATTGTGAATGCTGTTGGGTTTTTTTTTTTTTTTTTTCTGCTTTGGTTTTTTTGTTTCTTTTTGGGTATAGTGCTGATTTGTAGGATTTAGTGTTTATTTGCTTTATTGGATTTTTTTTGTTTATTTGTTGATGGATATATAATGGTGTTTGTGAGTGTTGTGAACTGATGGGTTTTCTGTTTCTATTTGTACATTGTTTACCACTTGTATAATTGGACTACTGGAAGGCCTCAAAAAAATGAGAAGGAGAGAGGTAGATGAGCTTTTTGCAAGTTCTAATCCTCACAGACTGATTGGCGTTAAAAGAAAAAAACACAAATGTAGGAGTTGTGGGGGATGATCATAATTCCAAGATGATGAGTACTCAAATATTGTACCTGCAGAAGGACCAAAACACCCCTCATTAAGGGCATTACAGTCATTTCAAGGGCAGGATCCGCGAATATTGTAACAGGCGGGTCGCGCGGGACCCGACGGATCGCGCGCACACCGACTGGAAACCCGGGCAATCCCCACCGTTCGATCAGAACGCACACCAACGAGATAAGGCCACGTGGCCCAGTACTTACCGTACAACTGTGTATTATAAATAGACCCCGACACGCCATAAATGAGGTAACTGATACGCATTAATTGAGACCGAACTC
>NC_026152.1:9877924-9878500 GCF_000512975.1 Sesamum indicum
AAATCTGGTCTTGGACGAATAGGCGCTTCGAGTAGAGATCGCATCACGAGATCGCATATTTCGACCCGGATCAGTTGGCGCCGTCTGTGGGAACATCTGAGAATTCCTTAGCATAATGGAAGGTTCGTCGAGGAGAAACGCCGGGGAAGAAGAAACTCCAAGGAAAGGGGCGGGGGCAACCATTCAACTAACCCCTGATGAGTTACAGAAAATGATAGAGGAAGCTAGCCGGAAAGCAATCGTGGAATATGAAAGAAGAACTGCGACCCCCCTGGTCAAGGAAACAGCGAGGAGACAATTGTTCGAAAATGTGGAGCCAATCCGAGAGTCAAGAGTGCAAGGCGGACAGGAGCATCGCAGTAAACGACCAGCGTCATCCGACGCTGGCTCTAGCAGCCATAGTCGTGTGAAGAGAAGGGAACCGGTGATCTCGAGAGCGGAGGTCGAAAGTGTGGGAAGGCAGATAGAGAATCTTAACAGAGATATAGATGAGCTTAAAAAACGAGGAGAAATAGTTGCGCACAACAAAAATTCACCCTTTAGCAACGACATCCTGGTTCAAGTGGTGGAACCCGG
>NC_026152.1:9882262-9891276 GCF_000512975.1 Sesamum indicum
AGGGTCGGGTCATTGTCGGGGACGTGCCCGACGAGCTCACAGTTCGTGTTTTCATTCTCAGGGACCCAAAATCTGGGACGAATAGGAGGGACGGGGGCAACCATTCAACTAACCCCTGATGAGTTACAGAAAATGATAGAGGAAGCTAGCCGGAAAGCAATCGTGGAATATGAAAGAAGAACTGCGACCCCCCTGGTCAAGAAAACAGCGAGGAGACAACTGTTCGAAAATGTGGAGCCGATCCGAGAGTCAAGAGTGCAAGGCGGACAGGAGCATCGCAGTAAACGACCAGCGTCATCCGACGCTGGCTCTAGCAGCCATAGTCGTACGAAGAGAAGGGAATCGGTGATCTCGAGAGCGGAGGTAGAAAGCGTGGGAAGGCAGATAGAGAATCTTAACAGACAGATAGATGAGCTTAAAAAACGAGGAGAAATAGTTGCGCACAACAAAAACTCACCCTTTAGCAACGACATTCTGGTTCAAGTGGTGGAACCCGGCTTCCGGGTACCCGACCTGCCGAGATATGATGGGACTAAGGACCCCTACGAACATGTAGCGGCCTTCGATATGGTTATGAACTTGTATGGGCAGCCAGGTCCAATCATGGCCAAGTTGTTTGCGACCACATTAACTGGAAAGGCACAAGAATGGTTCACCAACTTACCTAGGGGAAGCATTGATTCACATGAGCAGATGATCGAGAAATTCTCCTTCCACTTTGCGAGCCGGAGGAAGCAAAAAAGATCTGCCACCCATTTATTCACCATACGGCAGAGAGAGGACGAGACATTGAAGAGTTTCGTAGGGAGATTCAATAACGAGATGATAGAGATACAAGATCTGCGTATAGATATGATGGTCAGTATTTTGATTCATGGTCTGAAAAAAGGACCGTTCGCATCCGCACTTGCGCGCGACCCGCCTGCTGATGCTGAGCAGCTCATGGGTCTAGCACAGAAATATATAGACGAGGAAGAGATGAATGCGATGAAAGACTATGAGCGGAAGGAGCGCGAGCAGATGTACAGGAAACCACACGAGGCAAGAGAAGCCGGGGGAAGCAGGCAGAAGCAAGAAAAGCAGAGGGAGCCCAAATACATTCCCAAATATCACAATTATACCCCACTGCCGATGTCGCGGGAAAAGGCATTGATGATGGTCGAGAACGCGGACGTTCTCAAATGGACAAGGCACACTAGATATACACCCTCCAAGAAATTTTCCAACAAATACTGCAGGTTTCACCGAGAGAGAGGGCACAACACGGAAGAGTGCTTCCAATTGAAAGACGAAATCGAAAGGTTAATGAGGCAGGGGTACTTTAGAGACCGAGTCCCCCACAATTGCAGAACAGGCAGGGAGGAGTCAAGGAGAAGCAGGTCGAGGAGCAGAGACAGAAACCCGGGGCCATCGAAGTCGATGCACGCTCAGGCCACCCCAAACAACGCGCCAACTAAAGGAGTTATTTACACGATTGCAGGGGGTTCTAGCTCGAATAGCTCGAACAGGGATAGGAAGAGAAGCGCTCGAACTTCGAACTCAAGCCGAGGGAAGGAGTTCGTACTGAAAGTGGAAGAAGAGGAGGCCATTTCCTTTAGCAGCTCTGATAAACCCGAGGAGATGGGAGAGATGAATGACCCGATCGTCATCAAACTCGACATAGCTAATTTCACAGTTCACAAGGTCTTAGTGGACAGCGGAAGTTCCGCAGATATCATCTTCAAAAATGTGATTGACAGAATGGGCTTGGAAAATCTTCGGTTGGAGCCGGTCAAAACACCGCTAGTCGGTTTTGGCGGAAGCGAGGTAACGTCCTTAGGAATGATCGAGTTGCCAGTATCCATAGGGGACGAGCCCAGGCGGAGGACAACAATGGTAAAATTTTTGGTAGTGGATACCCCATTTGCGTACAATGTGATATTGGGCAGGCCAGGACTGAACTCGTTCAGGGCAGTCATCTCCACCTACCATATGAAGGTGAAGTTCCCAACAGATCGCGGGGTAGGAGAGGTAGCATGCGATCGGAAAGAGGCGCGAAAATGCTACAATCTCTCACTGAAGGGAGAACCCGAGGCGAAGAAGAGAAGAGTGAAAGAGGACGCTGAACCAAGGCCCTTCGAGCCGGAACATCTAAAGCCTAGCGAGGAATACAAAGTCATCCAGCTCACTCCCGATGAGCCGGACAAAACTACCAGGATAGGGGCGAGCTTGAAGGAGAGGGAAATGGCCATGATTGAATTCCTGAAAGAGAACATGGATGTGTTCGCGTGGGGTCCGTCTGATTTCACTGGAATCGACCCCGGGGTGATCGTGCACAGGTTAAACACAGACCCGGCGATGCGACCTGTGCGGCAGAAGAAGAGGTCTTTCGGGAGCGACAAGAATGAAATCATCCGGAAAGAAGTGGACAAGCTGCTCAATGCCGGGTATATAGAGGAGATTCAGTACACCGATTGGCTATCTAACGTGGTGCTTGTCCCCAAATCCGCAGGAAAATGGCGAATGTGTGTGGACTTCACGGACCTGAACAAGGCGTGTCCCAAGGATCCCTACCCGTTGCCCCGAATCGATGTCATGGTGGATTCCACCGCAGGTTACGAGATGTTCTCGATGATGGATGCGTACCAGGGGTATCACCAGATCCACATGGCGGAGGAGGACAAGGACAAAACCTCGTTCATCACGGAAAAAGGAATCTTTTGTTACAATATGATGCCGTTCGGTTTAAAGAATGCAGGAGCCACATACCAGCGCCTGGTCAACAAGATGTTCGGAGACCTGCTCGGAAAGACGATGGAGGTATACGTGGATGACATGCTCGTAAAGAGCAAGAGGTCGCAGGATCACCTCGCCGATCTCGCCCAGGCGTTCGCCATCATGAAATCGTACGGGATGAAACTCAACCCAGACAAATGCACGTTTGGAGTAGGTGGAGGAAAATTTTTGGGATATATGGTTAGCGAACGGGGAATCGAAGCTAACCCGGAGAAAATTCGAGCCATCATGGATCTGCGCTCTCCAGTCACGATCAAAGACGTCCAGAAGTTGACAGGAAAAATCACCTCTCTCGGAAGATTTATCTCGCGGTCAGCTGACAAAAGTCTCCCTTTTTTCAGGATTCTGAGAAAACCCAAGAACTTCGAATGGAACGAGGAGTGCGAGAAGGCCTTGCACGAGCTCAAGAAGTACCTGACGACCCCTCCCTTGTTAGCAAACCCGAAGGAACACGAAGAACTATTCCTCTACCTGGGTGTATCGGAACACGCAGTAAGCTCAGTGTTGGTGAGAGAAGAAGGAGGTCAACAGAACCCTATCTACTACGTAAGCAAAATGCTCCAAGGGGCCGAATTGAGATATACGGAGATGGAGAAGTTGGCGCTCGCACTCGTGGTCACCGCTCGAAAGCTACGACCGTACTTCCAATCGCATAAGGTGATCGTGCTAACGAACTACCCCTTGAAGCACATAATGTCGCGACCCGAAGCATCAGGTCGACTGATCAAATGGACGGTAGAGTTGGGCCAACATGACATAGAATATCGACCTAGGACGGCCCAAAAAGCACAAGTACTAGCAGATTTTGTGACAGAGCTAGCAGGTGAACCTGATCTACCCAGAATGGTCGAGGAACAAACCTCCAAATGGATGCTACACGTAGATGGAGCCTCGAACGCCAACAGTGGAGGGGCCGGAGTATGGATACAGGGACCGAAGGGAGTCGAGATCGAAGCAGCTGTTCGTCTGGCCTTCCCCGTGACCAACAATGAAGCCGAGTACGAGGCACTCGTACTGGGACTAGAGCTCGCCTTCCAGGCGGGCGCCCAAGATTTAGAGGTGTTCACGGACTCCCAGTTAATCGCTTTGCAGATCGAAGGGACGTATGAGACGAGAGAGAAGACCATGACAGCTTACAAGGAAATCGCTCAGCAATGGATGAAGAAATTTGACAGATGTTCGGTTTTGCAGGTCCCAAGAGCAGAAAATGACAAGGCAGACGCCTTATCCAAGTTCGGGGCCGCCATGGACGGGATTGGAGATCGCAAGATCACGGCTCTGGTTCGAGCACGACCAAGTATCGCAGGCGGAAAGGAGGTGCAGACGGTCGCAGAGCCTGAATCATGGAAGGACGAAATCGCCAAATATCTGAAAGACGGCACCCTGCCTCTGGACCCCATTGCCGCTAAGAGGGTCAAATTCAGAGCCACCCGATTCACGATGTTGTCAGGACAGCTCTATAAGCGAACGGTGGATGGACCTCTCCTGAAGTGCTTAGATGAGGAGAGAGCTCTATATGTTATGCGAGAAATTCATGAAGGGAGCTGTGGTAACCACTCTGGTGCGAGGTCGCTGGCTCAGAAGATAATATGTCAGGGATTCTATTGGCCCACAATGGCAAAGGACGCCAAAGAACTAGTGAAGAAATGTGAAAGTTGCCAAAAATACGCATCCCTTATACACCAACCTGCGACCCCTGTGGAGCCGATCAAAATAGCCTGCCCATTCGACCAATGGGGGATCGACATCGTCGGACCTTTTCCCCCCGCACCAGCCCAGAAAAAATTCATCATCGTGGCGGTAGAATATTTCACCAAATGGGTCGAAGCGGAAGCGGTTGCTAAAATATCTGAGAATGAAGTCATCAACTTCATTTGGAAAAATATCATCTGCAGGTTTGGCCTGCCTCGCATACTAATTTCCGACAATGGGACGCAATTTCAGGGGAAGAAGATCACGGGATGGTGCAAGGAGCTCAAGATCGCACAGCACTTCACGGCAGTCGCGAACCCGCAAGCTAACGGTCAAACGGAGGTGACCAACCGAACAATCCTCCATCATTTGAAAACGCGGCTAGGCAGTAAAGGATCATGGGCTGAGGAACTACCCGGGGTCTTATGGGCTTACAGGACAACACCTCGCACCGCAACAGGAGAGACCCCGTTCTGCTTAGTATATGGAACGGAGGCTATCATTCCAGCAGAGATCGGGGAGGAATCTCAGAGAGTGGCAATGTATGACCCCGAGGCTAACCAAAGGGGAAGAAGATCACGGGATGGTGCAAGGAGCTCAAGATCGCACAGCACTTCACGGCAGTCGCGAACCCGCAAGCTAACGGTCAAACGGAGGTGACCAACCGAACAATCCTCCATCATTTGAAAACGCGGCTAGGCAGTAAAGGATCATGGGCTGAGGAACTACCCGGGGTCTTATGGGCTTACAGGACAACACCTCGCACCGCAACAGGAGAGACCCCGTTCTGCTTGGTATATGGAACGGAGGCAATCATTCCGGCAGAAATCGGGGAGGAATCTCAGAGAGTGGCAATGTATGACCCCGAGGCTAACCAACAGGAACGAAGCTTTGATCTCACCATGATCGAAGAAAAGAGAGATGGGGCGTACGCAAGGATTCTGCACCACAAAGGGTTAATGATGAGAAGCCAAGGCCGAAGAGTTCGACCGAGAGAACTCCAGGTGGGAGACCTCGTGCTTAAAAAAGTCGAAGTCTCGAAACATGTAGGTAAACTAGAACCCCCATGGGAAGGACCATTCAAGGTGGTGGAAATCAAAAAGAAGGGGACGTATAAGTTGCAGGACATGCAGGGGCAAAGTCTACCGCGACCATGGAATATCCAGAACTTGAAAAGGTTCTACGCGTAGAACCGAGATCGCAGAAAGGGAGGTCGAACAGGAGCCTGCGAAAGGCCATCAACAAGAAGATCGAACGGGAGCCTGCGAAAGGCCATCAACAAGAAGATCGAACAGGAGCCTGCAAAAGGCCATCAACAAGAAGATCGAACGGGAGCCTGCGAAAGGCCACCAGCAAGAAAATCGAACAGGAGCCTGCGAAAGGCCATCAACAAGAAGATCGAACAGGAGCCTGCGAAAGGCCATAAGCAAGGAGATCGAACAAGAGCCTGTAAAGGGCCGAATAGCAGATTAAAGGTCAGGGGGTCGGTGCCCCGAATCACCAAGTTGAACAATGCTATTGTGTAAACATTTGTATCCACTATAAGCTCGTGTTAATTCGATTTATAAAATTACGCGCATCTTTGTTATGCTCTTTCATGCACATGTGGTTTATAAACTCATTTCGTTGTCTATCTTTTTCTAATCGCAATATGCCAATCTGCCAAGACCAAAAACGCGAATTGCAAAAGACGCGTCCAAACATGCGAACTGAAAAAGACGCATTTGAAACAAAACGCGAACTGAGAAAGACGCGTCCAAAAACGCGAACTGGAAAAGACGCGTCCAAAAATGCAAACTGAAAAAGACGCATTCTAAACCAAATGCGATATGAAGAAGATGCACTCCAAACCAAGCGCGAACTGAAAAAGACGCGTGCCCAGACAAAACTGGAAAAGGTGTATTCAAGTACCATCTCGGAAAACGAACTCCCAGTACGCAAAGGCAAAATGTAGCATGCGAAAGCATAAGCCAGTTAGGAAGAACATCAGATAGAAAGAGTAAGTTGCATTGATGAATAGGACATTTACAGTTTCGATATGACCCATGAGTCCATTCCCCCAGAAAATGTACAAGTTAGCCAGTATGTATCGAGGGGAAGAAGGGGTCATACAAAAAGAGGTCATACAAAAAAGACCAAAAATCCTATCAAAAAGTCTAAGCAGCTTCGTCATCTTTACCCTCCGCATCGGCTTCAGCTTCCATCTCCGCGCGAAGCACCATGAACTCGTCATCCTTCAATTCGGGGTCTGGGGGATAAGGCTGGAGATCGCCATCAAGAGTGATATCCAACCGGCCGCGATCAAAAGACTCTGAAAACCCTCCAAGTTTCTCGATTTGATACTCGCAGGTCTTATAGCCCTTGGCAAACGAGTCAGTCGTTTTGAGCTCCAAGGCAGTCGTGAAAGTGTCCGTCTTCAAGAAATCGCGGACAGCAGCCATACGGGAGTCTGCTAGAAGTTTTTGGTGCTCCTCGAGAGGGATGCGACCGGACTGGCCCTCTTCAAAACCTCTCGTGTGGCCCTCAGCCAGTCCGGCCTCGCGGCCAGCGTCGAATCCCTCCTTCCTGCCTTCAGCTAAAGCAACATCCCTTTCAGATAAGGCGATCTCCCTCTCCTTCCTAGCAACGTCGAGCTCGCCCGACAACCGTTTGATCTGCTCGGCATAGGACAACAGTTCATCCGCGTGCTTCAGGGCCTGATTGTCCAGTTCGACCACTCGGGCCTGAAGCTCTTGCACCTTCTTGTCAGCTTTGATGTAGTTCTTGCGGTAGGAGGTGCATTTCAGCGACAAGCTCCGGAGAAATGTTAGACCCTGCAAGACCATTAACATATGAGTTCGGGTAGATAAGGACAGTCGGGATAAAAGTTTACCTGTAGCATAGCGTGGGCGCCGAATTGCTCGACCCGAACAGAATTGGTCGTCACCAAAGAACCCTGATCGCGAAGTGATGTTAGCGAGTTGTATACATCGAAAGGCTCGCCCTCAGCCTCAGCAAAAAGCACCGAACTCGTGGAGCCGTCCCACCTTGTGGGCTTCGAGGGGTGCGACCGAGAGCCCGCCGTGAATGCCCGGGCTTCCTCCCAGTGTAAAGCAAGCTGCTCTAACTTCAGAAATCTCTCCCGCTCGTCTTCTTGGCTGCACTTGTCCGCAGCTTCTCGAGCCATCCTGCTCAGACTCTTAGGCCGGGGAGACGGAGATTCAGGGGGATCAGAAGGACCCGCCGACTCCTTCCCCTTCGAACCTTCCTCGTGCCCGCCTTTCAACGAAGACCGTTTCCTCTTTTCCGTTTTCTCCCAGCCAGCCCTCTCCGGTTTATCAAATTCCAACCCCAGGTCTCCACTGAGGGTGTCCAAGTTCAACTCCAGATCGCTGGAGTTATATCCGAGAAGAGGTAGAGATGGGGTCCCTTCACTGTCGACAAGGATGGGCTGGCGGTCGGTATGAACAGGCAACGCTTGGGCTTGCGATGGAATGGATGCTGGAGGAAGATCCTTAGGGGGAACAGGGCCTTTCGCAGTTTGGTCCTTAGTCGAGGTAGAAGCGACCTGTTTCCCCTTGGCCTTAGCCTTCTCTACTTTGTTCGCGGCCGCTTGCATCCGGAGGGCGTTCCGCGAACTCATGATGATGCTATCTGCAAAGATGGACGGCTACGTAAGCGCAATAAATCAAAACAGGGTGAACAGCATGAGAAGAGAAAATCACCTAAGGACTCCTCAATGTGGAGGGATGCAGGAGAAAGCCCAGAAAGTTGTAAGACCTTCTCAGATAGAAGCTTCTTGGGGTCATACTTATAAGACGTTAGACTCTTTATTTGGTCGCCTTCTAGCCCCCCCCGCTAGTTTTCGGAAGAGGTTTATACTTAGTCCACTCGTTTTTGAAGGGCCAGACACCTCTAGGAGGTCGAATAAAAATATAGCGATCTAACCAGACCCCTACATTCGACTTCAAGGCACTCAGGTACCCACATTCAGGCTTGGCAGAAAGGTAGAAAAAACCCCTACTCCCAGACCGCTTGGAGGTGGTGAAAGAATACAAACTCCAAAAGTTGTCAAAACTGGGTTCGAGACCCAAAAATTGCATTATTACCACAAAAAGAATAATATGGGTGATAGAATTAGGGGAGAGTTGCATGGGACATAACCCCAACTTATTCAAGATCGAAGCTACAGGAGGGGCCAAGGGAAACCGGAGTCCGGCATCAAGGTGTTTGATGGAGAAAGCACTAAAACCCTCAGGGGGACGGTGCATACGATCGAAGGTGGCCGGAATGATGATGTCATAATCAGGCGGGATGTAGTACTTCTCTCTGATCCTAAGAACCGAGGTCGTTACCTTACTAACCAAAGCTTCCCAAGGGTTTTTAGTGAGTCTATCCTGGAATCTAGCAAGAACCGATGGTCCAGCTTGTTTATCATGGAGTTTGGAAATAGGAAACTGTTTGTTCCTTTTCGGAGAGGTAGAGAAGGACCCATGAGCCGACCCAGACACAGACTTAGACGCAGACCCGGACCCAGACCTAGACACGGACTCAGAACCAGACTCAGG